>NC_141018.1:31892637-32470137 GCF_052327205.1 Somniosus microcephalus
GAGTGTGTGAGAGAGTGTGTGAGAGAGTGTGTGAGAGAGTGTGTGAGAGAGTGTGTGAGAGAGAGAGAGTGTGTGAGAGAGAGAGAGTGTGTGAGAGTGTGTGAGAGAGAGAGAGTGTGAGTGTGAGTGTGAGTGTGAGTGTGTGTGTGTGTGTGTGTGTGTGTGTGTGTGTGAGAGAGAGAGAGAGAGAGAGTGAGAGAGAGAGAGTGTGTGAGAGAGAGAGAGAGAGAGTGTGAGAGAGAGAGAGAGAGAGTGTGAGAGAGAGAGAGAGAGAGAGAGTGAGAGAGAGAGTGTGTGAGAGAGAGAGAGTGTGTGAGAGAGAGAGAGTGTGTGAGGGAGAGAGTGTGTGAGGGAGAGAGTGTGTGAGGAGAGAGAGAGAGAGAGAGAGAGTGAGAGAGAGAGAGAGAGTGAGTGAGAGAGTGTGAGAGAGAGAGAGTGAGAGTGTGAGAGAGAGAGTGAGAGTGTGAGAGAGAGAAAGAGAGCGTGTGTGTGTGTGTGTGTGTGTGTGTGTGTGTGTGTGAGAGAGAGAGAGAGAGAGAGAGAGAGTGAGAGTGTGAGAGAGAGTGTGAGAGAGAGAGAGAGAGTGTGTGAGAGAGAGACAGAGAGAGAGAAAGAGAGAGTGAGAGAAAGAGGAGAGAGCGTGTGTGAGAGAGAGAGTGAGAGAAAGGAGAGAGTGTAAGAGAAAGAGAGAGAGAAAGTGAGTGTGAGAGAGAGTGAGAGGGTGTGTGAGAGAGTGTGTGAGAGAGTGTGTGAGAGAGAAAGAGAGTGAGAGAGACAGAGAGTGAGAGTATGAGAGAAAGAGAGAAAGAGCGTGAGAGTGCGAGAGTGTGAGAGAGTGTGTGAGAGAGAGAGAGAAAGTGTGAGAGAAAGGGAGAGTGTGTGAGAGAGAAAGAGTGTGAGTGAAAGAGAAAGAATGAGAGAGAGAGAGAGAGAGAGAGAGAGAAATACAATTACTGGGACAGATAAACAGAAATCCCACTTTAATATTAGTCCCCCCCTTATACAGAGACACAATGATCATTCCTAGCCAGGCTTCCTATAATCTATTTCCTATGGATGATGTGTGCAATTCTGATATGAATTGAACATAAAATCACAATTTTTAAAAGCTATTTGCAACCTGCAATGCGGAAATGGTTAAGTTTCCACAATGAGCGCGCAGGAGGGCAGAGCCCAGGCTGGAAGCTGAGATTGGGATGGGGGGGGGGGGCAGAAACATGCAGAGAAGGCGCGGTGTTTGTGATTGGGGAGTGCGAGCAACTCAGAAACCGGCCCAACAGACCCACCGCAGCTCAACCGCACAGGACACGGGCTGGTTACTGCACCTGGAATCTCACACTCGGTATGTAGCTGATGGGTTGTGTCCACTTCAGATGAATGGGATAGATAGATAGATGTCTAAAGAATATATATATGATCAGAAATATATATTTATGTAATATAATCTCTATATATTTATGTATTATCTGCGATATATATCGGATAATACTTTTAGCAGCTCAAAATATTTGTAAAGGGGGAAACAGAGTTCGGGGTCAGTTGCATGGATGTATAATTGGTCAAAATATTCCCTTTTCCAATTAACCCCCCCCCCCCAGCACACCACACACACACACGCCGATATGCAGCGTCGGATTTTCGATTTGCTACATACAGCCCGTCTCGCCGCTTGCTCTCCTCTCCCTATACCAGTGATGAGCCAGCAATAGGCATTTTGCCGTGTTAAGGGAGCGTCGTACAATAGTTGTTGCAGCACTGTGCACTTGGAAAGTGCGCAGGAGAGAAAGGGGAAACCCGAAGGAAATCAGGCGGGCGCGATCAGGCATTAACTCGAACACCCAGCCCATTGCTGCAGCCTCACCTGGCGCCCTGTGTTCGACTATCCATCGACCACCCCTAAATCTCAACTAAACCTTGGTCCCAATCCCCACTGGACCTATACTTCCGAAACATTTTAACACCATTTAAGGAGTTTTGCTATAATAGTAAACCTTATCCGTGCCCAGTTAGATAAAATAATGATTTGCATTTATCTAACCTCAAAGCGCCTCACACACAACAAATTAGTCAATAGGAATGCAGTCATGTAAATACTGGGAATTTCCGTATTTTGGGGGGGGATTAAATCCTATCAAAACTTTGCAAACGATAAATTGACAACTCGACAGTGATAATCCACGGAATTAATATTCTTGGTTGAGATCAAACGGAAATGATTGATTTTATAAATATATATATGCGTTTGCAGCCTGTGTGTTGAGAGATTTTTTTTGGAACCTGTGTGTTGAGATTTCCTGTAATGTGTGTTGGGGTTGAGAAGTTGAATTGGAATGTCTCAACCCGCTCGAATCCCACCTCCGAACGAATTTACAGCTGGACCAGATATTAAAAATGATCCCGGACCATGTTTAGATGGAATGAGGTTTAGAAGTTCATGGGGTTAAATGAGCTTTAAGAATATAATGTTGAAATTTGTGCGCCCTCAGCCGCTTAACTGAATCTTACAGGACGGGGAAATTCAACAGTTTCCATAGAATCAAAATGTGAGAGATTATTATTTTTTTCAGGTGGTCATTCTGTCCAGTTGAAATAACTCCAGATAATCGCAGGTGATGCATATAATAATAATGTCTACAATTAGAGTGAGGAACAAAATAAGGAGAAAAATCTAGACTGGACTCAAGATTGGTATTTATGATGAAACTGAGACAAATTTAACACCGAGAGTGTTAGTCCTTTAACAATGAAATCAACTGTCCTTTATCACGGGTGAGAACCTTTAAATCCTCAACATTTCTTCCGTGGTTTCCCATTGAAAATAAGGTCCTGAATTTACTGACTTGAGTTACAGTACAATACAGCGGTTTCCATTCAAGCTAACGGTGGGATTCGATGGCCGCCTGAAGTCGCTGGGAGAATCTTGCTGTGAAATCTCTGTTCGATATCCCTGTATTTTGTCCGAGTTAATGGCGATCCGATCCGTCTTGTGTCACAGTGGAAAATATTCAAAACAGATATAGAGGTTTGGTGAAATAATTAACTGCTTACACATATAACACAACAAATACTCAAAGTATCTGATGTATATACACACACATACACACATATAAATACACGCACATATAAATACACACACATATATGCAGATATGTATATCTATACACACACATGTATACACACACATAAGAACATAATAAATAGGAACAGGAGTCGGCCATTTGGCTCCTCGAGCCTGTTTCCGCCATTCAATAAGATCATGGCTGATCTAATCTTAGCCTCAACTCCACTTTCCCGACTCCCCTGTAGCTCAAATATCTGTCTACCTCAGTCTTGAATATATTCAATGACTCCACAGCTCTCTGGGGAAGAGAATTCCAAAGATTCACCACCCTCAGAGAGAAGAAATTCCATCTCATTTCCGTTTTTAAATAGGCGACCCTTTATTCTGAGGACTATGCCCCCTAGTTCTAGATACTCCCACTCGGGGAAACATCCTCTCTGCATCTACCCTGTCAAACCCCCTCAGAATCTTATATGTTTCAATAAGATCACCTCTCATTCTTCTAAACTCCAATGAGTATAGACCCAGCCTGCTCAACCTTTCCTCATAAGACAGCCCCCTCATCCCAGGAATCATATATATATATACACACACACAAAGACACACACGCACACACATATATGCATATATGTGTATCTATACACACACATATATGCATATATGTGTATCTATACACACACATATATACACACACACACATCTATAAATATATATACACATATAAACACTCACATATATCTGCATATATGTATATCTAAACACGCATACGTATATATAAATTAATTTTGCACCATGGTGAAAGGGTGCCACCTGTCTTAATGTCTGTATTATATATATTATCTACACCACCACAAAAGCTTAGAAAATTCAGTGCAAACCAAACTTTACCCTAGATATCAAAACACCTTTTTTTACTGAATGGCGATACCTGGGTAGTAAATGCAGGTTAAACAGCACAAAGGGCCCACAGTCGTCCTGTGTGATATTAGTAAGGCCATTATATGAAATTCCTCTCTGCCCGCTATTTTAACCGTGAACCCGTTCAAAATAAATCTAGTGCCTCCGTTAAAACAGCGGGCAGCGGAATGTCATACAAATATCGTTTCTTACTGTCATTGCAATTTCAACCCCAAAGGTGGTTTCATTTACTCTGCTAAGCAGTGCCCGGGTAAATGTGCCCTAATTAAACGCAATCCTAGCTTATTTAAAATCAACCGGGTCAGTACCACATAAAGGAATGGCACACGAGACATGTTGCCCAGGGCCTGCGGGAGGAAATTAAGGCTTTAAATGTATTCTTGAAGCCCAGCATTGGGATTTAAAAAATAACCTGCATTAAAAAAAATCACAGCAATAATCAGTTCCTCAATACAGTGTTCCTGAATCAGATAATGGGGTTTCCTTCACCCTTTCTGTGTCCCACACATCGGTAAAAAATGGAAGAGAGAAGTATGGTAACAACCTGAAGAAGCTCTGTACAATTCTTTGTCCTGATCTCTGTTTGTCAATTTCCTCTTGTTCTATCTTAAAATGCAACTTCATCTTTTACCATTTCCAATGCTCATTAAGGGGCCTGTGTGGCTGAAGCATTAATTCATCTGCTCTCCCCACAGGTAGTCCACTGGTCCACTGTGTGTTTGCGGCATTTTCCGTCTTTGATTCAGATCGGCAACATTCGCAGTGTTGCCTTGTTAATGGAAGTGTTGTGACCGTGTGTTGAAACAACGAAATATTGCGATCAACCCGCGGTGATGTCTCAAAAGACTGGCTTTTGATTTTTCTTTACTTAAAATCTACAGTACAAATTCAGCCGCCAATACATTTAGCAGCAATATTTCAGCTGTTCCTACATTGCTGTCCCCAACTAAACCCCACCCCCCCCCCGTCCAAAAAAAATCAGAATCATAGAATGATACAGGACAGAAGGAGGCCAGACATTTAGCAGCAATATTTCAGCTGTTCCTACATTGCTATCCCCCCCCCACTCAAATAAATAATTTTATAGAATCATAGAACGATACAGCACAGGAGGCCATTCAGCCCATCGTGCCTGTGCTAGCTCTTTGAACGAGCTCTCCAATTAGTCCCACCCCCCCGCCCTTTCCGCTATAGCCCCTGCAAAATTGATTTTGAAATATACAAAAAGAGTCAGGAGCAGCGTCTGTAGATTAGAAAGGCCACAAGAGGAAGCCTGTAAGATCTGTCTGTGGTGGTTGTTGTTGTTTGTTGGCCACAGTCGGGACTTTTAACTTGCTGTCACTAACCCCCCCGAAAAATTAAAATGAAATTAATGTTTACAGTCTTTTCTACATTCAGATGTCCAGCGCGGCGCCCCAATCACCGCCACGCTCCTGTTGCAGTGGGCTTGAAGTCATTTCTGCTGGGATCTCAGATACCGCGGTTTTAGCTCTCACTGTGGTAGACATGTCCGCGAGCTCTTTTAAAGTGTTTCATCTTCATCCCCTTGCAGCTCAGGCGCTACAGAAATAACACACCATGCAGCCGCTGGCTCTTCTAAAAAAAAATATGTTTAATCTGCAATTTATTTTATTTATTTAAAGGCGTTTATATTTTTTTTCTTACTTTCCCCCATCCACGTATTTGCACTGATTAAGGTGAGTTATGTTAGTGTCGGGAAATGGACACCTTTTCCCAATTCCGCCGCCCAATATCAGCAAAAGCCACTACCAGATGGCCTATTAAAATAAAAAGACTTGCATTTCTATAGCGCCTTTCACGACCACCGGACGTCCCAAAGCGCTTTACAGCCAATGATGTACTTTTTGAAGTGTAGTCACTGTTGTAATGTAGGAAACGCGGCAGCCAATTTGCGCACAGCAAGCTCCCACAAACAGCAATGTGATAATGACCGGATCACCTGTTTTTGTTATGTCCATTGAGGGATAAACATTGGCCCCAGGACACCCGGGAGAACTCCCCTGCTCTTCTTCGAATCAGCCATGATCTCATTAAATGGCAGAACAGGCTCGAGGGGCCGAATGGCCTGCTCCTGCTCCTATCTTCTATGTTTCTATGAAATAGTGCCGTGGGATCTTTTACGTCCACCTGAGAACACAGACGGGGCCTTGGTTTAACGTCTCATCTGAAAGACGGCACCTCCGACAGTGCGGCACTCCCTCAGTACTGCACTGGGACTGTCAGCCTAGATTTTTGAGCTCAGGTCTCTGAAGTGGGACTTGAACCCACAACCTTCTGACTCAGAGGCGAGGGTGCTACTCTCTAAGCACGGCTGAATAGCATTAAACACACTCTACTTTGCCCCAACAAGGTATCTCAGTCCCAAGAATGACTATCCCTCTTAGGGAGGAAGAGGGAGGTAAGTAGGCTCCCTTTGAGGTCGAGGTGGTATCAAGATGATATGCCTGGTGATGCAAATTCAGAACCAGGTGCAACTAGCCAACATCTCAAGGCAACTAGCCAACATCTCAAGGCAACTAGCCAGCTTCTCAAGGCAACTAGCCAACACCTCAAGGCAACTAGTCAGCTTCTCAAGGCAACTAGCCAGCTTCTCAAGGCAACTAGCCAACACCTCAAGGCAACTAGCCAACACCTCAAGGCAACTAGCCAACACCTCAAGGCAACTAGCCAGCTTCTCAAGGCTACTAGCCAACATCTCAAGGCTACTAGCCAACATCTCAAGGCAACTAGCCAGCTTCTCAAGGCAACTAGCCAGCTTCTCAAGGCAACTAGCCAGCTTCTCAAGGCAACTAGCCAACACCTCAAGGCAACTAGCCAACACCTCAAGGCAACTAGCCAACATCTCAAGGCAACTAGCCAACACCTCAAGGCAATTAGCCAACATCTCAAGGCAACTAGTCAGCTTCTCAAGGCAACTAGCCAGCTTCTCAAGGCAACTAGCCAACACCTCAAGGCAACTAGCCAACACCTCAAGGCAACTAGCCAACACCTCAAGGCAACTAGCCAACATCTCAAGGCAACTAGCCAGCTTCTCAAGGCAACTAGCCAGCTTCTCAAGGCAACTAGCCAGCTTCTCAAGGCAACTAGCCAACACCTCAAGGCAACTAGCCAACACCTCAAGGCAACTAGCCAACATCTCAAGGCAACTAGCCAACATCTCAAGGCAACTAGCCAGCTTCTCAAGGCAACTAGCCAACATCTCAAGGCAACTAGCCAGCTTCTCAAGGCAACTAGAGATGGGCAATAAATGTGGCCTTGCCAGCATCACCCACATCCTGAGAGCAAATCAATAAAGAATGTGACTCCGGCGCGGAATGAATCTAGTCTCACACCACTTCCATGAATTGAAAGTGCTGTTGGATGCAGAGACTGGGCCAATGATGCAGCTGACAGTTTACCTCTGCCACTGAACAGCATTTCAAACATATACAAACGTTCATTAATGGGAGTTTTGCATTTGGTTGTAATGATGGTGAGGAATGTGAAAGCCTCCTCACAGCAATAACACTCCTCATTAGATGAAAATAAAATGCTTTAAAAAATACACGTCCTACACCCCAGTGTTTCAGCAAAGCCCAGGTTCAATCCCTAGTCGATGCTGAGTTAGCTAATCTCACCTGGGGCAATAGTTAGGAAGCACCCTTAGTGCCCAAGGGTAGGGAGGGGGAAATAAACCAGCCAGTACTGCTGCTTCTGATAGTTATTCAGTGGGCCCTGCTAGAAGGTACACAAGGGCGGGTACAGCTGTGATGCTTTCCATGGTCGCATAGCCTGCTGACACTCTGTCTCGGCCCTCATGTGGTGAATGGTCACTTGGGTAAAATACCAGATTGTCAGTGTAGCCACATCCAGGGCCAGCCCATGTGTTCAAGAGAGCGGGGGGGGGGGAAGGAAAGGTGGGGAATAATTTAAAAGAAAGGATATTTTTTCTAAAAAAAAAGTTGAGGTATGAAAAGAAAGACTTGCATTTCTACAGCGCCTTTCACGACCTCAGGACGTCCCGAAGCGCTTTAGAGCCAATGAAGTACTTTTTGAAGTGTAGTCACTGTTGTAATGTAGCGCCCACAAACAGCAATGTGATAATGACCAGATAATTTGTTTAGTGATGTTGGTTGAGGGATAAATATTGGCTCCCAGGACACCTCCCCTGCTCTTCTTCAGATAGTGGCTGTGGGGTCCTTTACATCCACCTTCCACCTGAGAGGGCCTCGGTTTAACGTCTCATCCGAAAGACGGCACCTCCGACAGTGCAGCACTCCCTCAGCACTCTTCTTCTTAGGCAGTCCCTCAGAACCGAGGATGACTTGCTTCCACATTAAAAATTAGTTCTCAGGTGACTGATGAGTCCAATGCGGGACCCACAGTCTCAGTTACAGGTGGGGCAGACGGTGGTTGAAGGGGCGGGTGGGTGGGGTGCTTGGGTTGACGTGCGCTCCTTGTGCTTGGCTTCTGCTTGCTCCTGGTGAAGAGACTCGAGGTGCTCGGCACCTTCCCGGGTGCTTCTCCTCCACTTTGAGCGATCTTGGGCCAGGGATTCCCAGGTGTCGGTGGGGATGTTGCACTTTTTCAAGGAGGCTTTGAGGGTGTCCTTGAAGCGTTTCCTCTGCCCACCTGGAGCTCTCTTGCCGCGTTGGAGCTCCGAGTAGAGCGCTTGTTTTGGGAGTCTTGTATCGGGCATGCGGACGATGTGACCCGTCCATCGGAGCTGATCGAGCGTGGTCAAAGCTTCGATGCACTGGGAGTGTCAGCCTAGATATTTGTGCTCAAGTCCCTGGAGTGGGGGCTTGAACTCACAACCTTCTGACTCAGAGGCGAGAGAAAGAGAGTGCTGCCCAGTGAACCACAAATACTTGAATATCCTGAGGTCTGAGTTGCCGTTGGCGTTCTGAAGGGCGACTAGCACTCGGGGCAGAACTGGTACCTGCCCAGAGCTGGAGATGTTGCGAATCAGATTTCGCCAGCTCTGCCATCCACTTACGTTGGGTCTCACAAATCGGTCAAGAGCAGTTCTCATTCTGGCTACTGGCGTCCGTCACAGAACAGGCAACAAACCAACACTGACTCAATTGTCATAATTACCACTTCCCGGGGATCATCAACTGGGTTGGTAACTCATAGTGACTCTTTCAAAAATATTGTGACAGATTAAAGGTGAAAAATGCGATTGATTAAATTGTGTACAGACACGGCCAGTTCTGTTGCAGGCTGAATCTAGAGAGAATTTTTTTTTTTTTTTAAACTGCCCCAGCTCCTGCAGTTCAGTTTCTGTCAATGTCACCAGGAATCAGCCTTTTTACTCTTATACTAAGTCAGATTTCTGCTGAAGGCATGTTAGCTTCAGAAGAAATCTGCACGGGATAAAGTGCCTGGGGTTTTCGTGCCAATCCTTCCTGTCCCACTCTATGGCCTGCACCTCGCCACATTGTATTTTAGCTGTCGCTATGATATTTGTGATACTCATACTATATCTTTGAAGGATGTCAGCAAATGTCGTCTAAATAAAAAACATTTAATTTAGTGCATTCGACATCAAAGGGCAAAAATTTCTCTCAATTTTCCTGGACATTGTACATGCACTCCCTCCAGACCCCACCCTGCTCTCCATCCAGACCCTGCTCTCCATCCAGACCCTGCTCTCCATCCAGACCCTTCCATTCTCTCCATCCAGACCCTGCTCTCCATCCAGACCCTACTGTTCTCTCCATCCAGACCCTGCTCTCCATCCAGACCCTGCTCTCCATCCAGACCCCACCCTGCTCTCCATCCAGACCCTACCCTGCTCTCCATCCAGACCCTACCGTTCTCTCCCACCAGACCCCACCCTGCTCTCCACACCATTTTAGCAGATAACCAATAATTAACCAAACAAGTAAAACACACACTACAATCAAAAAACACTCACACATGCTGCTTTTTATCTCAGCATTTTACCAACAAATACTTCAATGAACTGCAAAGTGGCAATAGGAGTGTCCGGGAGGTCTGGGGAAGCCCAGTTTGACACCATACTCGGGTAACACTCCGTACAGTCTCAAACATGAGAGATTACTCCCTAGGTCAGTTCAGGTGCTGAGTCTGGATTTACACCGAACATTAGTGTCAGGGCCTGAGCAGAAACTCTGCCACTGCAGTGTAAGTGCGCCGCCAGATGTTGGCTCACCCGCCCTGCCGTGTAGTTCCTGCACTTTCTGTTTGCACAGAATCTCTGTGCACAGGAGGAGGCCATTCGGCCCATTGTGCCTCTGCCAGCTCTTTGGTACAGCTCTCCAATTAGTCCCACTCCCCCCTGCTCTTTCCCCGTAGCCCTGCAAATTTCTCCCTTTCAAGTATTTATCCAATTCCCTTTTGAAAGTTATTGCTCCCACCGCCCTTTCAAGCAGCGCATTCCAGATCACAACAGCTCGCTGCGTAAAAAAAATTCTCCTCATCTCCCCCTCTGCTTCTTTTGCCAATTACCTTCAATCTGTGTCCTCTGGTTTCCGACCCTCCTGCCACTGGACACAGTTTCTCCCTCTCCACTCATCTCTGCTAAAATCATGATCTGGCAAACAATTTTTAAAAAAATCAAAGATTACCGAGTAACACAATCATTAAAATCAATATTAACAGTGATGAATTTCAAAACACACTTTACTGAGAAATATAACATACAAGTGTTACTTCACCATTTACATTCAGGAAATAATTGAACATTAACACATTTTTTAGTTGTCCACTGAAATGCCGTGCCTTTTCTAACAGCAATTCCTTTGGCCAGATTTAAATTGGATAATCAGCATTAACATCTCCTTTAAACTAAATGAGGGGATCCGGTTCCATAGCACAGTTTCATTCTTCATAGAACAGTACATCACAGAGGGAGGCCATTCGGCCCAACATGCCTGTGCTGGCTCTTTGGGAGAGCGATCCAATTAGTCCCACTCCCCCCTGCTCTTTCCCCTGTAAAAAAAATCAGTTCAAGTCTTATTTACACAGGATATACGGCACAGAAACAGGCCATACAAAAGCAAAATTCTGCGGATGTTGGAAATCTGAAATGAGAACAGAAAATGCTGGAAACACTCAGCAGGTCAGGCAGCATCCGTGGAGAGAGAGAAACAGAGTTAACGTTTCAGGTCGATGACCTCTCGTCAGAACTGGAAAAAGCTGGAGATGGAACAGGTTTTTAAGCAAGTGTAGGGGTAGGGAAAGGGGGGGAGGAAAGAACAAAAGGGAAGGTCTGTGATAGGATGGAAGGCAGGAGAGATTAAGAGACAAAAGGAATGATGGTGCGAGGCAAAAGGAGATGGTAATGGGACAAGTTAAGAAACAATAGATGGCTCTAGATGAAGGGTAAATGGCGATGGCAGAATGATCAACAGCTGCCATGTGGGAGGAACAGGCCGTTCGGCCCATCCAGTCCATGGCTTCACTCGAGCCTCCTCCAGTCTTTCCCCCTCTAACTCTATCAGCAGAACCCTCGATTCCCTTCTGCCTCATGTGCTTGTCCAGCCTCCCCTTAAATGCATCTGTACTATTCGCCTCCACTACTCCCTGTGGTAGCGAGTTCCACATTCTCACCACTCTCTGGGTAAAGAAGTTTCTCCTGAATTCCCTATTGGATTTCTTGGTGACTATCTTATATTGATGGTCTCTAGTTTTGCTCTTCCCCACAAGTGGAAACACTCTCTCTGTATCCATTCTATCAAAACCTTCCATCATTTTAAAGACCTCTATTAGGTCACACCCCTCAGCCTTCTCTCGAGTCCCAGCCTGTTCACCTTTTCCTATTTAAAATATTTGGTTTGTCTTCTCACCCTATTGATGTTCTATTCTCTAGTGGGTGGGAGTTGGGTGTGGGATATTATTTGGTTTTGTTTTTACTCTCTCCTGTATATTTTGACTCCAGCTGCGGCCTCTTCAATTAGCGACATATCCAATTAATCGAATCCGTGGCACGGGATTGAAATGACCATCTTACTTTCCAGCCGAGCAGCGTCTTGTCACGAACTCAATTTGCTGCCTGTTTGAACTGTAATCGGTTTCATTCCCATCGCTTCTCCGTCACTGCTTTCAGAAAACTGAAATGTTTGTGGTATCTTCAGTCGATTCACAGTTGATTTGAACACAATGCATAAACGACCTAAAGCCAGAATTGCAATCCCAGTAAAACTCTATAAAATGTAGCAATATGGTTTAAGGAATTATGCCTCCCTTGAATACTCACAACAGACACATTCTATCTAGCCTATTACTGAATATTTTGGACACGAACATTCCGCACTAATTATTCAAGTGACGACCAGCTTCTTGACGTCTTTATAAAAGGAGTTTTGCCTTAAAATTGCCCACCAGTATTGTACCTTATTAAATGTTGATGCTGCATTTATATGCAAGACTTGACAACATATGAAAGGGTGGTAATACAGTGGGAGTTTTTAACCTGTTATTGCTATTGTGGGCTTGTTAATACTTTACTCGACCACTGAGATTCTGGATTTCAAGCACCGCCAGAATAAAACAGAACTTCAATACCACGAAAAGCCGAAACAAATATTTTAAATCTGTAACAGTGAACCCGTTCTCGGGAACAGGTTGCCCCTTAGTTTTAAGGGAATAATTGTCAAATATGCCTTTTCGCTCCACCAAGGACTCGCAGCTTGAAAAATCACAGTACCTCAGTAGACAACTAAAAATTATATTCGTTTTGAATTATTTCCCAAATTTATATAGCACCTTTCACGATCTCACGCTTTACAGCCAATGAAGTACTTTTTGAAGTGTAGTCACTGTTGTAATGTAGGAAACATAGAAACATAGAAGATAGGAGCAGGAGTCGGCCATTCGGCCCCTCGAGCCTGCTCCGCCATTCAATGAGATCATGGCTGATCATCCAAATTCAGTACCCTGTCCCTGCTTTCTCCCCATATCCCTTGATCCCTTTAGCCTTAAGAAATATATCTAACTCCTTCTTGAATATATTTAATGAATTGGCCTCAACTGCCTTGTGTGGTAGAGAATTCCACAGGTTCACCACTCTCTGGGTGAAGAAATTCCTCCTCATCTCTGTCCTAAATGGCTTACCCCTTATCCTTAGACTGTGACCCCTGGTTCTGGACTCCCCCACCATTGGGAACATCCTTCCTGCATCTAGTCTGTCCAGTCCTGTTAGAATTTTATAAGTTTCAATGAGATCCCCTCTCATTCTTCTAAACTCCAGTGAGTATAAGCCCAATCGACCCAATCTCTCCTCATACGTCATTCCTGCCATCCCAGGTATCAGCCTGGTGAATCTTCGCTGCACTCCCTCCATGGCAAGAACATCCTTCCTCAGATAAGGCGACCAAAACTGCACACAATACTCAAGGTGTGGTCTCACCAAGGCCCTGTAAAACTGCAGCAAGACATCCTTGTTCCTGTACTCGAACCCTCTCACTACGAAGGCCAACATACCATGCGGCAGCAAATTTGCACACAGCAAGCTCCCACAGGCAGCAATGTGATAATGACCAGATAATCTGTTTTTTTTTAGTGACGTTATCGAGGGATAAATATCGGCCAGGACACGGAGAGAACCCCCCTGCTCTTTTTCAAAACAGTGCCATGGGATCTTTTACATCCACCTGAGAGAGCAGACTTGGTCTAACGTCTCATCTGAACGACGGCACCTCCGACAGTGCAGCACTTCCCTAGAGTCTCAGCCTAGATTTTTGTGCTCAAGTCTCTGGAGTGGGATTTGAACCCACAACTTTCTGACTCAGAGGCGAGAGTGCTGCCCACTGAGCCACAGCTAACAATACCAGCTGCCCTTGCATATCATACTTATGTTTTCAAATTCCTCACCTTGTTAATATTGATTTAAATATCGTACTGCTCTGTGATTCTGTTTC
Organism: Somniosus microcephalus; assembly: GCF_052327205.1. Classification (NCBI taxonomy): domain Eukaryota; kingdom Metazoa; phylum Chordata; class Chondrichthyes; order Squaliformes; family Somniosidae; genus Somniosus; species Somniosus microcephalus. The sequence goes on from NC_141018.1 coordinate 31,906,507, forward strand.
CTCTTGTTTGCAAGATTATTTCAAATTCCAATATGGAACATTGACCCTGGCTCTAATACCGCAGCAAACACATAACAGCACCAGCTGTTGCCTATTAATTGTCCCTGCACAATCAAAAAAATTGCAATTTGTTTGCACCACGCCTATTGTTAGAAAAAAACACGCCCCCTAACAATGCTGAGGATAATTGATGTTTAAGGGTTCTCTATCTGGTCTCCTACCTGATGTCAATTATCAGCGAGCGCAGCAATGCCCAGCAGTTTGGCACCATCTGGCGGCAGAGACCTCAACTGCACTTAAAAGTCAGCCATCGTAAAAGCTGTGTTAAATCCCAGAATCAACCCCAATAAAATTGCCCATCCCTGCGTATAATTACAGTGTATTCCCGATAACTCAAAGTCGTGTCTCTTTTGACACTTTATATTTAAAGGATCCAATAATTTGAATTGAGCATCAACACAGGGAAAGTGGGAATTTAGTGTTAAATCTTGAATTGTCATATCATTTGAAAAACAGCGTTGAATTCAGAGGAGTAGCGTGTACATTGGTTTTAATATTCTATCGGCAGTCATTCCACTGCCAAATATCACATGGAGAGGCTAGCATGTGTTGGAAGATCTCATTTGAAATCTGGAACACGCTTCCTCCAGAAAGCTGTTGAGGCTAGGGGTCAATTGAAAATGTCAAAACTGGGATTGATAGATTTTTGTTAGGTAAGGGTATTAAGGGATTATAGGAACCAAGGCGGGTAGATGGAGTTAGGATACAGATCGGCCGTGATCTCATTAAATGGTGGAACAGGCTCGAGGGGCTGAATGGCCTCCTCCTGTTCCTGTGTAACAGGCTCGAGGGGCTGAATGGCCTCTTCCTGTTCCTGTGTAACAGGCTCGAGGGGCTGAATGGCCTCCCCCTGTTCCTGTGTATGAATTTAGTGTAAAATATCCCGTGATGCTCTCTGCCTGGACTCATACATAAAGATTGGCCACTCTGGTACTGGAGCAGACAGGAACTATGGGGTAATACGCCAGAGAGAGGCAATGCCTTCAGGAATAGGATTGTCACATTGCACCGAGTCCAATACTGGACACAGCGCAGGACTGCGGTGGAACACAGCATTGTTCAAACATTTTATTCAAGCAGATTGTTTTGCCTATACTGTGTGGCCTCAACATTCAGAATGATACCAAGGCTTAAAGGGCTAAATTATGCGGACAGCTTGCATAAGCTTGGCTAGTATAGAAGATTAAGGGGTGATCTGATCGAGGCTTTTAAAATGGTAAAAGGATTTGGCAGGGTAGATATTGAGAATCCATTTCCTCTGGTGGGGGGGGGGGTGGGGGTGGGGGGAGTCCAGAACAGGGCGGCATCACCTTAAAATTAGAGCCAGGCCATTCAGAGGTGATGTCAGGAAGCACTTCTTTACACAAAGAAAATCTGGCACTCTCTCCTCCAAAAGGCGGTGGATGCTAGGTCAATTGGAGCTGCCAAGGCTGAGATAGATAGATTTTTGTTATCAAGGGATACGGGGCTAAGGCAGCATAAATGGAGTTGAGGTACAGATCGACCGTGGTCTAATTGAATAGCGGAACAGGCTCGAGGGGCTGAATGGCCTCCTCCTGTTCCTGACTGGTATAGAAGAGTGTGGCTGCTCCCTCCTGTGTGCTCAGGACATTCAGAATTTGCCAGCCGGGAGTAGAGCTCTACACATGCATGTGCCAAACTCTCTTCTCCTGCACCCAGAGTACATAGAAACATAGAAACATCGAAGATAGGAGCAGGAGTAGGCCATTCGGCCCCTCGAGCCTGCTCCGCCATTCAATGAGATCATGGCTGATCATCCAAATTCAGTACCCTGTCCCTGCCTTCTCCCCATATCCCTTGATCCCTTCAGCCTCAAGAAATATATCCAACTCCTTCTTGAATATATTTAATGAATTGGCCTCAACTGCCTTGTGCGGTAGAGAATTTCACAGGTTCACCACTCTCTGGGTGAAGAAATTCCTCCTCATTTCTGCCCTAAATGGCTTACCCCTTATCTTTAGACTGTGACCCCTGGTTCTGGACTCCCCGACCATCGGGAACATCCTTCCTGCATCTAGTCTGTCTAGTCCTGTTAGAATTTTATAAGTTTCAATGAGATCCCCTCTCATTCTTCTAAACTCCAGTGAGTATAAGCCCAATCGACCCAATCTCTCCTCATATGTCATTCCTGCCATCCCAGGTATCAGTCTGGTGAATCTTCGCTGCACTCCCTCCATGGCAAGAACATCCTTCCTCAGATAAGGCGACCAAAACTGCACACAATACTCAAGGTGTGGTCTCACCAAGGCCCTGTACAACTGCAGCAAGACATCCTTGCTCCTGTACTCGAACCCTCTCGCTACGAAGGCCAACATACCATTTGCCTTCTTAACCGCCTGCTGCACCTGCATGCTTACCTTCAGCGACTGCTGCACAAGGACACCCAGGTCTCGTTGCACTTCCCCTTCTCCCAATCTATTGCCATTCAGATAATAATCTGCCTTCCTGTTTTTGTCACCAAAGTATGATTCAGAACCAGTGGTAACACACAAGTGTTGCTTGACAGTGAATTGTACTCTGCAACTGTGGATCTCATACTGGGAGCACAGGTATAACTGCAGCCAGAGTAACTTCACAGTCTGCTTGATAGAAGGCACATGTAGACATCTCTTACTTGGATTGTCCTAACAATACATCGCACTGGATACATCTCACCAAGTGCATGGGGCACACAGCATCCTTACTGCCTGGACCCAAGGATACAAAAGTCTCACAGATGGAAATTTGGTACCCTAGAAGAATGTTCCTTCTCCATGGATACAAGGCTCCTTATCGGACAAGTGGGCCTCCAGCACTTCATCTCTAGTCAGGTTATCAACTACGGAATCTACAAATAGGCAAGTGGAGTACTGCTGGGATTCTCTCAAGATTGCCTGTCCTCGGTAGGGTGGAGGTCATAGAATCATAGAATGGTTACAGCACAGGAGGAGGCCATTCAGCCATTCGAGCCCGTGTCGGCTCGCTGCAAGAGCACTTCAGCCAGTCCCACTCCCCCGCCCTTTCCCCGTAGCCCTGCAAATTTTTTTCCTTCATGTACTTCTCTAATTCCCTTTTGAAAGCCACGATTGAGTCTGCCTTCACCACCCTTTCAGGCAGTGCATTCCAGATTCTAGCCACTCGCTGCATAAAAAAGTTTTTTCCTCACGTCACCTTTGGTTTGGTCATTGACTCAGCTCCTCCTAAACTGAATTTAATGAGAGGTCACACTGGAGGTGAAGGAGAAGTCCAAACCATTGGCCAACTCCAACCGTGATCGTCAGAATTTCCAGGGGCAGTAGGTAAGGACCATGCAACAAACTGTCATAGTTGGAGAATTAAACTCAGCGAGCTCTCCATGCTTATTTTTTTAACCAAACCATCCATCTCTGCAGCAAGATTGCCATTTTCATGCCAATTTGGGCTAGTTGTGGGTCAATGCCCAATGGGAAGTTTGAAGAAACACGTGTGGAAAATAAAGGGTCAATTAGAAGGTCACCAGCAAGGTTGAAAAGGCAAGATAAATCAACAAAGAGATAGTAAGGTACAAGGCAAGGGAATACACAATAAATTGTAGAATACTGAGTAGTGTAGAGGAACAGAGGGGCCTTTGAGTGCATGTCCACAGATCCCTGAAGGTAGCAGGACAGGTAGATAAGGCGGTTAAGAAGGAATATGGAATTCTTTCCTTTATTAGCCGAGGCATAGAATATAAGAGATGGGGAGGTTATGCTTGAAGTGTATAAAACACTAGTTAGGCCTCAGCTAGAGTACTGCGTGCAGTCCTGGTCACCACATTACAGGAAAGAGGTGATTGCACTAGAGAGGGTGCAGAGGAGATTTACGAGGGTGTTGCCAGGAGTGGAGAATTTTATCTATGAGGAAAGTTTAGATAGGCTGGATTTGTTTTCTTTGAAACAGAGGAGGCTGAGGGGAGATTTCATTGAGGTGCCTAGATAGAGTGGATAGGACGGACCTATTTCCCTTAGCAGAGGTCAATAACCAGGGGGCAGAGATTTAAAGTAATTGGTAGAAGGATTAGAGGGGAGTTGAGGAGAACTTTTTTTACCCAGAGGGTGGTGGGGGTCTGGAACTCACTGTCTGAAAGGGTGGGAGAGGCAGAAACCCTCATCGCATTTCAAAAGTACTTGGATATGCACTTGAAGTGCCGTAACCTGCAGGACTATGGACTGAGAGCTGGAAAGTGGGATTAGGCTGGAGAGCTCTTTTGGCTGGCACAGACAGGATGGGCCAAATGGCCTCCTTCTGTGCCGTAAATTTCTGAGTCTATTCTAAGGCTAGAGAGTATTGTCATCCTCTTCTCTTACCCTCAATCAGAAATCCCCAAGATTTAATTTCAATCAAACAGATCCTCAAGCCCTTCAAGTATAACAGAATGAGGGTAGTAGAAATGGCAAAAGCTGTACCAAGCCACCGGACAAGGATGCTACCCTTCTGACCTCAAAGATTCTATAGGTTGCGTCAAAACACAAGAGGTCAGTCCTTTAATAGCTGGTTTAGAGCCAATTGCTTCTGCGATGAGAAACTTCACCAGAGGGCGGATTGGGGCATCCGTGCCAGAAAACTTATTCAGAGTTAGTTTTGGCTGTGTGAAATCTGGAAGATTTTGCTTGACCCAGTGGTTGCCCTACATAGAAACATAGAAGATAGGAGCAGGAGTAGGCCATTCGGCCCCTCGAGCCTGCTCCGCCATTCAATGCAATCATGGCTGATCATCCAATTCAGTACCCGGTCCCTGCTTTCTCCCCATACCCCTTGATCCCTTTAGCTTTAAGAAATATATCCAACTCCTTCTTGAATATATTTAATGAATTAGCCTCTACTGCCTTCTGTGGTAGAGAATTCCACAGGTTCACCACTCTCTGGGTGAAGAAATTCCTCATTTCTGTCCTAAATGGCCTACCCCTTATCCTTAGACTGTGACCCCTGGTACTGGACTCCCCGACCATCGGGAACATCCTTCCTGCATCTAGTCTGTCCAGTCCTGTCAGAACTTTATAAGTTTCAATGAGATCCCCTCTTATTCTTCTAAACTCCAGCGAGTATAAGCCCAATTGACCCAATCTCTCCTCATACGTCATTCCTGCCATCCCAGGTATCAGCCTGGTGAATCTTCGCTGAACTCCCTCCATGGCAAGAACATCCTTCCTCAGATAAGGCGACCAAAACTGCACACAATACTCAAGATGTGGTCTCACCAAGGCCCTGCCACAGCAATGATGTTTCTGGCCCATCTCCAGAGCAGAGCGGTCAGCCCAAGACTGGGGACAGATTTGGGCCCTTAGGTCTCAGTTGATCTGAGTCGCTTTGAGCTGGATGGCACGGAGCAAAGGCTGGAGGTACAAGGGCAAGTGGAGGGGCAAGTCACGTCTGGGTGGAACTTAGTGCCTCCTCGTGGCTGCGCACCTGTCCTCTCAGCTGCAAGACATCAGGCTGCTGGATAAAAATGATAGGAAACTGGGTAGCAACTTACCCAGAAAAAACCCAAAGCTCTATGCACCCACCCTTTATGAACACTAACTGCAGCCAATCATGATAGAAAATGGGTATAGTATACTGGACGCTGCATGGTACTCATATAGACCACAAGTATGGAATGAACCATTTGTTACGATAGCACAGACCCGAAAAACAAAGTGTTAACAAATTTATTTGGACCTCAGTACAAAAAATTCACGTTATCGAGCATCAAACTGCAGAGAATAAACATAGAAACGAATCAGAATTTCTCCACCCGGGTTCGAATCCGGCCTCGGGTGACTGTCTGTGTGGAGTTTGCACATTCTCCCCGTGTTTGCGTGGGTTTCCTCCGGGTGCTCCGGTTTCCTCCCACAGTCCAAAGATGTGCAGGTTAGGTTGATTGGCTATGATAAATTGACCCTTAGTGTTAGGGGGATTAAATACGTGGGGTTACGGGGATAGGGTGGGATATGTGTTGGTGTAGGGGTTACGGGGATCGGGTGGGATATGTGTCGGTGCAGGCTCGATGGGCCGAAATGGCCTCTATCTGCACTGTGGGGTTTCTGTGATGTGATTTCTGTGATTACATTTTACAGGCACAACCAAAACTGCACTTATTTCTTCACATTGTCTCAATCGTAGACGGATCTTGATTTTTGTAAAAAATAACACAGCTTTCAAGTACATACGTATCAAGCTGGAAAAAAAAGGCAATTCACCTTCATTAGAAGAGACCCTGCATTTATAGAGTGCCTTTCACAGCCTTAGGACGTCCCAAAGCGCTTTATAGCCAATGAAGTACTGTTTGAAGTGCAGTCACTGTTGTAATGTAGGAAACGCGGCAGCCAATTTGCACACAGCAAGCTCCCACTAACAGCAATGTCATAATGACCAGATCACCTGTTTTAGGCGTCGGTTAATTGCCCATTGGTAATAAAATTGCGATCTACTAAACATTTTAATAAAAATAATTACATTTGGACAGAGGAGCTGGACTCCTTGAATGCGTTTTGACTCTTATAAACTCGCATAAAGGAAGCACGTTGGGAGTGGTTGGCCAAGGATGAAACCAGCTCCCTTACCCGGGCATCAGAATCATGGGTCCACATTGCTGTGGGTCTCAGATGACGCCAAGCACCTGGAAATTAAGTTTGTCTACACCAGTAGCAGCACTGACCTATGCATTAAGAGCACCTGTTAAAACAACAGATGGAGGGTTTTCAACCTAATGTGTTGAGCATCCAAGGAGCAGTGTAAGCTTTGTAACGGCGTAACTAGTCGCGTACCTGGGGAGTGGCACAAGATGGTGGTCGGACACACAAATTAGCAGCAACTTTACAAAGAGAAATACATGCACAGAAGTTCAACATGACACAAACCATATGGGGGGGGGGGGTGGAGACAAAGTAAGAGACGGCAAAAGTGGTGCAAAAAATTGGGAACGCAAAGAAAGCAAATTTCAGCAATAGGTCATTAAGCCCAATTTTGACATCCCCTTTTTGACACGTCACTTTCTTACCCTTCTGTAAATACCCATCTGTCTCCCAATCCCACTTCTACTGCCCACTTCAACGACCTCCCCTGGTACCTTATTCTATAAAAAAGGTAGTATTGGGTGAAAATGCACCACCTCGCTTCCCTTTATACTTCTGATTTTTAATTTGTGTCTCCTGGGAGTTGAATCTGGACCGTAGTTTTGGCTTTTGTTCAAATGCAGACACCAGGATGTTGTTATTTCCCCCACCCCTTCCCACAGAGTCCAGGCAATTCAGGTCACCTTCCCCCCACCGCTCTTGTACAAAGAAATTCCAAAAATATTCATGTGAAATCAAACTCCTACAGTTTAGACTAATTTCTTTAATGCAACAGTCTTAGAGGATTTGATTTAATTCCAGATTGAAGTACGTGTCTCGTTTCCCTAAAAGTATGCTGGAGGCCAAGCTGGCCCTGGTTTAAGGACGAGAGATTTACACCCCGATACCTGGAGGGAGGTGGTGGGCAGGCTGCAGCATGGGATAAAAGGGAAGCAACGTTAATCTGAAAAATTCAGCAGATAAACAGTCTCAGGGCTCCCCCGATGCTTCAACTGTGTGTAGCCGAAGAGTGTCCGCACAGACCAGGAATGCCTTCGCATGTAAAGAGGATATTTCACAGCACCAACTGTGACTCATTACCGGACCACTCCTAGCAGAAGCGGGTTCTGGTGTAAATGTCTCACTGAACTCACCACCAGCTATTTGTTAATTAAGACTGAATCATTTTAACAAGTTTATTTTTCTACTCTTGCTATGTAGTGAACACACGTTCAACACAGCTGTAGAGCTGATACGACACAGAATCGCCCAGCACAGGAGGCCATTCGGCCCGTCGTGCCTGTGCCGGCTCTTCGGAAGAGCTAGCCAATTAGACCCACTCCCCCCGGCTCTTACCCCCTAGCCCCGGCAAAATTTTCCTTTTTGCGTATAGAGCCAATTCCCTTTGGAAAGTTACTAATGAATCTTTCAGGTGGTGCGTTCCAGATCATAACTCGTGCATAAAAACATTGGGGAGATTTGGATGAGAGTAGCAAAGCTAATACAGGAAACTCTCGTTTAATTCTCTATTAACCGGCAAACTTCATACTCCGAAAACAACACCTCAATAACCGGAAATGTTGCCGAGTCAGAGTCTCCCGCAGTGGTCGAGTTAGTCAGTGGGGGTAGTTCTCCAAACTGCCACTACTCGGCTTCTTGGCGCTGTCGGCAGTCGGAACACCTCAATAACAGGAGTCTGACTCTCCTGCGCTGTATACAGTCGTTTACTGTATAAGTTTTGTTTTACTGTTAAGTAATTAAAGAGTTATGGCTTACCCTCAACTGGCAGTACTGTACTTAATCAAGCATCTTCCACCATCCATTTAACAACATTCTGTAGGCGAGTACCCAATTACTGTATACTGCACATTGCTTGATTTTTTTATTTTTGTTTGTTAAAAATAGCCTCGGTAGATAACCCTCTCCGTCATCCGGAATTTTTAATCAACCGGCAACACGCCAGTCCTGTCGGTGCCGGATACCAAAGAGTTTCCCGTAGTAACCTAGCACCTGACGGGTATTATCGCATAACATAGCAATGTAACATAGTATTACAAATTTTTTATTTTTTTTCCAGGAATGGATTATTGGTCCACAAACTATTAACAATACATTAGTACAGCATTTTTGAGAAAATAACTGAAATGTAAATAAAATACAAGAGGTGACACTCGGGAGTCTGTGTCCGAGGCGGGCGTGCGATTGCATCTCTGCTGCATCACCGTTGCTGCAGCTTCTTGATCAGATCCTCCAGCTTCATTGCAAGTTTCAAATCGCCCTGTATGCGTATCCGGCCACTCATGTAGGCGGACAAAGGCTTCAGGTCCCCCGAGAACAGGGCCTGCATGGTGTCGTCGGTCACTTCCAGAGTCACATCAGGGTCTCTGTCAGGCATGCCATAGCCTGCCTTGCCAGAATCTGAAAGTTAGCAAGAGGAGGTTATAGACAGCCAATAACTGATCGCAACATCTTTCGATCAGGCACTTTACAGCCTTCTGGACTCGACATAGAGTTCAACAATTTCAGACCATAACCTCTGCCCCCATTTTTCCAGATGGCAGCTGTTGATGATTCTGCCATTCCCATTTACACCTCATCTAGACCCATCCTTCGTTTCTTTACTTGTCCTATTGCCATCTCCTTTTACTTTATACAATCATACCTTTGGTCATTTAATCTCTCCTGCCTTCCACCCCATCACAGACCTTCCCCTTGGTTCTTTACTCCCATCCCCCCTGTCCCGGCCTCTGCACTTGCTTAAAACCTGTTACATGTCTAACTTTTTCCAGTTCTGACGAAGGGTCATCGGCCTGAAACATTGGCCCAGAAATTCGGCTCTCCACGGGTGAGTACGCACAGGGTACTCACCCGTAGGCTGAATGGAATTGCCGGTTTCCTGCATGCACTGTGCATGCGCGGGAAACCGGCACTTCCGATCCCCTGAACGAAGGGGTTCAGAGGTCAAACGCGCACGCAGGGGAGGCTGCGCGTGTGCTTTGAACTTAGGTTTTTTTTTTAAATACAGGTTTTCCCGGGAGGGTAAGCCTGCAGGATTTACACATTTAAAAAGCAGGCGTAAGGCCTGCTTTTTGCAAGGTAAGTGGTCAATTAATTAAAATTAAAACTTTTTTCCACAGGTTTATTATTTTTAAATACTTTAAAGCAAGGTAAGTTTATTTTTAGCCCCGTTATAATATAAAATTATTTTTTTCAAAAATTTAAATTAATGTTTAAAATAGTTATTTAATGTAATTTATAGTTTATTTAAAAAGTGTGATTTAAAAAAAAAATTATTTGAAGGTTTACTGCTATTTTGGGCCCGTAGTATTTATAAGTTTTGACAGGTCTACCTGTCAATCTTATGAATGGGCTTTTCCCTCCTCCGATTGGCTGCCCATGGCTCACATGATCCCAGGGGACGCATCGCACTAACTACGCCCCTGGGACACGCAAGCACAGCGCGCCGGCAGCTGGGTCAGGCCCCGGAGCAGAATTCCATGGGGCCCTACAGCTCAACTGCCGGCGCGCAAGGTAAGTGCAGGTCGGGGGCTTGCACCCGCGGGAAGCCCCCGACCCGAATTTCTGGGCCATTAACTCTGTTTCTCTCTCCGCAGATGCTGCCTGACCTGCTGAATATTTCCAGAATTTTCTGTTCTTGTATCTTACTTAGGAAGATTTTTTTGCTTTATTATCACAAAGAATATTGGTGCTCGGCAATAAAGTATTTACATCAAGTGCTCTCTGGTCAGATAGAAGGGCTAGATACCTGAGCCCCAACCTCAGCAGCCTGCTATTCCATTTGAAATTGATCTTCAAGCATATCGTATTTTTATGAAATTAGCGTACAGAAACCAAATCAGTCTTACACAAGAGTATTCTTGACTTCGTGCTATTCTCACTCCTTTTTTCCAAATTTGTTTTCGGGAGGTGAGTGACGTAGCAAAGACATGCTTTTTGCCCAACCCTAGCTGTCCTGAGGTGGTGGGTCTTCTCCTTGAGCCGATGCAGTCCGTGTGGTGAAGGTGCTCCCATGATGGCGTTAGGTAGGGAGTTCCAGGATTTTGACCCAGTGACGATGGAAGGAACGGCCGATATGTCTAACACCGTGGCTGCAGTGTGTACCATCAACAAGATGCACTGCAGCAACTTGCCAAGGCTTCTTTGGCAGCACCTCCCAAACCCGCGACCTCTGCCACCAAGGACAAGGGCAGCAGGTGCACGGGAACACCACCACCTCCAAGTCACACACCATCCTGACTTGGAAGTATATCGGCCGTTCCTTCATTGTAACCTTCTATTCCTTTCTCCCTCATGTACTTGGATAGATCTTGGTATTCACCAATGAGGAAGAAATGCGGAGAACTGCCCTTAGATCCACAAAATTCAATCAAAACAAACAGGATCAAGTGAGAGTGGCGGTTAAAAAACCTCTGCCTATCCATAGTGCAACTTAAAAATGCAAATAATATCTTAAAACCATCAAGAAATATTAATGCAAATTGAAACTATCCAAGCACTGGGGGTCATGGGCTACATACGGTAGGTACACTGTAGTCAATATGCTGCAGGCTGGCAGCCCCAGCACCAGGGGGGGCATACACTTCAGATTTCCGCTCATTAAGTGACTCGGTATCAGTTTAACAAGCGATGCAGCGGCACGATCACTGGTGCGTTCCGACTTGTGGGTCTAACCACGCTCTTCAAAATAGTGTAACGAAAATACAATCTCATTTTTTCCAATATAAAACAATTGTGTCACTATTATCTTTACACAGAGCAGTATTAGACAATGTGAATGAGGGAACGTCTAGCTCACCTCTGGTGAGATCTAGATAATACAACTGCCGAGTTCCATTCTTTTGGTTAACATTGAAAAGGTAACTGGCTCCAATCTGTTTCACCAGGTCCTCAGAAAGGAGCAGCCTCACTTTAGAAAGTACCCAGTCTGGATTGATAGAGTCACTCTCAATTTCTTCAGATCCAGGCTCTTCAAATTCTATAAAGAAACACAAACAGCATCTCAGAGAGGAAAAAAAAAATCTCACAGGCTTCCAATAATTGCGTATCTGGTTAAGGCAGAGAGTTTAATTTACAGATATCCCACCTGCCATCCTCTGCAAACGAGCTCATCCAAAATTCGGCTGCCCGTGTCCCAACTCGCACCAAGCCCCGTTCGCCCATCACCCCTGTGCTCGCTGACCTACATTGGCTACCAGTCCAGCAACGCCTCAAATTCAAAATTCTCATCCTTGTGTTCAAATCCCTCCATGGCCTCGCCCCCCCTCCTTATCTCTGTAATCTCCTTCAGCCCTACAACCCTCCGAGATCTCAGCACGGATCCAATTCTGCCCTTTTGTGCATCCCCAAGTTTAATCGGCACCAAACTGGCAGCCGTGTCTTCAGCTGCCAAGGCCCCAATCTCTGGAATTCCCTCCCTAAACCTCTCCCTCTCTCTCTCCTTTAAGTCACTCCTTAAAACCTACCTCTTTGACCAACCTGTCCTAATATCTCTTTTTGTGGCTGTGTGTCAAATTTTGCCTGATGAAGCTTCTGTGACGCGCCTTGGGATGTTTTACTACGTTAAAGGCGCTACATAAATGCAAATTGTTATTGCTGAGAGTAGCTGAGCCTCACAGACTGGGTCGGAGGTAGCTGATCTCACAGCCAGGGAGGCAGACAGGGCGCTACAACTGGCCTCAATGGTTAGGAAAGGGAAAAACAAGTTGCGGTTCGTATGCCTGGTCGCTATGGAACCATATCCCAGTAGGGTCGCCAACTTTGGTTGGACATATTCCGAGGTTTCATCACATGACTTCCTGCTTCCAACTGCCCGCCCCCACGCTCCTGCCATCGGTCGCCTGACATGTCCATCCTTGCGCACCGCCTCCCCCAGCCAATTGGAAAGCCAACAGACTCTTCATTACCCGACAGGATGATCCTTGACTGCCCAGTCAAACAGCCTCTTTTCCCCATCTCCAACATATACACAAGACCAATAAATAGAAACATAGAAAAATAGGAGCAGGAGTCAGCCATTCGGCCCTTCGCGCCTGCTCCGCCATTCAATATGACCATGGCTGATCCTCTATCTCAATAACATATTCCCACTCTCTCCCCATACCTCTTGATGCCTTGTGTGTCTAGAAATCTATCTCCTTCTTAAATATGTTCAGTGACTTGGCCTCAACTGCCCTGTGTGGCAGAGAATTCCACAGGTTCACCACCCACTGAGTGAAGAAATTTCTCCTCATCTCAGTCCTAAATGTCCTACCCTGTATCCTGAGACTGTGACCCCTCATTCTAGACCCCCCAGCCAGGGGTAACATCCTCCCTGCTTCCAGTCTGTCTAGCCCGGTCAGAATTTCAATGAAATCCCCTCTCATTCTTTTCAAAGAAAAAGAAAAACAAATATTTTTTAAAGTCCCTATGATTTGTGTCCAGGGTTTGCTCCCAGCAGTGTCCAGATTAATAATCCATAAATTCCTGGAGAATTCCAGGATAATCTTGGAGGGCTGGCAGCCGTATCTCCGAGCAAGGAGTCAACTCCTTCAGATCAGAAGGGGGGGGGGGGGGGAAATGGGACATAAAAGGAAATCATTTAATAAAACTAGCCCATCAGATGCCTATTTCCATTAACTTAGCTAATAAAATACTCTGCTGATCCTGTATTTTAAAGTACAATTATTTGACAACAAATTCACCAAGACTCTCGCTAGGGTATGGTGAACCAGGCATCGGTGGTCCTCCAGTAACTCAACCCAAGCAGCTAATCCTTGCATGAACCGGGCAGTGGACTGACAGCAGGCTCACGGAGGGCATCACAGCCTTGTTCTCACCCCCACGTTCATACATTCACAAACTCCAGCCGCGAGGGCGAGGGGTACTAGAGCAGCCATCGGGAACGAGAATCCTGGCAGATTTTCTCACCACCACCCCCCCCCACTTCCCAGCCCGGAACGCCGAGGCCAACTGCGGCCCTGGTCGAGAGCAGCCAACTCAGCACGGACTAGGAAATCGGAACGCGGGACCTTCTGGTTTGTGTGGTTTCGTGCTACACCAGGCAGTGCCTCTACCCACTGTGTGAGGGGGTGGCGTCTGGATTACTACACTTGGAGCCACATGTGGCCTACAAGCCTTGGCAACGCAGTCCCATTTGTACTTCTGGCTTGCCCCATTTGCATTCTGTGGCCCGGGAGCTTTGGAACGGGCTGCACTTTGCACTTTAGACTCACTGGTGGCTAAATAATAAATCACAACACTGAAATCTGTCAGCACCGCCAACTTGAAATACAAGCTAATTAATGGGAACATGGTGGTGCGTGAGGTGCCCACATAGACCAAAAGCTTGGACACTGCAGCATTATGCCTCCGGGGAGCTGAATTTACCACAGTGTCAGCTGTGGCTCAGTGGGTAGCACACTCTCTCGCCTCCGAGTCAGAAGGTTGTGGGTTCGAGTCCCGCTCCAAGGGACTTGAGCACAAAATCAAGGCCGGCACTCCAGTGCAGTACTGAGGGAGCTCTCCGCTGCACTGTCGGAGGTGCCGTCTTTCGGATGAGACGTTAAACCGAGGCCCCGTCTGCTCTCTCAGGTGGACGTAAAAGATCCCATGGCACTACTTATAAGAGGAGCAGGGGAGTTATTGCCTGGTGTCCTGGGCCAATCTTTATCCCTCAATCAACATCACAAAAACAGATGATCTGGTCATTACCACATTGCTGTTTGCGGGAGCTTGCTGTGCGCAAATTGGCTGCCGCGTTTCTTACATTACAACAGCGACTACACTTCAAAAATATTTCATTGGCTGTAAAGCACTTTGGGACATCCTGAGGTCGGGAAAGGCACTGTATAAATGCAAGTCTTTTTTTATATATGTTCACAGCGTTCTATAGTTCAGTCTGTTAAAAGAACGCTGTCTAACCTTCACTCTTGCTGGATTGTACAGAAGGCTGTGCAGAACGTGGTGCTTTTTGCATGATTTGCACAGCTAACCTCCGGAGAGGGACAGGAAGCCTGTCTAGCCGAGTGCTGGGTGGTAAATTCTCATGTGGTTGGAGAATCATTTCTGGGAGCTGCAACACCTTGTGCAGAGTCAAGTCCACTCGCTCCACCTCCAGACCCCAGTACTTGGTCTTCTCGTTGATCTCAAACTGCACGGGGAAAAAAGAGAGCAAAAACAAAAACAAACTCTTCAGAGCTTTCGTTCAAGATTTAGCTTTTTAAAATAAACACACACCCATCTTAAATGCTGTAATTTCCCCTCCTTCGCCTGTAGGCACTGCCTCAGCCTTAGCATGATTTCATGGACGAGCCAGCCAAGAGCTCACCCAAGTGGTTATTCTTTACACAAATGTATTTGACGATGGTCTTCCCTATCTCTGTAATCACCTCCAGCGGTACAACCCTCCGAGATCTCTGTAATCACCTCCAGCGCTACAACCCTCCGCGACCTCTGGAGTCACCTCCAGCGCTACAACCCTCCCAGATCTCTGTAATCACCTACAACCCTCCGAGATCTCTGCGCTCCTCCAACTCTTGCGCATCCCCGATTTTAATCGCTCCACCATTGGCGGCCGTGCCTTCAGCTGCCTGGGCCCTAAGCTCTGGAATTCCCTCCCTAAACCTCTCCCCCTCCTTTAAACCTACCTCTTTGATCAAGGGTCCTAATATCTTATGCGGCTCCTGTGAAGCGCCCTGGAACATTTTAGTATGTTAAAGGCGCTACATAAATGCGCATTGTTGTTGATGCTTCCTAAGCCAAATCCTGTCCGCCCTCTACACACACATACACACGTTTTCCAGCAATTACCTATTTTCTCCTCCACACAACCCCGCTGATTGGCACACTCAATACGGACCAGGAGTTGAACCGGAGACCTTCTGGTCTGTAGAGTTGAGTTAGATGCTGGCTTTAATCAACTGAGCCACTGTGGGAGCTACGCATAACTTCTGCGTATCTTTAGAGAGGATAACTATATGAAGATAGCTCATAGGAGATGGTGAGTCAAAGCAGCTCCTTCACAGGTCCGAGAGATGGCATGCAGTGTCAGAGTGTAGTAATAACGACAACAACTTGTATTTATATAGCGCCTTTTAACATAGTAAAACGTCCCAAGGCGCTGCACAGGAGTATTTTAAGACAAAAAAAATTGACACCGATCCAACATAAGGATAAATTAGGGCAGGTGACCAAAAGCTTGGTCAAAGAGGTAGGTTTTAAGGAGCGTCTTAAAGGAGGAAAGAGAGGCAGCGAGGCAGAGAGGTTTAGGGAGGGAATTCCAGAGCTTAGGGCCGAGGCAGCTGAAGGCACGGCCACCGATGGTTGAGCGATTATAATCAGGGATACTCAAGAGGGCAGAATTAGAGGAGCGCGGATATCTCGGGGAGTTGTGGGGCTGGAGGAGATTACAGAGATCGGAAGGGGCGAGACCATGGAGGGATTTGAAAACAAGGATGAGAATTTTGAAATCGAGGCGCTGCTTAACCGGAAGCCAATGTAGGTCAGCGAGCACAGGGGTGATGGGCGAACGGGACTTGGTGCGAGTTAGGACACGGGCAGCCGAGTTTTGGATGACCTCAAGTTTACGTAGGGTGGAATGTGGGAGGCCAGCCAGGAGTGCGTTGGAATAAGAATAGTCAGGTCTAGCGGTAACAAAGGCATGGATGAGGGTTTCAGCAGCGGATGTGTTGAGGCAAGGGCGGAGACAGGCGATGTTACAGAGGTGGAAGTAGGCGGTCGTTGTTATGCTGCGGATATGTGGTCGGAAGCTAATTTCAGGGTCAAATATGACACCAAGGTTGCGAACAGTGTGGTTCAGCCTCAGACAGAGAGGGAGAGGGATGGAGTCAGTGGCCAGGGAACGGAGTTTGTGGCGGGGACCGAAAACAATGGCTTTGGTTTTCCCAATATTTAACTGGAGAAAATTTTTGCTCATCCAGAACTGCATGTCGGACAAGCAGTCTGACAATTTAGACACCGTGGAGGGGTCAAGAGAAGAGGTAGCGAGGTAGAGCTGAGCGCAGTCAGCGTACATGTGGAAACTGACGCTGTGTTTTCAGATGATGTCGCCAAGGGGCAACATGTAGATGAGAAATAGGAGGGGGCCAAGGATCGATCCTTGGGGGACTCCAGAGGTAACGATGCGGGAGCGGGAAGAGAAGTTTAGTCTGATACAAACCACTAAAATGGCATCAGGACATACACACATGAACATTGGAGGTAGGAAAGATTTTATAGGCTTGACTCTCAACCTAGCTTGGCATTATATTTAAAAAAAGTTTTGTTTATGTGGTGCTTCATCATATATCGCAGCAACATCCCAAAGCACATCGCATACGAAAGATGACTTTAAAGTGACTGTTATCTAAATGAAGGCGATAGCTATTTTGACGAGCAAGATTCCATAAGCAGCAGTGAGACGAATGACCAATTAACTGGGGGGTTTCTTTTTGGGCGATGTTGGTTGAGGGAGCAATGTTGGTCAGGACTTCAGGAAAACTCCCTGCTCTTCTCTGAATAGGCCATGGAGACACTAACATCCTCCTCAGACAATCGGGAATAGAGAGACGCCGCGTTTAACGCATCTGGGACAAGTCAGAAGAACATAAGAAATAGGAGCAGGAGTCGGCCATTCAATACGATCCCGGCTGATCTTCTACCTCATCTCCACTTTCCTGCACTATCCCCATATCCCTTGATTCCCTTAATATTCAAAAATCTATCGATCTCTGTCTTGAATATACTCAACGACTGAGCCTCCACAGCCCTCTGGGGTAGAGAATTCCAAAGATTCACCACCCTCTGAGTGAAGAAATTTCACCTCATCTCAGTCCTAAATGGTCGACCCCTTATTCCGAGATTATGACCCCTGGTTCCAGACTCTCCAGCCAGGGGAAACATTCTCCCTGCATCTACCCTGTCAATCCCCCCCCCCCCCCCACAAGAATCTTATGTTTTAATGAGATCACCTCACACCCGGGTCTGATCCATGCTCTGTGCCGAGTTGGCGGATTTCAGCTTGGATGAAGCACCCGCGGCTAGGGAGAAGGGGGTGGGGGGGGGAAATCAGCCAGCGTTCCCGCTTCTGATCATTGCTGCAAAGCGCACGTGCGGTTATTAGGGGAGAACGACAACTTGCTTTTACATAACGTCGTTTAAGGTAGCAATAACGCCCCGAGGCGCAAGGACAGAATGGGGTTCGAAGCAAAGCCCCCCATGGCCAACGCTCAGTGCCAAGCCTCTCGCGGGAAGAATGGCCAGTTGGGTTACGAAGAACTAGAGGGCTCTCTCCATCAATCAACATTCCCGTTAACCTGCGCTCTGGAGGTCCCGCACAGGCCGCTCACCGACGTCTCAACGTAAAATAAACGCGCATGCGGGAAAAATTGAATGGGCCGCGCAGTCAGTTAAAAGGGCCTGGACACCAAAAGAAAAAATTACAGGGAACATGCTTTAGGGCTGTGATGAGAGTCACCGCCTTCGGGATCGGAGCAAAATACCAAGTGTGAAATACCTCGGTTATTATGCAACTTCTATTCAAAATACAGGAAACTCTCGATTTACCGGCACTTAAATAACCGGAAATCTCTGTTAACCAGCAAAATTCAGGAGTAGGTTCAGGTAAGTTTTACTTCATATTCGTGGCCTGTTCCTAGATCTGTGGTCGGAGTTCATGCACCTGTTGCTAAGCAACAGGGACGCTTGGATCTTGTGGTCGGAGTTCCTGCACCTGTTGCTAAGCAACAGGGAAGCCTGGATTTGTTGCTGTGTACGGGGCTCTCGTACCTTTTACTATACCACTCTGTAATCCGGACTTTTTGATAAACCGGCAGCACGCCGGTCCCGGATAAAAAAAGTTTCCTGCAAACTATTTTACAGTGAAGGTGAGGCTTCTTGTACCTGGACAGTGCAAACGCAAGTTATCTTGTTCAATTACCGCGGCCACAATTTTACGACAAAATTCTAACAGCAGCAGAGACTGCGATACGATGAACGGCAAGGCAGCCGCACACAACCCTCATGGGCTCCAGTATTGGTGCTCAGTGGCAGCAGTCAAAATAACATTTGAAAAAATACCTTACTCACCGCTAACTGGTCTCTAGTTTTACTCTTGTCGTTCTGGATTTTCACCAGCTTTTTCCTGAGCAGGAAGTTCATCATCACGCCCTGAGCAGTGAACATCGCGGTGCTGTTGATATCCTGCACTACCGCCACCGAGAGGGCTGGATTCCAGATATGGTAGTGGACTTCTGCACTGATAAGGATCAGAGCTCCATCTTTGCATGTTGCCTGTGTGAGAGAGATGAAAGTTTACCCTTCCTTCTGCGTGATGTACCGTGAGATTAGATGATTTATTTTTTTTTGCTTGTTTATGGAGCAAGAAAAAAAAATTACAACTCCATTTTGCAAATATATCTATCTATCTTCTTATAAAAAGGTATGTCTGCAGCACAATTTCTTCCTGTCACACTTCTCTGCTACACTTCAAAATGGCGCACTCAAATTTCTATGTCACGCTTGAAAGAAGTATGGAGAAATCAAGGAACTGTCCCAAGAACACAGAATACCAGACTCAATGTCTGCAGCGTTTTACTTGACCACTATGAACTCAGCCAGTCTTTACTTAACAGCATTTAGACTGGAGGCTTTAAGAGACAGACACACACACCTACATTTTCACAGAAGTATAATGTATTGTGTTTTATGGTCTATAACTTTCTTTTTCTTATAAAATAATGCATTCTCCGATGTGCCAAATTATAAATACAGGAAACTTTGTGCTATCCGGCACCGACGGGACCGAGCTGTTGCCGTTCCTTCAAAACTGCCGGACACACCAGCGTTAATGTTGAAGCATACAGAGCTTTTCATCTCCGTATCTGACAACAAACACTGTTGCTTAGCAACAGCTTCTAAACAGTCGGCCCGTACCTTGGAAGCGTCTCTGTAGCTTAGCAACAGCTCCAGAGAGACTTTCCAGAGCCTGACTGTTGGGGAAAAAAAAGCCACGAGAAGAAAAAAAACCTAACAAAACGGCTCCTGATTTTTGCCAGTGGCTCGAGCTTAGCCTCCGGATAACACAAAGTTTCCTGTAAAATTTTTAAGACCTGCCTGTCACACTTCAGGTGTCACAGTTTGTCTCGCATGCAAAAAATTCTGGGCCACACACACAACAAAATGCCAGTCATTTCCAGTTGGTATCGTTAAGAGCTATTGGGGGGGGGGGGGGGGTGGAGGCAAGGATTTACACGCAGTCGCCAATCTAAAAAGAAACAATTGCACTGTAATGGAGCTCAGGAGGCGTCTAACCGCAATTAATCTCTAATTGACCTCAGGCCGTGCCTACGTAAAGCAACTGGACTTTGCGGCCTTAAAAGGGACAGGCCAATTGCACAAAGCGGTGCCCTTAGCAGTGGAATAATACCATCGGTAAGGTGGCATAACTCCTTATAAAATAGGATATCCTCCCATGAGCAATGCCACGGAAGATGTGCTAGTGATTCTACGTTCCCGTGGAACCATGCCCCAACACAGGTCAGTGCAGTCAGGAGAGAAGGAGTGAAAACTGGGGTCGGGGGGGGGGGGGTAAAAAGAGAAAGTAAACTGTGGTCAGGAGTTATATGTGATATACTGGGTCACAACATCTGAATTCAGACTGCCGTTCAGACGTGTGGTCATTGGTATGGATTTATGGGTTAGAAACTGGACTGCAAACGACATTCGAGCTGCTGTATGTAGTTTTATTAAGATGTTCTCTGCGCTTTTTAATTTGCACTCTGAGGTAGGTACTAGGTAGAGGTTTTTAAAATCACCGTTCTCACCGACGATGTGTTTTTGTATAATGTGTACTGGGCACACGTTGCCAGTGTGATCAACTGCACATTATTCCTCCAGGAGATCGGCAGTATGTTTATTTTTAAATTCTACTTCCCGTAAGGGCCTGAAACCTTGCTTGCGTACTGCCACAAGTACCAGGCAATGTTCCCTGTAAGCTGCGCCCATTTCTTTTATGCGCGGTCCCTTTAAACTTCTGCGCACACGCGGTATTTACAGTGTGAAAGCCGGCGAGCGGCCATGCGCGGGACCTTTCCCATTACTGCGTGACGTGCAGCTTAGAGGGAACATTGGTACCAGGCGATCTCCAGTGCCTCTGGTGTGGTGTGAGATCTCACAAATAGGAACATAACAGGAGGAGGCCATTTAGCCCCTCGAGCCTGTTCCGCCATTCAATGAGATCGTGGCTGATCTGCGACCTAACTCCACATACCCGCCTTTGGCCCACATCCCTTAACACCTTTGGTCACCAAAAATCTATCAATCTCAGGTTTAAAATTAACAACTGATCTAGCATCAATTGCCGCTTGCGGAAGAGAGATTCAAACTTCTACCACCCTGAAAGGTCTGGCTCTAATTTTTAGACTATGCCCCCTAGTCCGAGACTCCCCGACCAGCGGAAATAATTTCTCTCTATCTACCCTATCAGTTCCCCTTAATATCTTGAAAACTTTGATCAAATCGCCCCTTAACCTTCTAAATTCCAGGGAATACAACCCTAGCTTATGTAGTACAAAAGCAAAATACTGCGGATGCTGGAATTCTGAAATAAAAACAGAAAATGCTGGAGATACTCAGCCGGTCGGGCAGCATCTGTGGAGAGAGAAACAGAGTTAATGTTTCAGGTCGATGACCCTTCATCAGAACTGGAAAAAGTTGGAGATGTAACAGGTTTTTAAGCAAGTGTAGGGGCAGGGAGAGGGGGGAGGGGAGGAAAGAACAAAAGGGAAGGTCTGTGATAGGGTGGAGGGCAGGAGAGATTAAGAGACAAAAGGGATGATGGTGCGAGGCAAAAGGAGATGGTAATGGGACAGGTTAAGAAACAAAAGATGACTCTAGATGAAGTGTAAATGGTGATGGCAGAATGATCGACAGCTGCTTACGATGCGGCCTCCTCTACATTGGGGAGACCAAACGCAGATTGGGTGACCGCTTTGCGGAACACCTCCGTTCAATCTGTAAGGGTGACCCCCGAGCTTCCGGTCACCTGTCACTTTAATTCTCCGCTCCACTCTGACCTCTCCGCCCTCGACCTCTTGCACTGTTCCAATGAAACTCAACGTAAGCTCGAGGAACAGCACCTCATCTTTCGATTAGGCACTTTACAGCCTTCCGGACTCAACATCGAGTTCAACAATTTCAGACCAGAACCTCGGCCCCTATCATTTTCTTTTCTCTCTCTCACATGGCAGCTGTCGATCATTCTGCCAGTGCCATTTTTACTATTGTTGTGTCAATGCCATCACACGTCAGGTTCACGGGAGCACACTGTCGGCCAACGATTTAACCCACAGCACAAAAACCAAATAGAAAATAAAAATAAGGGCTTTTCCACACAAGAGAAACAAAACAATACACTGGGAACACAAGGCAAGGGCAGTGAGTTAAATTCCACTTTTAGAGGGATAGTTCTAAGCTACACTTCCTTGTTTTAGGACTGCTAAAGGCCTTGGGAACCATTTGCGGCCTTGGCTCACCTTCATCCGTGGCTCCTGGCAGAAGTAACGTTTGCTGTTTCTTCCGCTAAGATCACCAACAGTAATTTAATTCCTCAGATTTACAGGAAACTCTTTGGTATCCGGCACCGACGGGACCGGGATGGAGCCGGTTGATTAAAAATTCCGGATGACGGAGAGGGTTATCTACCGAGGCTATTTTTAGCAAACAAAAAAATTTTTTAAATCAAGAAATGTGCAGTATACAGTAATTGGGTACTCACCTACAGAATGTTGTGTTAAATGGATGGTGGAAGATGCTAGGGGCCATAGTCTTAGAATAAGGGGCTGCTCTTTCAAAACTGAGATGAGGAGGAACTACTTCACTCAGAGGGTGGTAGGTCCATGGAATATGCTGCCCCAAAAAGCTGTAGAAGCTACATCATTGCATAAATTTAAAACAGAAATAGACAGTTTCCTAGAAGTAAAGGGAATAAAGGGTTATGGGGAGCAGGCAGGAATTTGGACATGAGTCTAGGTTCGGATCGGTCATGGCCCTGTGGGTAGCGGAGCGGGCCCAGGGGCAGTGTAGCCTGATCCTGCTCCTATTTCGTGTGTCTAATTCTGTTAGATTCAGGAGATGGTTCTGTGATAGTAGATTGGCAGTTAGGATCAGATCAGCCATGATCTTATTGAATGGCGGAGCAGGCTCGAGGGGCCGATTGGCCTACTCCTGCTCCTATTTCTTATGTTCTTATGATTAAGCACAGTACTGCCAGTTGAGGGTAATCCATAACTCTTTAATTACTTAACAATGGCGGATCGGAAGAGACTACCGGCAGCGCTGGAGACACACAGTAAAATGGCGGATCGGAAGAGACTACCGGCAGCGTCAGACTCCTGATATTGAGGTGTTCGGACTTCCGACAGCGCCAAGAAGCCGAGTAGTGGCATTTTGGAGAACTACCCCCACTGACTAACTCGGCCACCGCGGGAGACTCGGACTCGGCAACATTGCCGGTTATTGAGGTGTTGTTTTCGGAGTATGAATTTTGCCGGTTAATAGAGAATTCCGGATATTTTAGGTGCCGTTTAAACGAGAGTTTCCTGTACCTCCTAGAAATCAGGGCCGGAGAGGTCACCTACCTGAAACGGTGCGACACTGAAAGTTTTAGTCCGGATATCAACTTTCCGCCACTGGTCAATGAAAGGCAGCAAGAGGATCACTCCAGGGCCTTTGGCGCCGATAATCCTTCCTAACCGGAACACCACAAACCGCTCGTAGTGCGGCACCGACTGCAGTTGTAAAGAGAAACAGCTGTTAGCAAGAACCAGCTCCCTCTACCCAACACCACAAAGCGTCTACAGCTCAACGGTGCGGTCTATGCAGCAACTGAGGCCCATGAAAAAGACCTGCATTTCTACAGCGCCTTTCACGACCACCGGACGTCCCAAAGCGTTTTACAGCCAATGTAGTACTTTTTGAAGTGTCGTAATGTGGGAAACGCAACAGCCAATTTGCGCACAGCAAGCTCCCACAAACAGCAATGTGATAATGACCAGATAATCTGTTTTAGTGATGTTGGTTGAGGGATAAATATTGTTCAGGACACCCAGGGAGAACTCCCCTGCTCTTCTTCAAAATAGTGCCATGGGATCTTTTACGTCCACCTGAGAGCAGACGGGGGCCTTGGTTTAACGTCTCATCCAAAAGACAGCACCTCCGACAGTGCAGCACTGGGAGTGTCAACCTAGATTTTAGTGCTCAAGTCCCCGGAGTGGGACTTGAACCCACGACCTTCTGACTCAGAGGCAAGAGGGCTACCCACTGAGCCAGGGCTGACAACGATTTGTGGTTTTCATGGGAAAATGGGTCAGAGCCTCAGGTGGCAGTCTGAAAACACTAGTATAAATCCTGGAGCCCCCCCGCAATCAAAGCAGAATCTGACTTATTCAAATCGCCGGAAACTTAACAGCCACCACGGTTCTTGGTGTTAATCAAATTCATGAAACGTGGCTGCTGGGTTATTAGAGAAGAGGGAAGCTGCTTGTGGGAGTAGGAGGGGGTGGCTGGAGGCAGTAAATTCGGGAAGATTGGCTCTCCGTACGTATCCAACATTTTAACTGTCGGTTTGGACTGAGTGGTCTACCTCTCGCCTATGAGTCCGAAGGTTGAGTTCAAGCCCCATTTCAGGACTTGAGCACAAAACGTACGCCCACGCTTCAGTGACGTACTGAGGGAGTGTTGTGTTGCTATTCGGTTAAGGCGTTAGACCAAGGCTCTGCCTTCCTGTCCCAGTGGCTCAGGTAGATAGTAACGATCTCTTTGGCACTATTTGAAGAGTTCCCCTGATGTCCTGGTCAATATTCCTCCCTCAACTAACAGCACCTGATTCACTGGTCATTAACCTCATCGCTGTTTGTGGGATCTTACTATGTGCAACATTGCTGCCTCCACAGCAGTCACTGCATTCGAGCGATACAAGGCGCTATATAAATGCAGAGCCTTCTTTCTTTCAGTGAAGTTGATATCATTTTACAATTGCATTTTCTTTTTATTTCAAGGAAGGATTTTCTGCCATAATCAGAATTCCAGCACCACAAACAAACCTGATCCTATTCACACTTAACGTCATCCCACATCTGCAAGAAGGAGTCACTCACTAGCGGGAGGTCTGGTGGAGTTTTTCCCACCCCTAACTCACAGTTGTCCCAGCTTTCAGGTAAACCAGCGCTGGCCGGTAGTCTGGGGCCTCCTGCTCTCTATGACGTAATCCCGCTACACCGCAGCGCAGTGCCGCTACAGAAAGGGGCCACTGTGGGAAGGGGAAGGGGGCGGGGGGGGGGTGTGGGGAGGAGTACAAATCCGATTTTGTGTTTTGGATCGCGTACCTTCAGAACAAACCATCCTGTGATTGGAAAAGTGATGACCACCAACAGAAAGACAAGGATGGTCAGAACCCAACAGCAAATAAACGACAGCCAACTCGGAGTCCTGTCTGAAAGAGGAGAGGCAATTTTTTAAAAAGGCAAGCAGATTTAGTCTGCACAATCAGGACAAAACATACAGCGACAGGTGCTTTTGGGTTGCAAAATTTTCAGACACACACAAATTGTGAACTGCTGAATAGTGACCAGAACTATCTCTTGAAGAACTCGACTCTAAAGGTAGGATGCTCATTCCGTTTACTGTAATTATCTTGCACATTAACATAGGAACAGGAGCAGGCCATTCAGCCCCTTGAGCCTGTTCCACTTCAATCAGATCGTGGCTGATCTGTACCTCAACCCCATTTACCCGCCTTTTGCTCCCTATCCCTTGATACCCATGCCCAACAAAAATCTAACATTTAGTTTGAGGAAAAAGTTTTAAATTAAATGGTGAGAATTGAGGACGGTTTAAAATCATTGCTTCTGTATAATTGTACTTTTTGACAATTGATTTAGTACATCGTAGCCTGAGCTACATAGGCTGGTAGCCTATGGCAGTTTGGGAAAAATCTGGACTATACGCTGGGTGGACCATATTTTACTTCTGGTACCTACCCCAGCAAGTAGAAGGGTGCATTGTCTGCCCTGCATCCTTGATATTTTGAGCATTGTGTCAAGTTTCGGCTCATATGAGGCATGGGTTTGTCTATGGAAGCTAACTTTTGCGTCGAGCACAAGTAAAAATGTATTGGGAAGGAGCCAAAAGGTGCATCAGTTACATTTATTCCCGGAACCAAATCTCACATCCACTACAGCCTTGAAGCTGTATTGTGGGATAATAGCTACAAGTGCATTCATCTGAAAACCCTTTCTGCTATTTTAGGGGAAGCATTAACCCATTTAAAATAAATGGGTTAATGCCTCCAGCTAGAGGAATTTCAGACAACCCTGTAATCTATTGTACCACAGCATTAGGACACAGTGGCTAACTTCTTTACCCAGAGAGTGGTGAGAATGTGGAACTCGCTACCACATGGCGCAGTTGAGGTGAATAGCAGAGATACATTTAGGGGGGGAAGCTAGGTAAGTACACGAGGAAGAAAGTAATAGGTTATGCTGATGGGGTGAGATGAAGACGGGTGGGAGGAGGCTCGTGTGGAGCATGAACACCGGCACGGACCAAAACCGGTTTCTGTGCTGTAAATTCTATGTAATGTAACTCTACCCAAGAGACATATAATGCATGTCCGAACTTCTATCCACAGGTGTTTTCATAGAATGATACAGCAAAGAAGGAGGCCATTCAGCCCATCATGCCAGTGCCAGAGCTCTTTGAAAGAGCTAGTCAGTCTTGTATTCTGCACTGGAGGAATAATCTCGAGTACTTTCTCTCTCCACCAGTGAGCGAATATCCCCTTCCAATGAGCAACGCTCATAAAGTAACATCAATTTTTATTTTGAATAAAGATAAATAATCTGAGGGGATGTTTTTTTTTCCTGAGAAGATGGCAGCTGTGATTGAAAGCAAATAAAACATCACATGCCCAGGTGCGAGATGGGTCCCAGGTGCAGAAGTCAAGTGGTATCCGTTAGTAATTACACTGACTCACTTTGATTTCAAAAACAAAGCCTAATTTTGACATGTTCCGCTCTTAGCTATAAACAAGCTCGTGAAGTGATACAAATGTAGGTTTGAGCCTTTCTCCACCAGTTCCTGATCGGAGCAAAGGCTGTAGGATAGGGCAAGGAGGAGAAAAATTAGCTGGAAGTGTCATGGCTAGCGGCACAGAGTACTCTCTTGCAACAAGGACCTGGGGGAGCAGGTGGCACACGTTCCACCACAGATCCCAAAGGGACAGGCTACAAGGGGAAAGGGAAAACAACTTTGGGGGAAAAATTTAAGTGTCCATTTAACCTCTCTTGAAAGCACCAACTCTTGCTTGGCCACAGTTCATATTTTCAATTTTATAAAACTAGACAATACATTTAAAGATTATAAAAGTAACTTACAAATGTTTTTAAACAGTTCATAATTTTATAATAAAAATCACAAAGTAAAATGGTACACAATTATAATTATTTAAATAAAATATCAATGGCACTATCATTTTATTATTAAATTAGGACTATTCTAATTATGCACAGGGCACTCGAATAGTGCCCCGATTGCTCTGTGGTTTTTTCACCGCCACGCCTGGGTACCTGACCGCCCACCCCACACCGAGGACCATGATCTTCACACCGGGGCATTTGGCCTCCTCCTCCCACCCTCACCTGGGCACCCAGACATCCTGCTCGACCGCCCCCCCCCTCACCTGGGCACCCTGACATCCTGCCCCGCCTCACCTGGGCACCCTGACACCCCGCTCCCCCTCACCTGGGCACCCTGACACCCCGCCCCCCTCACATGGGCACCCTGACATCTCGGCCCCCCCCTCACCTGGGCACCCTGACATCCCGCCCCCCCTCACCTGGGCACCCTGACACCCCGCCCCCCCCTCACCTGGGCACCCTGACACGCACCCCCACACACCTGGGCACCCTGACACCCACCCCCACACACCTGGGCACCCTGACACCCACCCCCACACACCTGGGCACCCCGACACCCACCCCCACACACCTGGGCACCCCGACACCCACCCCCACACACCTGGGCACCCCGACACCCACCCCCACACACCTGGGCACCCCGACACCCACCCTCACACACCTGGGCACCCCGACACCCACCCCCACACACCTGGGCACCCCGACAGCCACCCCCACACACCTGGGCACCCCGACACCCACGCCTACACACCTGGGCACCCCGACACCCACCCCTACACACCTGGGCACCCCGACACCCACCCCTACACACCTGGGCACCCCGACACCCACCCCTACACACCTGGGCACCCCGACACCCACCCCTACACACCTGGGCACCCCGACACCCACCCCTACACACCTGGGCACCCCGACACCCACCCCTACACACCTGGGCACCCCGACACCCACCCCTACACACCTGGGCACCCCGACACCCACCCCTACACACCTGGGCACCCCGACACCCACCCCTACACACCTGGGCACCCCGACACCCACCCCTACACACCTGGGCACCCCGACACCCACCCCTACACACCTAGGCACCCCGACACCCACCCCTACACACCTGGGCACCCCGACACCCACCCCTACACACCTGGGCACCCCGACACCCACCCCTACACACCTGGGCACCCCGACACCCACCCCTACACACCTGGGCACCCTGACACCCACTCCCACACATTACCGGAGCCTTTCTGCACCGGCTCGAAGGGGCACGCCGGCCGGCGGTGCTGCAGCGCCCCGGACCCGTCCTCGCCGCTGGCCTCCGGCTGGTAACTCATCCCGCCACCGACTACTCGGCGTCCACCCTAGGCAGCCCCGGCGCGCCGATCCTCGCTCCCCGGTCGCCCATCGCCGGCCCGGCCGCCGCACATTGTGACCCGGCCCGGTCCGCCGTCACCATGGCGCTGCCGACAAGCACCCACCGCCCCAGGAGCGGCCCGGGAACCTGACCGCCCGCCACAGCGCCCCCAGCGGATGGGAGTCAGCCCGCCACAGCGCCCCTAGCGGATGGGAGTCAGCCCGCCACAGCACCCCCAGCGGATGGGAGTCAGCCCGCCACAGCGCCCCTAGCGGATGGGAGTCAGCCCGCCACAGCACCCCCAGCGGATGGGAGTCAGCCCGCCACAGCGCCCCCAGCGGATGGGAGTGTGAGAGCGACAGCGCCCCCAGCGGATGGGAGTGAGAGCGACAGCGCCCCCAGCGGATGGGAGTGTGAGAGCGACAGCGCCCCCCCAGCGGATGGGAGTGAGCCCGCCACAGCGTCCCCAGCGGATGGGAGTGTGAGAGCGACAGCGCCCCCAGCGGATGGGAGTGAGAGCGACAGCGCCCCCAGCGGATGGGAGTGAGAGCCACAGCGCCCCCAGCGGATGGGAGTGTCAGAGCGACAGCACCCCCAGTGGATGGGAGTCAGCCCGCCACAACACCCCCAGCAGATGGAAGTGTCAGAGCGACAGCGCCCCCAGCGGATGGGAGTCAGCCCGCCACAGCGCCCCCAGCGGATGGGAGTCAGCCCACCACAGCGCCCCCAGCTGATGGGAGTCAGCCCGCCACAGCGCCCCCAGCGGATGGGAGTCAGCCCGCCACAGCGCCCCCAGCGGATGGGAGTCAGCCCACCACAGCGCCCCCAGCGGATGGGAGTGTCAGAGCGACAGCGCCCCCAGCGGATGGGAGTGTCAGAGCGACAGCGCCCCCCAGCGGATGGGAGTGTGAGAGCCACAGCGCCCCCAGCGGATGGGAGTGTTACGCGTGTTGCAGTGTCTCAGTTGGCAGCACTCTCGCCTCTGAGTCAGAAGGTTGTGGGTTCGAGTCCTGCTCCAGACTCTCGATCACAATTCTACCCTGACACTCCAGCACAGTTCAAGTAATGTACTATTTTTTTAAGTCAATAAACCATTTTATTTCACAACAACTGAAACGATTGATGGTGACTTTCAGTTTGGTAACAAGGACACATTTCAGTGTATATCCTACATTACAACAGTGACTATGCTTCAAAAGTACTTCATTGTCTGTGAAGTGTTTTGGGACGTCCGGTAGTCGTGAAAGGCGCTATATAAATGCAAGTCTCTTTTTTTTTGTCAACGGGAATGTGAGTGTGACAGCTCCCTCCAGCGGTGTCAGCTGTGGCTCAGTGGGTAGCACTCTGTCTCAGAAGGTTGTGGGTCCAAGTCCCACCCCAGAGACTTGAGCACAAAAATCTAGGCCGACACTCCAGTGCAGTGCTGAGGGAGGTGCTGCATTGTCGGAGGTGCCTTCCTTCGGATGAGACGTTAGATCGCGGCCCCATCGACTCTCAATATTTATCCCGCAATCAACATCACTGAAACAGATTATCTGGTCATTATCACATGGCTGTTTGTGGGAGCTTGCTGTGTGCAAATTGGCTGCTGCGTTTCCTATACTATAACAATGACTACACTTCAAAAAGTACTTCATTGGCTGTAAAGCGCTTTGGGATGTCCGGTGATCATGAAAGGCGCTATGTAAATGCAAGTTTTTTTTGTGAGCAGTAGTGTGACTGCGACAGTGCCCCCAGCAACCGGGAGTGTTATGAATTAAACAATGACCCCGCAACAATAGCACAAAAGGAGGCCATTCGGCCCATCATGGCTGTACTGGCTCTTTGAAAGAGCTAGCCAATTAGCCCCACTCCCCTGCTCTTTCCCCACGGCTTTGCAAATTTTTCCTTTTCAAGTGTAGATCCAATTCCCTTTTGAAAGTTACTATTGAATATAGTTCTACCACCCTTTCAGGCAGTGCATTCCAGTATACGACAATTCGGTCTGCTCCTACCTCCTGTGCAACGGTCCCCATTGGCCGCACAGCTCGCACCAGCTTTTTCAATGTTAATACGCAAAACTGTGCATGGGCCACGCACCCAAAAAAAAATTACGGGGCATATTGCCACTGTGTCCTACAAGTACTGATTGTCGGTAAGATACTGGTGTTAGGTGTTGGAAGTGGGGCCGACAGGTGTGTTCCCAGCCAGAGTCCTAATTGATGATTGCTGGCTGTTGTTTCGCTCACTGCCGTCGTGTTCTCCATTTAGGAACTCGCCTGTTCCTCCGGTTCCACCCAAAACACAGCTGCCCACGACCGTACTATTTAACGCTCTCCTCTGCTAATTAAAAGCTGGCCAATTCGAGTTAGCCAGTGGAGCCAAGCCTGGAAGGGGGGGGGGGGTGGCAAGACTTTCAGTGGCATTTGGTGTTGGGTGGGGGGGGGGGGACGAGACGGGAAGATAGTAAAGGAGGTAGGCAACATTGTAGAGGTAGAGTCATAGAGTTATACAGCACAGAAAGAGGCCCTTCGGCCCATCGTGTCCGCGCCGGCCATCAAGCCCTATCTAATCTAATCCCATTTTCCAGCATGTGGTCCGTAGCCTTGTATGCTATGGCATTTCAAGTGCTCATCCAAATGCTTCTTGAATGTTGTGAGGGTTCCTGCCTCTACCACCCTTTCAGGCAGTGAGTTCCAGATTCCAACCACCCTCTGGGTGAAAAAGTTTTTCCTCAAATCCCCTCTAAACCTCCTGCCCCTTACCTTGAATCTATGCCCCCTTGTTATTGACCCCTCTACTAAGGGGAAAAGTTCCTTTCTATCCACCCTATTTATGCCCCTCATAATTATGTATACCTCAATCAGGTCCCCCCTCAGCCTTCACTGCTCCAAGGAAAACAACCCCAGCCTGTCCAGTCTTTCTTCATAGCTGAAGCGCTCCAGCCCAGGTAACATCCTGGTAAATCTCCTCTGCACCCTCTCCAAAGCAATCATATCCTTCCTATAGTGTGGCGACCAGAACTGCACACAGTACTCCAGCTGTGGCCTTACCAGCGTTTTGTACAGCTCCATCATAACCTCCCTGCTCTTATATTCTATGCCTCGGCTAATGAAGGCAAGTATCCCATATGCCTTTTTAACCACCTTATCCACCTGTTCTGCTGCCTTCAGGGATCTATGTACATGCACACCAAGGTCCCTCTGATCCTCTGTCTTTCCTAGGGTCTTACCATTCATTGTGTGTTCCCTTGCCTTGTTAGTCCGTTGATCGTGGCTAGAATATGGGATGTGGAGTTCAATGCAGGGGCAAACAGGGCATGAGGGATAGGCCATTGATGGGGGTTTAATTTGAGCAAGCTGGGAAGTGGTATCTAGCTCTAACACATGCCAGGAAGCTCCTTTTCCTCCGACTATGCCTAACATGGTCATAATCTGTACCCTCCCCATATGTTCTTTTATGAAATATCTGTGGCATGCATGTGGAGCTTCCTGAAGCCGCTAGTTTGTTAATGTCTTCAGGGCGGGAAAAAAAGTGTAAACAGAAACAAAAAAATTCCCAAGCATATCTGTCATTGGGTCAAAAATACAAGGCACTTCTCATAAGTTTGCCAAAATCTTTTTCAATGGAGAGTGCTCCTTTACTCTTATTCTAACAATAAGCGGTAAATTTTAGGGCAAAAATAAGACAACCAGCCGGAGATTCACAGCATCTGCTGGCATCTGAAAGAGAAGAGAGGTTTCGGCTGGAACCCATTTATCAGAACTGGTGCAGGCATAGGAACATAAGAGTAGGCCATACGGCCCCTCGAGCCTGCTCCGCCATTCAATAAGATCATGGCAGCAGAGCCCCTGACTGGCTGTTCAGCAACTTGTATTTATATAGCACTTTTAAGAAAGGGTCGCGAATTACTTTAAAAAGTGGGAAAATTAAAAGGAGCTGGAAGGGGAAAGATAGAAAGCCAGTCGCAAAGTTTTTAAGAGACGCTTGAAGCAGGGAGTAGGTTTTGACAAAGGGCCTTAACTCAATACCATCTTTTCTCTTCCAAATGCCGATGGACTGGCTGCTTCTCCGGCATTTTCTGCTTGCAGTTCAGATCTCTAGCAGTCAGTTTTTCTTCATCTATCAATTTAAGATGGCACAGCGAATTAATGATTGTGAAAAAGGCAAACATGGATTAAAAATGTCTTGGCACGTGAAAAATGTCATCCCATATTTTATTTCAAACTGTGTACATTGCATCAGCAATTCCTTCACCCTACTGTCAGTCACTAACACCAACATTTATCCCAGTCTTCAGTTAAGAACATGGGTAAATAATTGAACATCATTTTAGTTACAGTGCACTGGTGATCATTTCATTTATACACTGAGCAAACTGCAATGGTCACCAAATTTACTCTTAAAACCAGTGAGCTAGTCCAAAGAGCAAAAACACTGACCAACGCACTTCTTTCTGACACAATTAACGGACCAGACAACATCTTCGGTCTGTCAGGAATCCATCTTATACCCTTCCCTCCCACTTCAAGCCTGGCTAAACCCTTAACCACCTTGCATGAGTGTTTGAAGTAATAGGGGAGAAAGTGATAATTCACTTATGACCAGATCTGGAGCCTTAAGTGGGTAGCTTCAGGGTCCTTAAAAGGATAACCAGGCTTGGATGCCTCGACAATAGCTGCTCCCACCCTTTTCGGGTTCCTAACTTCATGCAGAGTTTTTTTTAAAATTCATTCTTGGAATGTGGGAGTCTCTGGCAAGGCCGGCATTTACTGCCCATCCCTAGTTGCCGTGGATGGTTTCGATACAACTGAGTGGCTTGTTAGGCAACCACGTTGCTGTGGGTCCGGAGTCACATATAGGCCAGACTGGGTAAGGGCATAGAAACATAGAAGATAGGAGCAGGAGTAGGCCATTCAGCCCCTCAAGCCTGCTCTGCCATTCAATGAGATCATGGCTGATCATCCAAATTCAGTACCGTCCCTGTCTTCTCCCTATATCCCTTTAGCCTTAAGAAATATATCTAACTCATTCTTGAATATATTTAATGAATTGGCCTCAACTGCCTTCTGTGGTAGAGAATTCCACAGGTTCACCACTCTCTGGGTGAAGACATTCCTCCTCATCTCTGTCCTAAATGGCTTACCCCTTATCCTTAGACTGTGACCCCTGGTTCTGGACTCTCCCGCCATCGGGAACATCCTTCCTGCATCTAGTCTGTCTAGTCCTGTTAGAATTTTATAAGTTTCAATGAGATCCCCTCTCATTCTTCTAAACTCCAGCGAGTATAAGCCCAATCGACCCAATCTCTCCTCATATGTCATTCCTGCCATCCCAGGTATCAGTCTGGTGAATTTTCGCTGCACTCCCTCCATGGCAAGAACATCCTTCCTCAGATAAGGCGACCAAAACTGCACACAATACTCAAGGTGTGGTCTCACCAAAGCCCTGTACAACTGCAGCAAGACATCCTTGTTCCTGTACTCGAATCCTCTCGCTACGAAGGCCAACATACCATTTGCCTTCCTAACTGCCTGCTGCACCTGTATGCTTATCTTCAGCAACTGGTGCACAAGGACACCCAGATCTCGTTGCACTTCCCCTTCTCCCAATCTATTGCCGTTCAGATAATAATCTGCCTTCCTGTTTTTGCCACCAAAGTGGATAACCTCGCACTTATCCATATTATACTGCATCTGCCCAAGCACCCAACCTGTCCAAATCATACTGGAGTTTCTCGGCATCCTCCTCACAGCACACATGCCCACCCAGCTTTGTGTCGTCTGCAAACGTGGAGATATTACATCTAGTTCCCTCAATGTGCGGGAGGCACATCATTCTTCACATGCGAGCCTAGAGTGTCAGCAAGGCCAAGCTTGAATCTGTCCTCAGCACAGGGGTCCTCTGGATAGCAACTGGGGGTGGGAGCGCTGTTCTGAATTTCCTCCTTAGCCCTAGGGGCGCCGAGAGCAGCAGTAGCGGCCCCGGCTGCCATGCCGGCCGAGAGCAGCTGAAGAGCGCAACACAGCCCACAGCGCAACGAGCAGCAGCAGCAGCCACGACGACCCGCTGCAGCACGTCGGCCGGCAGCTCCATGGCAGGAAGCTCGCAGTCCGACTAGGAGGAGGGGAGCCGGGCATGGCGGTCAGAGGTCGGATCATGAGCGGGAGAAGCAGGCCACCACGTGGAGCCGGCAACAGTGAGGAGGAGGCCGCGGTGACGAGGAGGACGGAGCGGCTGAGGGACATCGTGCTCCCACTGCCACTGGAAGCCATTGTATTGACTTTCTGAACACGGCGCTGTATGTATAGCTGACGCGTCCCTACGGGGAGTAAGCATTCCATTGTAATTGTACTTGTACTGGTTACACATGGCAAATAAAATTGAATTGAGATCATTGCTGAGATGTTCCTGGTCTTCTCAGCTCAGTGCCACACCAAGTGAAGCACTTACCAACAAAACCTCCCAGGGTAGCACGTGCACATTCCTTAAGAAGCACATCATTTTTATTTTGGTTTTTAAACTCTTTCAAGAGTAGAAGAAGCAGCTGACACAAATTGGGGAGTGCACAGCAACTACTGGGGTGGGGTGGTAAACAGTCAGTCCCCGACATACAATGTTTTTACAATACTGGTAATCTACCAGAAGAATGTAGCTGTTCATTTATACTGGCTGGACTCCACATTCCTTCAAATCTGAGTCACAGTTCTAGTTCTGAGCTCCAGTGGGTGCGAGCCGATTTGGAAATTGCTCATTCGAGGCCCGGAATGGTGAACAGAAATGCTAGTGTTACTGGGTGAAAGGACAGGTGGATCGAGACTTGCCACAACACAGCTCTGGTGGGGGTTTTGCGAGGGGTTGTGCCCATTGCGTTGACCTGGTTTTTTTATTGCAGTCTGGATCTGGTTGACTTCCTTCTCCAGCATTATCCCATTTAAAAATAACAGAAAATGGCAGCTGTCTCCCATTCTGCCAGCGCATGTCACACCTAATCTGAGCCGTCTTTTGTCTCCACTAGTCCTATCACCATCTCGTCTCGTTTTGAATACCTCTTAATGTCTCTTCACTTCTCCTTTGTTCTCGCCCAGCCTGGCCTCTTAATCTATTTCATTTCCTGTGCTTCTTTAGTCTTGACAAAGGGTTTTCACCCAAAACGTTGACTCTATTTTCTCTCCACGGCTGTTGCCGGGCCTGCTGAGTTTTTCCAGCATTTTCTGTTGTTATTTCGGATTTCCAGCATCAGCAGTATTTTGCTATTATCCCATTTTAATTGTTTAATCACCCTAGCTATTGGCATACTTTAATGCTTCTGATATCCTTTTCATTGCCTCACTGAGATGATCTTTTATATCCAACAGGTTCTTGCTTCACTGTTAAGCAGTTCACAGGTCATTCACCCGTTAACTTCCTCCAGGTGACTGGAGTATCTATTCACAGAATCACAGAAACCCCACAGTGCAGATAGAGGCCATTTCGGCCCATCGAGCCTGCACCGACACATATCCCACCCGATCCCCGTAACCCCTACACCAACACATATCCCACCCTATCCCCGTAACCCCACGTATTTAATCCCCCTAACACTAAGGGTCAATTTATCATAGCCAATCAACCTAACCCGCACATCTTTGGACTGTGGGAGGAAACCGGAGCACCCGGAGGAAACCCACGCAAACACGGGGAGAATGTGCAAACTCCACACAGACAGTCGCCCGAGGCCGGATTCGAACCCGGGTCCCTGGCGCTGTGAGGCAACAGTGCTAACCACTATGCCACCGTGCTGCCATTGTTTCTATTTCTCCCCCACCCATTAAATGAGGGTAAACACACAAAACTTCAAACCTGGTTTTGTTTTCTTTCCACCATTTAATGATTTTACTTCAGATTTTCAGCCTTTTTAAAAAAAATGTCACCATCTCTAGATACAAACAGCAACGATAATCAATCATTAACCCTGCAACTATGCTGGTGACTGAACAATTAGGAGCTAAAGCTTAATGGTGCTTGTACACTGATAACATGCCCTGCCAACTGCAGACACACGCTACTATTGCGCCAACAATACCCAGCAGCAGCAAGGAAGCAAAGTGCACCTCCCGGCAGCGGTCCAGGACCTTGGGTTCCAAGATCACTTATTGGAAGCAGCACAAATCGCAGGCCTTGAACAGCGAGGGCAGTACTTCTAGATCACTGGCCTGTGCTTGGGTTTTTTGGTCATGTGTCTGCTCTGCTGCGAGCTGCTTCCCATGTCATACAGAAGCACCAGAGTCCCTTTCTACCTCACTTGTAACTTTCCTTTACCCTCCCGCCTTCCCTTATGTTACCGCCTGCGAGGCATAGAATATAAGAGCAGGGAGGTTATGTTTGAAGTGTATAAAACACTAGCTAGGCCGCAGTTAGAGTACTGCGTACAGTCCTGGTCACCACATTACAGGAAATATGTGATTGCACTGGAGAGGGTATAGATGTTGCCAAGGCGGTTGAATTTTAGCTATGAGGAAAGATCGGATAGGTTGGGCTTGTTTTCTTTGGAACAGAGGAGGCTGAGGGGAGATTTAATTGAATTGTATAAAATTATGAGGCACCTAGTGTTGATAGGAAGGACCTATTTCACTTAGCAGAGGTCAATAGCCAGGGGGCATAGATTTAAAGTGATTGGTAGAAGGATTAGAGGGGAGTTGAGGACATTTTTCACCCAGAGGGCGGGGGGGTTCTGGAACTCACTGCCTGAAAGGAGGGTAGAGGCAGAAACCCTCATCACATTTAAAAAGTACTTGAAGTGCTGTAACCTACAGGGTCTATGGACCAAGAGCTGGAAAGTGGGATTAGGCTGGAGAGCTCTTTTTCGGCCGGCACAGACACGATGGGTGGAATGGCCTCCTTCTGTGCTGTAAATTTCTATGATTCCTAACAATCACGTCTTATTAGCACCAGTGAAGTGGCAGCAATTGACTCAGATCAGTTCAAGGCTTTATTATAAGATTAAATTAAGCCCAATATAAAAAGCTAAGCATAGAACCGCAGCTCAAAAGTGTTTAGGGGAAGACAGCCGATACTAATTTAAATTTCCCCTCCACTTCAAAATCAAAATGGTTTCTTGAAGCAGCCAAACCTGTTTTACTGCTTTCAACCTTCGTCGTGTTCTCCACCAGGATCCTTAGCCTCTCAATTTAAGATAAAGGTTTAACATGAGTCCTTCAGCTCCATAAAACTCTGGATGAAAAAAAATCTACTCCCAACTACGTTCATTAAAATATTCCGTTTCCTCCGTCTCTCTTTTTTTTTAAACTCAGCTTCCAGACTATACAAAGGAGCCTCATTTTATGGCAGTGTAATATGTTTAAGTTCTGAGGTAAATGTTCACTGTGTAAATAAAATTAGCAAATGTAGTGCAAGACAACATGCCTTCAACACCGTCTGTTTAGATACCTGTCTGTAGCAATCACTCAAGGACAGCCCCAACAGTATGTCAGTATGCTGTTAGATACTGGTTTGACACAACGTGGAATGGCCAGGATGGAGTTATACTGCCAGCTATGTCGTGCTCATTAGTCAGTCGAGCAAAGAACAGCTCTTCTCATTGGCTAACTTACGTGCTGGTTAAATTTTACATTGGCTGGCGGGATATCTGCCTCTCGGCCAACAAAAGTTTTCCAAGTTCGCAGGTGGGTCAAGTAACTGGCTGAATACATTTTTAATGTTTGCTTCGGGCTCACAGTGATCTCCCTCCACTTGCCAGTGTTCATACCCCAGATGTACTGCACAGGCTGCAGTGATGAGAGCTGGAGGCATTTCATTCTGGTGCAAAGTGTGGAGTGCAACCGGCTGGTTAGTAACTCGGGCCAGGAACCCGCTGAAGAGAGACTCCATTTTCATGGGGGATTGTCAGAGGCAGGCTTTGGTAGGAGACTTCACAGCGAGACACAAGTTTCACACAGACTCTCACTCTGAACATTCTAGCAGCAGTTAATTAAAATATTGCTTTCTTCCAAAGCTTATCTGAACAGGACGTCCTCTCCATATCAACGTCTGATATACCTATCAATTCGTCCAATAAAAAGCGACGAGTTAGGAACGTAACTAAAGGTTTTTATTGACTAAATAACAGAGCCCACCCTCGTGGGTGATCGGGTCCAACAAGGAGGAATACCAGCCAGTCGACTACCTTTATACCTGGGCCGGTAGGTGGAACCATGGGCGGAGTCGGAGGTGGTCAGCCCAGGTATAACAGCGCGACAAAGAGGCGACCTCGTATCGTGATACAACAGTGATAACGGTGATAACAATACAACAGTGATAACTATAGTGTAACGATAAAAGTGGTTTACCACATTCACCCCTTGTTTAGATTTGAGTCCGGCGGGGTGAAGTGTACTACCAGTTCTGGTATGTCAGTCTGTCCGGAGGCCTCGTAAGCCTCTCCGATCGTTGCAGCGGCGGTGCTGCATTATCCGGTGTTAGTGCTGGTGTCTGCGTGGTCGGCGAAGGCTCGTGGGGTTCCGGCATGCCGTCTACCTGGGCTGGAATTGGGGGGGGTGGTGGGGGGGGGGGGGGGGGTAAAGGTGGTGTCTCCGGAGTGCCCGAGGGTGCGAGGTCTCGTAAGGAGACAGTGTCCTCCCGCCCGTCTGGGTAAGCCACGTAGGCGTACTGGGGGTTGGCGTGCAGGAGGTTCACCCTCTCGACCAGGGGGTCTGTTTTATGGGCCCTCACGTGCTTTCGCAGCAAGACGGGCCCCGGAGAGGTCAGCCAGGTTGGTAGAGTGGTTCCCGTAGTCGACTTCCTGGGGAAAACAAACATTCGTTCATGGGGGGTGGCGTTAACGGCAGTGCAAAGTAGTGACCGGATGGAGTGCAGCGCTGTCGGGAGGACTTCCTGCCAGCGGGAGGTTGGGAGGCCCTTAGACTTTAAGGCTAAGAGGACGGCCTTCCATACCGTCGCGTTCTCTCTTTCCACCTGGCCGTTCCCTCGGGGGTTGTAGCTGGTGGTCCTACTTGCTGCAATACCTCTCGCTAGTAGGAACTGACGGAGTTCCTCGCTCATGAAAGAGGAGCCCCGGTCACTATGTATATAGTTTGGGAACCCGAACAAGGCGAAGAGGTCGTTCAGGCATTTAATGACCGTGGTACTGGTCATGTCTGGGCAGGGGAAGGCAAAGGGGAAACGGGAGTACTCATCAACAATGTTGAGGAAGTACACGTTACGGTCAGAGGACGGGAGGGGCCCCTTAAAGTCGATGCTCAGGCGCTCGAAGGGGCGGGTGGCCTTGATCAGGCTTGCTCTGTCCGGCCTAAAGAAGTGCGGTTTGCACTCGGCACAGGTCTGGCAGTTCCTGGTTATGGTCCTGACCTCCTCGATGGAGTAGGGCAGGTTGCGGGCCTTAATGAAGTGGTAAAGTCTGGTGACCCCGGGGTGGCAGAGGTCGTTGTGGAGGGTCTGAAGTCTATCACTTTGCGCGCTGGCGCATGTAATTCGTGACAGAGCATCGGGGGGTTCGTTCAGCTTACCTGGCCGGTACAAGATATCATAATCATAGGTGGAGAGCTCGATTCTCCACCTCAAGATCTTGTCATTCTTGATTTTGCCCCTCAGCTTGTTATTAAACATAAAAGCGACCGAACGTTGGTCGGTAAGGAGGGTAAATCGTTTGCCTGCCAGGTAGTGCCTCCAGCGTCGTACCGCCTCCACAATCGCCTGGGCCTCCTTCTCGACCGACGAGTGTCGGATCTCAGGGCCCTGTAGGGTCCTTGAGAAGAAGGCCACCGGTCTCCCCTCCTGGTTAAGGGTGGCGGCTAGGGCGAAGTCGGATGCATCGCTCTCGACTTGGAAGGGGATGGACTCATCCACTGCGTGCATAGTGGCCTTGGCAATGTCTCCCTTAATGAGGGAGAAGGCTGCGCACGCTTCCTCCGTAAGGGGGAAGGATGTGGACTTCATGAGGGGTCTGGCTTTGTCCGCATAATTGGGCACCCATTGGGCATAGTAGGCGAAGAGCCCCAGGGTTCTCTTAAGTGCCTTAGGGCAGTGGGGGAGGGGTAGCTCCATGAGGGGGCGCATTCTTTCGGGGTCGGGGCCGATGAGTCCGTTCTCTACTACACAGCCAAGGATGGCAAGGCGCGAGGTGTTAAACACACATTTCTCCTTATTGTAGGTGAGGTTCAGCCGTTGGGCTGTACGGAGGAATTTCTCCAGATTCACGTCGTGGTCCTGCCCGTCGCGGCCGCAGATGGTGACGTTATCTAGGTAGGGGAATGTGGCCTGCAGTCCGTTCTGGTCAACCATCCGGTCCATCTCCCTTTGGAAGACCGAGACCCCGTTGGTGACACCGAAGGGGACCCTAAGGAAGTGGTATAGGCGCCCATTCGCCTCGAAGGCGGTGTACTGGCGGTCCTCGGGGTGGATAGGGAGTTGGTGGTAGGCCGACTTAAGGTCGATGGTCGAGAATACGCGGTATTGTGCAATCTGATTGACCATGTCAGATATGCGGGGAAGGGGGTATGCGTCCAGCTGCGTGTATCTGTTTATGGTCTGGCTGTAGTCGATGACCAGGCGATTTTTATCGCCGGTCTTAACGACCACGACCTGGGCACGCCAGGGGCTGTTGCTCCCCTCGATGATGCCCTCCTTCAGGAGACGCTGCACCTCAGAGCTAATGAAAGCTCTGTCCCCAGCGCTGTACCGCCTGCTCTTGGTAGCGACGGGTTTGCAGTCGGGGGTGAGGTTAGCGAACAGGGAAGGTGGCGGCACCTTGAGGGTGGATAGGCTGCAGGTGTTACGCGGTGGGCGGTTTAACCTTCGCTGGTTGTCGACTGTGAGTGGGGGGAGGGGTCCACCGTATGCTAGGGTTACACTTTGGAGGTGGGATTGGAAGTCCAGCCCTAGTAGGACGGCAGCGCAGAGCTGGGGGAGGACGAGGAGTTTAAAGTTTTTATACTCTGTACCCTTAACCGACAAGGTCACAGCACAGTAGCCGCTAATGTCCGTGGCGTGGGACCTCGATGCCATCGAGATTCGGTTGCGCGTTGGCAGGACAGGGAGGGAGTAGTGGCTCACCGTGTCTGGGTGGATGAAGCTCTCCGTGCTTCCGCTGTCGAACAGGCAGGTCGTGGCGTGGCCGTTTACTTTGATGTCCATCATCGACTTGGACAGGTGGTGTGGGCGGGCTTGATCCAGAGTGACGGAGGCTAGCGTGTAGGTAAGCGAGTCGTTGTCGTCTGCGGGCGAGGCGGTCGTCGGGTCCGGGGGCCCG
Source organism: Somniosus microcephalus (assembly GCF_052327205.1). Classification (NCBI taxonomy): domain Eukaryota; kingdom Metazoa; phylum Chordata; class Chondrichthyes; order Squaliformes; family Somniosidae; genus Somniosus; species Somniosus microcephalus. The sequence continues at coordinate 31,948,165 of NC_141018.1, forward strand.
GTGGCAGTCGGGCGTGGTGGGTAAAATGGCGTCTCCCACGAGGTAGGACAAAATGGCGAAGATGGCTGCCCCCATAACTCACATGAGGCACTATTGGGGTCGGTTGCCTTGATCAAAGATGGCCGCCCCCATGACTCACGTGTGGGGATACTGGCCTCAGTTGCCGTGAAAGAAGATGGCCGCCCCCACAGTTCGCATGAGGCACTGCTGGCCTCTGAAGATCCGCTCCTGCAGGCCTTAGAGAAGTGGCCTTTCTTCCTGCAGGTTGCGCAGGTAGAGTTCCTGGCTGGGCAGCGCGACCTCGGGTGCTTCTCCTGGCCGCAAAAGAAGCAGCCGGCGGCCCGATCGCGGGTGCCCGATGTCGGAGCCGGTACCGGGGGTGGCGGGCCCGGTCCGCCGACGCTGAGGTAGGTCCCGGGGGCGGCGCTGCGAAGGGTATTGCGGTAGGGGTCGGGCCCGAGTCCCAGGGTCGCGAGCAGTACCTGGAAAACGCCTCCTGGTCCTGATGGGCCACCTCCAGGGAGAGAGCGAGGGCTTCAGCTTTGTCCAGGTCGAGGTCTTTAGCTTCAAGCAGTCTTTGCCGTGAGTAGTCGGACTGTAGGCCTTTCACAAAGGCATCGCGGATATTATCTTCCGTATTTTCAACAGCCGTCACCGCTTTAAAGTCACAGTTCCTGCCGAGTGCTCTTAGCGCCCGTAAAAATTCAGCTACAGACTCTCCTGGCTGTTGCGGGCGGGATCTTAGGAGGTGCCTGGTGTACATGTAATTTACCAGGCTGCGGTACTGCTGTTTCAGTAGGTTGATAGCGGCCTCGTACGTAGTCGTGTCCTGGATGAGTGCGTATACTCTCGGGCTCGCTTGGGCGTTCAGAAGTCTTAGTTTGGATCTCTGCGGGGCGCCGGATTCTTCCAGGTAGGATTCGAAGCAGTCCAGCCAGTGTTTGAGGTTGAGGGCTGCGTTTGCTGCCTGTGGGTTTAGATCCAGGTACGGTGGTTTGAGGGCTTGCAGCCAAGCCGGCTGGTGTGGCTGTGCTTCTGGGAGGGCTTCTGGCTGGCCAGTAGTAGACATCTTTAAAATTTAGTCAATAAAATTGATATACCTATCAATTCGTCCAATAAAAAGCGATGAGTTAGGAACGTAACTAAAGGTTTTTATTGACTAAATAACAGAGCCCACCCTCGTGGGTGATCGGGTCCAACAAGGAGGAATACCAGCCAGTCGACTACCTTTATACCTGGGCAGGTAGGTGGAGCCATGGGCGGAGTCGGAGGTGGTCAGCCCAGGTATAACAGCGCGACAAGAGGCGACCTCGTATCGTGATACAACAGTGATAACGGTGATAACAATACAACAGTGATAACTATAGTGTAACGATAAAAGTGGTTTACCACAACGTCCCAATAATATGATAGCAAAATACTGCGGACACTGGAAATCCAAAATAACAGAAAATGCTGGAAAAACTCAGCAGGCCAGGCAACACCCATGGAGAGAGAAATAGAGTCAACGTTTCAGGTTTGTGACCCTTCGTCACGACTGTTCTGAGGAAGGGTTTCGACCCGAAACATTGACACTATTTCTCTCTCCACGGATGTTGCCTGGCCTGCTGAGTTTTTCCAGCATTTTCTGTTGTTATTTCCCAATATACCATGGTATCATTTTAAACATGATCAAAAACAAAATCAGTACTATTGGATAAATGCTTGAAAAGGAAAAACTTGCAAGGCTATGGTGAAGGAGCAGGGGAGTGGGACCTTTAATTTTTTTGGGGGGGGGGGGGGGGCCGCGCGGCTCATTCAAAAATCCGCACATGCGCGATTTTTGCATTTAAAAGTCGGTGAGCCGGCTGCGCGGGAGGTCCAGAGCGCTGCACGGCCGCATAACTTACAAGGGAAAATTGAGTGGGACTAATTGGATAGCTCTTTCAAAGAGCCAGCGCAGACACAATGGGTCGAATGGCCTCTTTCTGTGCTTTATGTCTCTGTGATTTGCAACACAATTATCAGGAGGATCTGAACAACAGGATGGAGTTTTCAAAAACACAATTCCCTTAAAGTTGAAAAATCTGGTGCATCATCCAGTTTGTGTGTGATGTAACAGCTGGACTGGTGAAGAAATCCTCGTCGAATACCACACCTCCCAAACCCACGACCTCTTCCACCTAGAAGGACAAGGGCAGCAGATGCATGGGAACACCACCACCTCTAAGTTCCCCTCCAAGTCACACACCATCCAGACTTGGAATTATATCGGCGATCCTTCATCGTCGCTGGGTCAAAATCCTGGAATTCCTCCCTAACAGCACTGTGGGAGCACCTTCACCACACGGACTGCAGCAGTTCAAGGCGGCGGCTCACCGCCACCTTCTCAAGGGCGATTAGGGATGGGCAATAAATGCCAGCCTTGCCCACATCCCAGGAATGAATTTTTAAAAATTAAATAGAACAGGGAATTGACTCATTTTTCCCACTAAAAATGTTTTAAAGAATGGCTAGGATTTATAGCAGCTGCCGGTTATCCAACTGTCCCGATATCAGAAATTAAATGCTAGGAAGGTGGACCACTGTTCTTTACCTCAGTAATCTAACAACTTTGGCTCGGACTTCCAAAACAGCAATGTTCTATCGACACGGTTTACAAACAGGTTTTTTTTCCCCCATCATCGGACATCAGCAAGTTAAATGTCCTCTGACCGCAGATCATAGTGGGGAAGTGAGGTAAGCGTCATGGAACAGCCAGGCTGTACCCTGTTAATTCAGCAACCTCGTGGATCTGAGGAGTGGGAGTGTGTGGAGCTAAACAGTTAAGTAAAACAAATTTGTTGTTGCTGCAGTACAAAGCTACAAAAAAAAAGACACCGGATCATCTCGACTGAAATAAAGCAAACAACAACAGTGACAGGAAATGGATATTCTTAGAGAAAAAATAATCTAACTAATGGAAAGTTTTAGGAAGCGGCTGCGGCCAACGAAATAAAGTAGTTGCACGTGCGCAGACACAGTGGTTGGTGAGAAAGGAAGGGGAGGGAGCGGGGGGAGCGGGAGAAACCGCTGATACCGAACTGAGCCGTGTCAGGAAAAGAAAAAGAAAAATTAAAAGCTGAAGTCGCGCTTCTAACGACTTATGAAAGTTAACATTAATGCGCTGCTGAAACTGAGCCGAAAAGAAGAAAAACTAAAAGTTGAATTGGCGATTCTATCAGCTTATGGCGTTTCTGAAGGATTATCAAAGTTAACATTTCTGCGCAGAGACGTTGGCAGCAGTCACGGTAAAAAAATTTTTTTTTTTTTTTTTTTTTTAAATAAAAAGTGTCAAGTTTTGAATCTTCCGGGTTAACCTGGTTCACATGCACTGGGGCCTTTGCAATCTGTCCACTGGCCTACAGTACTACAGAATAGTGCATTTTCAATCACAAGGATACTGCCGGGGTGGAGGTCGAGGGAGGTTACAGCATGCAGCACGCCCTGAAAAGCAGCAGCCCATCCGCCGAGTCAATACACATGTCAACACTCTCGTTGGCTGCGATGAACAGCACGGATCCTCGTCGGATGCTGATCTGAGACGGGGCAGCGGTGGCCGTGGCCTCGCCCCGAATGACCAGCAGGATGCTCGCAGAATCAATGGGGGCCACCGTGCATCGTTGCACTGAACTGGGAACCTGGGTTAAAGAGATTTTATTTTTGATTATAAAGTTCTCAGGTGAGATGGAAGTTGACACATTCAGCTCTCTCCTCAGTATATACTGATCAGTGCATTTACATAACCTATAATCGAACCTTGCTAAGATCACACTTCCAAGTGCTGTGCACAGTTCTGGTCTCCATACAGGAAACTCTCGATTTACCGGCACCCAAACAACCAGAAATCTCGGGTTAACCAGCAAAATTCAGGAGTAGGTTCAGTTAAGTTTTTCTACATATTAGTGGCCGTTTCTTGATTCTTGGCTGTGTAATTGGGGGTTTCTGCACTTGTTGCTAAGCAACAGGGACGCTTGGTCTGTGGCCGGGTTCCTGCAGCTGTTGCTAAGCAACAGGGAAGCCTGGATTTGTTGCTGTGTACGGAGCTCTCGTACCTTTTAACTATAAATCTCTGTAATCCGGACTTTTTGATAAACCAGCACCACGCCGGTCCCGTCGGTGCCAGATAAAAAAAAAGAGTTTCCTGTATTACAAAACGGATATAGAAGTATAAAAGCAAAATACTGCGGATGCTGGAAATCGGAAATAAAAACAGAAAATGCTGGAAATACTCAGGTCAAGCAGCATCTGTAGAGAGAGAAACAGAGTTAGCGTTTCAGGTCAGTTCTGACGAAGGGTCATCGACCTGAAACGTTAACTCTGTTTCTCTCTCTGCAGATGCTGCCTGACCGGTTGAGCATTTCAAGGATACAGAAGCACTGGGGAAGGCGCAAATAAGATTTACAAGGATGGTACCAGAACTGAGAGGGTTTAACTATCAGGAAAGACTGAACAGGCGGGGGCTCTTTTCTCTAGAAAAGAGAAAACTGAGAGATGATCTGATGGAGGTCTTTAAAAATTATGAAGGGGTGCAATGGGGAACGTGTAGAGATGTTTCCACTTGTGGGAGAATCCAAAACTAGGGGCTATAAATATAAGATAGTCACTAATAAATCTAAAAGAATTCACGGGAAAATTCTTTCGCAGAGAATGTTAAACTCACTACCACAAGGAGTGGTTGAGGCGAATAGTATAGATGCATTTAAGGGGAAGCTAGATAAACACATGAGGGAGAAAGGAATAGAAGGATATCTTGATAGGGTGAGACTGAGAATGGGAGGAGGCTCGTGTGGAGCATAAACACCAGCATGGACCTTTTAGGCTGAATGATGTGTTTCTATGCTATAAATTCTATGAACAGGAAACTCTCGATTTACCGGCACCTAAATAACCGGAAATCTCTGTTAACCGGCAAAATTCAGGAGTAGGTTCAGGTAAGTTTTACTTCATATTAGTGGCCGTTCCTGGATCTGTGGCTGTGTAACCGGGGTTCCTGCACCTGTTGCTAAGCAACAGGGACGCCTGGATCTTGTTGCCGGGGTTCCTGCACCTGTTGCTAAGCAACAGGGAAGCCTGGATTTGTTGCTGTGTACGGGGCTCTCGTACCTTTTACTATACCTCTCTGTAATCCGGACTTTTTGATAAACCGGCACCACGCCGGTCCCGGATAAAAAAAAAAAAAAAGTTTCCTGTAACACCCATTGACTCCTCCATTGCATCCTCACTGTCATTAAACAATCTCCTTCTGTAGTCCCAACACCAGAAGAGTGTGTTCACCCTACGCAATGCCAGAGCTGGTACGTAGATGCACCCAAAGATGCATCAGGCCAAAGTATTCGGCAGCCGCGGAGTGACAATTGCACAACAGCTTAAGCCGTACCTCTATTTTTATCACGGTGAAATCAGGCACCGGAGGATCATACACAAAAACACACGGATCACGAGGATCCCGAACAAACGGGAAGATCTTCGCACTTGCTGGTGCTGGTATGTAACTGAGCATTTCACAAAGGGTGTGAACATCAATGAATTTTGGAGTGAGGCCAGCTCGCACAGTGTTATCAGAACACGCCATACATTCAATACAATCTAGAACAGATAAAAGAAAGTTAATCAGCACGCACGAAGTTATTTCACAGGCTATCGTTTAAATATCTCAACAGCAACTAGAATCATAACAGCTCATTAGACTGCAGAACCAGAGGCTAGATGCAGAACTGGCAAGCACCCAGTAAAACTGAAGAGCCTTTCCTCCCAATATTGTCGTACGTTTGTGGAATGAATGTCCATTAAAAGCAGTTAATTGAGGTCATCCAAAACTTTGCTGCCCATGTGCTAACTCGCACCAAGTACCCCTCACCCATCTCCGCTGTGCTCGCTGACCTACATTAGCTCCCAGTTAAGCAACGCCTTGATTTTAACATTCTCATCCTTGTTTTCAATCCCCTCCATGGCCTCGCCCCTCCTTACCTTTGTAATCGCCTCCACCCCATATCCCCCTAGACCTCTGCGGTCCGCCTATTCTGGCCTTTTGAACATCCCTGATTTTAATTGCTCCACCATTGGCGGTTGTGCCTTCAGCTGCCTAGTACCCAAGCTCTGGAATTCCCTCCCTAAATCTCTCTGCCTCTCCACCTCTCTCTCCTCCTTCAAGACGCTCCTTAAAACCTACTTCTTTGACCAAGCTTTTGGTCACCTGCCCCAACATCTCATTATATGGCTCGGTGTCAAAAAAAATTTTGATAACATTCCTGTGAAGCGCCTGGGGACGTTTTATTACATTAAAAGGTGCTGTATAAATATAAGAAGTTGTTGTTAATACCATGTAGACTAACTCCTTAGACAGATAGCTGTAGAATCAATTTGCAGTCAGCAGCACCTCATTTACAAACACTGGCTGAACAGGCGACAGTTCTATGCGTGTTTACTCACACGTGAGCACGGGTCGGGGGGGGCAAACTCAAAGTGGTACAGAGGAAAAATCTGGGTAAGCTCATTAAAAACATGCAGTAATAAACTCAAAACACCATACAAAAAAAAACCAACTGGTTCTCAAATTGAAAGTATTTAAGCAGCACAAATGCCAACCAAAAAAAATATATAAAAATAACATTTTATAAAGGAGGGACCTCCTATGTGCCTTTTACACCCAGTCTGAAACTACACTGGAGGTATACAGCCTCCCTGGGGATGGAAATCACACTGCTTCATTTCGGAGTTAGATCAGGGCCAGAGACCAGATTTAGAATGTCATTTTTACTGCATGATTTGGCCATATATCCTTTTAAAACAGGATTGAAGGGGAAATAGTAAAGATATCGGTGCAATCATTCCCAACGATGCAAATTATTAAAAGCCTTGCACACTTCTGACTCACAAACCTGTTGTCGCTATTTTTGGTCACGCTTTTGTGTCAACATTGTTGATTGCTCGGTCAACAATGATACGAACACGGCATAGGTAAAATATTGCATTTAAGCTAATGTGCTTTAATGTTGTGCAATCACTTCTAATTGCTCCCACTGGTCACACACCTACGACTCAGAATCTCTCTCCAGGCCCAGTCCAAATGTGAAGGACATAGAAATGAACTAACTAACAGTTTAATTAGACCAAAACACCCACAATTATGCTTTTACCAAAATGTGTGAAAAAAAACCCTACAGTGCAGCTATGCAAAAATTGAACAGCCAAACCATTACATTTTAAGAACATAAGAAATAGGAGCAGGAATAGGCCACTTGGCCCCTCGAGCCTGCTCCGCCATTCAATAAGGTCATGGCTGATCTTGGGCTCAAAGCCACTTCCCTGCCCGCTCCCCATAATCCTTCACTCCCTTATCTTGCAAAAATTTGTCTATCGCCACCTTAAATATATTTAATGACCCAGCCTCCACGGCTCTCTGGGGCAGAGAATTCCACAGATTTATGACCCTCAGAGAAGAAATTCTGAGACTGTGCCCCCGAGTTCTAGATTTCCCCACAAGGGGAAACATCCTCTCTGCATCTACCTTGTCGAGCCCCCTCAGTATCTTATATGTTTCAATATCACCTCTCATTCTTCTAAATTCCAATGAGTATAGGCCCAACCTGCTCAACCTTTCTTCATAAGTCAACCCCCCATCATCTCTGGAATTAACCTAGTGAATCGTCTCTGAACTGCCTCCAATGCAAGTATATCCTGACATGAATCAGTCATTCATGAAAGAAAGACTTATGAAATAATACTCTTCAGCGGCCTGCGGGTGGTGCTGTCCAGGGAGAGTATAAATACTCGGGCACGGGCCCAGCTTGCGCAGGACATTCTTAACAGGAACTAGTGAAGGACACAACTAGACCTCTATGTTGTAAAACAGTTGATTAAAGCTTTAACGCTTAGACCAAGTGCCTAGTAGTTTTCTTACGTCATATACTTCCTTAAATAAGGAGATATTATCGGGTTCATGGTGACAGTTCTCATTTCTGTCTTGTCATTTTATAAGCAGACTTGAAGTCTCACCTCCATAAAGATATGCGTGGGGTTCATTGGCTCCCAGAAACATTGCTTCCCCGGGTTGCAGCTTCATCAGGTTCAGAAAGTAGATGACGAAACACCCAACGTCGCCCGGGAACTGGGAGTGCAACCGCAGCAAGAGCTCGCCGTTACTTCCCGTAGTGTCCTTGCCTGCGGCAGCTATGGAACACGGGGCATCTGTTAGTTCCAAACTGTGGTAAGTAATGTATAGAAATGTACGCGAGGGGGTGAAAAGTTAAAGTGGCAAATGCTGGAAATCTGAAAACATAAAAATGTTGAGGCGCAGTCAGTAGGTTAGTATTTCAGCTGGGAGCCTTTATCAGCTCCATTGAAGGGGGGTGCCTGAAACACTGAACCATCTTTCTTTCCCATGCTGATCAACTTATTGTACAGTTACAGCATTTTCCTGTGTTTTATTTCCCAGCATCTGTGCTTTTAAACCAGGGGAGATGAGGAGAATCTTTTTTACGAACCAAGAGGTTCTGATCTGGAATGCGCTGCCTGAAAGAGTGGTGGAAGCAGATTCAATAGTACCTTGCAAAAGGGAATTGGAAATGTACTTTAAAAGGAAACTTTTGCCAGGCCATGGGGAAAGAGCAGGGGGGAGTGCGACTAACTGGAGAGCTCTTTCAAAGAGCCGGCACAGGCACAATGGGCCGAATGGCTTCTTTCTGTGCTTTGAGATTCTATGATTTTAATTTTTGGTTACTTAGCCACTAAGTGTCAGCTTGGCTCAGTCGGTAGCACCGAACACCTCAGAGTTCAAGGCACATTCCAGGACTAAGCGGACACGCCAAGGCATGACTGAGTGCTGCATTGCCACAGATGTTGTTCCGCAGATAAGGCATTAAGCCTAGTCCATCCTTGCGGATACTGAAGAGCCCATGGCATTTACTTGAAGGGCAGGGAGTTCTCCTGGTGTCCTGGGCAACATTCCTCTCTCTCACCGACACGTCATTCAACTCATTGCTGCTTGTGTGGGTAAAATGGCCGTCACACATACTTGCATAACAGTGACTGCACTTCAAGTAATTTGTGCCAGTGAGACATTTCTGACAGCTGTGATGCGGCAGATAAATGCAAATATTTGTTTAAGCGTTCCATCTGTCGGCAAACAAAGAAGATAGGAGCAGGAGTAGGCCATTCGGCCCCTCGAGCCTGCTCCGCCATTTAATGAGATCATGGCTGATCATTCAAATTCAGTATCCTGTCCCTGCTTTCTCCCCAATAGAACTTGCTTGCAAGAATGTTTAAGAAATATTTCACTACAAACAATAGTTCCGTAAGTGCAAACTGATTTGCATTTGACTTTTAACATGGTTCTTCAGTCAGATTATGGTCACAAACCTTCCTCCAACACCCTCTTCACCAACATGTTCAGCTGATCAACAAAGGCCTTCTTTTCACAGTTCATCATTCTGGTAAAGCACTTCTTCAAAGCTTCAGATACCTTGCGTGGGTCACCGGTGCTATTCTCAAGCATTTCTGCAGCTTCGCCGCCAATCACCGCGTGGAATTCCGGAACACCTACAACAAAGCACACGTTTCGGAGATGAAAAGGGCAAAACAGCGAGTGTTGCTAAAACGTGGGTAACACACGTTTCGGTTTGCACCCAGAAGAGAAAGGCAGGCTAATGCTTTGGGTGTAACACTTCATCAGAACGGTGGAGGGAGAGTGTCGTCCAAAGTGCCTGTTCCTAATTAATACGGATAATTGCTGCAAATGCACATGTGCAGATGTCTGGTGAGCGGCGGGTCAGGCTTGACTGGGAGGGCTCACACAATTGAACCGCCCGTATTCCGTTTTTGAGAATGACCACTTGCACAAGGTATTATCTGAGGAAGGATGTTCTTGCCATGGAGGAAGCGCAGCGAAGATTCACCAGACTGATACCTGGGATGGCAGGAATGACGTATGAGGAGAGATTGGGTCAATTAGGCTTATATTCACTAGAGTTTAGAAGAATGAGAGGGGATCTCATTGAAACTTATAAAATTCTAACAGGACTAGACAGACTAGATGCAGGAAGGATGTTCCCGATGGCGGGGGAGTCCAGAACCAGGGGTCACAGTCTAAGGATAAGGGGTAAGCCATTTAGGACTGAGATGAGGAGGAATTTCTTCACCCAGAGAGTGGTGAACCTGTGGAATTCTCTACCACACAAGGCAGTTGAGGCCAATTCATTAAATATATTCAAGAAGGAGTTAGATATATTTCTTAAGGCTAAAGGGATCAAGGGATATGGGGAGAAAGCAGGGACAGGGTACTGAATTTGGATGATCAGCCACGATCTCATTAAATGGCGCAGCAGGCTCGAGGGGCCGAATGGCCTACTCCTGCTCCTATCTTCTATGTTTTCTATTAGAGGATGGTAGTTGAATGAGGAACCCTGCTCCCATACGAGTCACTCACTTCAGCACTGGGGAGATGAAAGGACAAAATCAGGAGGGGAAAAAGAAACAAAGGACATTCAACCAATAATTCTTTTCAGTTTGATTCATTAATGGATATGCCATTGACTTTGGAAAATATTTCTGTTATTAAATTATAAATTGATATCCCAGCTATTACTGTATGAGTGATAATAGAAAGAACTTGCATTTATAAAGTGCCTCATCACATCCTCAGTCCATCCCAAAGCTCTTTACAACGAACTGATTACTTTTGAAGGATCGTCACTGTTGTTTAGAGGTAAATTCAGTATTATTTAAATGGTGATAGATTGGGAAATGTTGATGGCAGGACTGTCGTGTGAGGAGAGATTGGGGCATCTAGGCCTGTATTCACTAGAGTTCAGAAGAATGAGAGGGGAATCTCATTGAAACGTATAAAATTCTGACCGGGCTAGATAGGCTGGATGCAGGGAGCATGTTTCCCCTGGCTGGGGGCTCTAGAACGAGGGGTCACAGTCTCAGGATACAGGGTAGGACATTTAGGACTGAGCTGAGGAGAAATTTCTTCACCCAGAGGGTGGTGAACCTGTGGAATTCTCTACCACAGAAGGCTGTGGAGGCCAAGTCACTGAATATATTTAAGAAGGAGATCGATAGATTTCCAGACACAAAAGGCATCAAGGGGTATGGGGAGAGAGCGGGAATATGGTATTGAGATAGAGGATCAGCCATGACCATACTGAATGGCGAAGCAGGCTCGAAGGGCCGAATGGCCTACTCCTGCTCCTATTTTTCTAAATTCAGCAACCAATTTGCTTACAGCAATGTCTCACGAACAGTATATAAATGAATGGCCAGATAACACTTGTTTGATGATGTTGGTTGGGGGAAGAATGTTAGCCAGGACGCTAGGAGCACTCCTTGCTCTTTTTCCAAATAGTGACATATGACCTTTTACGTCCACTTGAGCAGGCAAGTGGACAGCACATCCAACAATACAGCATTCCCTTATTACTGCACTGAAGTGTTAGCCTGGATGTGCTCAAGACTGCAATGTGGCTTGAACCCATGAACCTTCAGTGAGTGCTAACAAATGAGCCCAGCTGACACTGATCGCTCAGCGGTCACCCGCAGTGAAATTAACAGGAGGACTGAACGATCAAAACCGCTCCAGTGATTCCTGGGCATAACATGTCGATATGTTCAGAATACGGAAAAAGCATGCAGCGTTTTATCTGTAAATCTACTATCAAGATTCCCTCGGTTTCTTACCAGTACACATCAGGGGTGGATCATGATCTTACTTTTCAAAAATCCAACGATTTCCTCCACCGGTCTGAATCCACACAGCCCTTCAAACGGAGTCAGTGCTATGGCCATTTCTGGTTTGTGGTTTTTATCTGGATAGCGATCTGGAAACTGAGCATGGAGTTTTACGGCGAGCTCCTGGAAGACACAAACTCCTTTAGCTATCAACAATGCAGCGCTGACTATTCCTTAACATCTGAACAGTTCAGAAAATGAACATATAAATTTTATAATAATTCAGCACTGAGTGTTGATTTCTGTAAAAAAAAATTATATTTTTTTCCAATTTATTGCAACTTTTTGTGCTTCAGCCCTGGGACAGGGAACAGGATGAAGAACTTCCAAGTCAAGTACAGGTTGAGCGTCCCGAATCCGGCAAGCTCGGGACCGAGGCCGAGCCGGTTTTCGGGTTTTTCCGGACTTCGGAATGTGTTTCTGGTGTCCGAAGTCCGGGAAACGCCCGAGCTCAGGTTGGCGCTATTTCCGGTTTTTGGTAAGCCTCCCTCAGGGTGTCCAGATTCCAGAACATTTTACGGATTCCGGGCCCCTGCCACCAATCGTCCCAGAGTCCGGATCTCCGGATTTGGGACACTCAACCTGTACAGCAAAAACTTAGGGTCAATCTCACTCCACTCTGTCCCAACAATGCGGAGGCAAAGCCGTGCCCATTCTGCCCCAATAAAGTGGGAGGATTTCTGCTTCACCATTTCTAGCAAAACCGTAGCTACATGTATAAATAACACGTTTATGATTCTATTATAAATAGTTAAAGTGGATTTATATTTATATGCTCCCCCAGTGCCTTAACTCCAGCCTCCTAATGCACCCATGTAAATACACACCAGTTATATTTATGGCCTCGAGTGAAATTGCCAATCAGATTGCATCAGTTAAATTAGGGATAGTTCTGTACTGTGTATTCGTCTTTGACTCAAACTACTGAAACGTTACTTCATTTAGGACCTTTACAGCTGGCAGAGAGACAGAAGACCTTTGACCTGGCTGGAATTAAAAGTGTCAGAAGTGAAAGTAGTGTGTGTAAACTCTCTCCACCACCCAGCCGCCATCAGTATACAAAAAAAGGACTGTGAATGGAGTCACTTTCTTTGCTTCGGCGTATTTGGAAAGACTAATTTTACACGCAGATGGGTCATGTGCATAGCTAACTAATCCGCACAGTTGGTCATTACGAGTGGGTGCGTGCGCTCGTCGGTCCAAGTGGAAGGGTATATACACAAAGGTGCTGCATGGTTGCTCAGTCTGCATGTACACTTGATTAATGTGGGCATGCAATTTGGTCCAATGCATTCTCATTCACTCTGTACCGTTGATTTTTGTGTGGGTTACAAATTAAGCAGTTTGCGCTCCTGCAAAGTTTTAAAAATGACAATTTAGCATCCAGGAGAACAGGCAGTGAAACGTAGGAAGTTTGACCTGACTTCCACCGTTACCCGAGAGCAAACTGGGACCCATGAGGGGAATACCACAATTCATCACATTTTTGCCAGTCTGGAGCCAGTCAGACATTCTTCAGCATAACAAGCATGACGTCTTGAGAGTTCTGTGTTAACTCATTAACACGTTCTTTAAATTGCTGGATACTAGCAAGATATAATTCTGCAATAATAGCACTGTTTGGGTAACTGCCCCGGTCTTTAAAAGTCAGGACAGGGACATCTGGAAGTGGGTCAACATTTTTGCAGGTGGAAATCGCTGCCAAAGAGAATAAGTACAGGACTTATTTCAGCTCAACACCTTTCGAAATGACATCAATTCTCCAGGCCAAAGCTTTCCTCTCTTAAAAGCACAGTTTCGTTCAGAATTTTAGATTGACTGTACAAAAAAAAATATGACCAAGATCAAACGAAGTGTAGACTCTACACAACAAATGTGGTTATTTGCCCAGTCAACTGGGGAACACAGAGTCCTAACTTAGCCATTTCTTTGCTTACTTTGTTTGGATGAGCTTGAATAGATAGCGAAATGTTGACCGAAAGCACCTTGAACAGGAAAGGCAGCTGTCCTTGGAAAATGTCTTTCACCTTTGACCCCAAACACTCGGGATGCTCTGCAATCCACTGTCCGAGTGTCTTCTGGGAAATCCTGTTGTCGCTGATGACTGCGTCCCCTTTGGGATGTGTGCCCATCCATAACTAATGGAAAATCACAACAAAACAGCATCACTTTCCAAGCTAGCTAATATATTTTGCCAGCTTGTAAAATGTGTTTTCTTAATTACATTGCACACAGTTTTAGTGTTCTTGTGTTATGGTGTTGCTCATTAGCACGGTAACACCATAAATAAAAGCAATATGTCAGGAATAATTTTGTGTTATCCTGAACTTTTTTTTTTTTTTTAAACTGCCAGCTGAATTGATCAGCCCTCCTTCTTCCCCATCTGGACTGTAGGTGACTCAATGATGTCCAGCGCAGAAAAGTATAATTTACCACCACACTGATTTGTTTGCTGCTGGTACGACTGTCACCAGAATATTTAGCGCAGAATTGTCATTACAGTATACAGGACACTTCTTTTCTGTACTTGTCAATAAGCGATCACCACATCGAACAAACTTCCAGATTGGGTCATGGAGGCAAAAACCCTGGGATTATTGGGGGGGGGGGGAGGTTGGGAATGGTAAGCCTTTCCGAGAGGAGGAAGAATTAGATTAGGCTGAATGGCCTAGACACTAGGGGGGGGAAATTCAGTTGCTTTGCGCCTTCCGTTAGCGCCCTAAGAGGGCACAACGCAACTAGCGCCCGGGCGCGGCGATGTTTGCGCCACTCACGAAATTGACCAGACATTTTGCGGTGGCACTAAACACTACCGCCACGATCTCCTGCGCTCGCAGATCGTGACGTCAGTCGAGTGTGCAACACCCCAGTAGCGCCCCGGACTAGATATTGCGTGGCGCCCCCTGCCTTACCGCCTGCAACGACAAGTTGTGGGGAGCGTTTTGCAGTCAGGAAGGGACTGGGGGAGCGCTATTTAAAGGTGACCGCTTCCTGCCTTTTTTTGTCGGCGACATTTTTGCACCACGCATTCTGAGAGAGAGACTTCTGGAGAGATTCAACGCTGTGTGAAGGAGTTTTGGGTACTGAGCAGCACTTTGCAGGTTCATTTTGATTTGACCTTCCTTGCATCGATTTAGAAGAGACTATGGGGGCTGCACTCTGAGCTCTTTCCCTGGTCCTCTCCATTGTTCTTTCCAGCAGAATTGATGTTCAGGTCTCTCCAGGCCGAGATTCAAGGCTGCAATGAGCAGGATGTGGATGAAGAGCAAGATCGACCCTCCCCTTTAAGAACTGGCCGGCACCAGTGTGTCTGTGTTCCATTGCTGACTGACATCACATGAGCTTCACCAGCGCTCTGAGGTAGCACCTCGCTCCTCGGCGTTAGCACCTTAAGACAGGTGTGTAGCGCCTGATTTAGCGCTCCAATCACCTCCAGGGGCGATAGAAGCCACGTTTGCAGTCGAAGGCGGTAATTAGTGCCAGGCGCTAAACTTTGCGCCCGGCCGATAATGGCGCCCCAAACGGGGCGATACCGAATTTCTCCCCCTAGATCACTGGACAAATATGGATGAGGAAGGCCATTACATCCATACAGTACATCCACCTGAACAGGCCTGTTTACTGTCTTGTCTAAAAGGCGGCACCCTCTGACAATGCAGCACTCCCTCAAAACAGTACTAAAATACCAGTCTAGATTATGTGCTCAAATTTCAGGAACTTGAACCCACAAACAGCTGAAAGTGCTGAGCCAAGCTAAGCCGAAAAAAAAGGGCAAAGCTGATTCAACTGTTTAATTTATTATTTTCAAGAGTTGCTACGAGCACAAGAGAGACGCGGGCTCGTGTTAGCAACCTGCCCTATCCCCCCAAGCTTCTGATCTATCCAATGTCAATGTCATGAATCTTATTCATGAAGAAATGACTCGAAGTAACACTGGGCGACCAGCGGGTGGCGCCGTCCAAGGAGTATAAATACTCGGGCGTGGGCCCAGCTTGCTCAGGATGTTTCTGTAACCAGGAACTAGTGATGTAACTAGAATCTCATGGTTGTGAAACAGTTGATTAAAGCCTTGTTTTATACTCAAACCAAGTCTTTTTACATTAGTCCCTATGAGAAGAGCTGGGCAGAGACCAAGCACAACCTCTGAAAGAAAAACAGAGAGCAAGAGAATGGTTTCAACACCTACTGGCGCCCAGCTCAGAGCAGCACCGATGGGAGGCCAGAGGGGCACCAGTACTATGGGAACCGCAGCCGAAGAAGGAGAAAAGTAAAGTTCACGCATTCCCAAGAAAATGAGTGGCCCGACAGCGAGACCCCCCCCCCCCCTTTGAAAGCTCACCTTCCACTTAAAACAAGGCTCTCGGATTTTGTTTGAAGAGAAGTGAACAAAATACCTCAGCGTAGGGTTTCTCTTGCTCAATGACTACCGAGGGATCATCGCTTGAAATGAGCTTTGCCACCTCACTCTCCGGGCCAACCTTCCCCCAGGCGTAGTGCTGCACCGCACACCTCAGCGGAAACACTGGGGAAACAAAAAATTGAAGATCTCAATCGGTCTCCAAATTACAGCGCAAAATGTATTGATTTCCAAATTTGGTGCATGTTAGAACAAAGATACAGCACTTGGTTTTAACTTTCTGACCAACCATGTAGTAGAAAGCTGCTAATCCACACCATACAAGCAAAAGGATATTTAGAAAATTCCTACAAGCCAAGCGGGACGTTTAATCTTTTCCCCACTTTGGGCTCCAATCTTTCAAATCTCCGGGTTCACAAGATTGCATTGGACAAGCCAGGAGGGAGGTGCATAAGACTGTGCAGTTGTGTGCAGTTTTGGTCGCCTTATCTGAGGAAGGATGTTCTTGCCATGGAGGGGGTGCAGCGAAGATTCACCAGACTGATACCTGAGATGGCAGGAATGACGTATGAGGAGAGATTGGGTCGGTTGGGCTTATATTCGCTGGAGTTTAGAAGAATGAGAGGGGATCTCATTGAAACTTATAAAATTCTAACAGGACTAGACGCAGGAAGGATGTTCCTGATGGCGGGGGAGTCCAGAACCAGGGGTCACAGTCTAAGGATAAGGGGTAAACCATTTAGGACAGAGATGAGGAGGAATTTCTTCACCCAGAGAGTGGTGAACCTGTGGAATTCTCTACCACAGAAGACAGTTGAGGCCAATTCATTAAATATATTCAAGAAGGAGTTAGATATATTTCTTAAGGCTAAAGGGATCAAGGGATATGGGGAGAAAGCAGGGACAGGGTACTGAATTTGGATGATCAGCCATGATCTCATTGAATGGCGGAGCAGGCTCAAGGGGCCGAATGGCCTACCCCGGCTCCTATCTTCTATGTTTCTATGCACTGTTCTAGTAGATAGGGTGAACACTGGTGGTCTTTCTCACCCTTCTGTTCTTTCGCAAGTAAATCACCTGCAGCATTGCCCACGATTGGTTGATAAGTGCATGTTTTTTCTAATATCCAAGCTGGTGGGAAAGAGGTTGTAGAAACACACTCCACAGAGCCACCGAGTGGCCGGAGCCTCTCTGCCTCAGCGGACACAGCAGAGCGAATGGGAAATGCGGACACGGCCATTTACAAGGGCTAACGTTGACACAAAAACCTGGCCAGAAATAGTGGTAACGGGAAGTAAGGTTCGTGGACAGGAAGTGAGTGTTCTACACAAGATTTTTGGTAATATATGTTTGTAATATTATATCCACACAACAGTAAAAACCCTGGAATCCCAGGAAATAAATGCAGATTTTTTTTTGACTTATTCAGTCACTGTGACCTGGTGGCCCCAAGATGTAATCTGTACTGGAAAAAGGAATAAATTATGAATTATTTAATGATAGAAGTTGGCAGCGATGGTGTTGCGATTATTAATCTTTACCCGAGAGGGTCACTGAGCATCAATATGGAGCACATAAGCAAAATTAAAATGGATACACACCCTGCAGTGATTCTAAAAGTACAATCTTACCTGCGAGTCACAGGCGATGATTGAAAACCAACCAGCTGACTCAGTGGGTGAACGCACTACCTGATGTGGTACTGAGCCACACAGACCGGAAGGTCCCGGGTTTGATTACAATTCACTGATGTCAGCAGGAACAGCAGACGGAGCGCTGTGCTGGGGCCGGGGGTGAAGGAATGATCTTCCAGTGACTCCCACACATCTCAATGACGGGTAAAGACACAATTGTGATGCCCTCTGCAATCAAACAGGCCCACATCAAGGCTTGCGCAGTGTACTGGAGTACATATGCGTTTGGAGAAAGTACCCCAGCAAGAAATCAACACCACTCCAGAGGCTTGAGCACAAAAATCTAGGCCGACACTCCAGTGCAGTGCTGAGGGAGCGCTGCACTGTCAGAGGTGTCGTCTTTCAGGAGAGATGTTAAACCGAGGCCCCGTCTGCTCGCTCAGGTGGACGTAAAAGATCCCACAGCACTATTTTGAAGAACAGCAGCCAATATTTATCCTTCAACCAACATCAATAAAAACCAGATGATCTGGTCAGTATCACATTGCTGTTTGTGGGAGCTTGCTGTGCGCAAATTGGCTGCCGCGTTTCCTACATTACAACAGTGACTACACTTCAAAAAGTACTTCACTGGCTATAAAGCGCTTTGGGACGTCCGGTGGTCGTGAAAGGCGCTATAGAAATTCAAGTCTGTCTTTTTCTTTTCCTTCATTTTAATGACCTCTATCAGCTCACCTCTAAGTTTCCTCTATTCTAAAGAGAATTTTCTCAATTCATGTGACGTGGTAGTGAACCATACAGATTGGAGCATTCAATTCCTGGTCTATGACAAGCGAGCTGATCCCTGCCAGGGACCCATGGTTACAACTGGGCGCATAAAAGCAGCTATTCAACCTTTGTTATTGTACAGTACTTTCGGACATGAACTGAACCCTCGAATCACATTACCACCTTAAAATCACTCCAAGCTATCGGTTATTCCACAATTCAAAATCTGAGCCGAGCTCCTTTACTAGATTACCTCCTTGGAATCACTCCCGGGTATCCATTCATTAATCTATCATGTGTATTTCATTTGTTATATCACGAGTCGATCAGCAAGTCTATTGTAAACCTATTCCCACTGGACTCCTTCCAAACAGTATCATAGCCCATGTCCGAGGCTTTGCCCGCTATGTACTGTACAGAGGGCTGGAAACATCTCATACAGTCCTTCTTTGTTTATTAAGTTTACTAAACTTCCACACTGCAGGTTTTTTTTTTTTAAAAACCAGAACACTTTTATTTCCTTTAATTCACCTACTTGTTGACCTGCCTTTATTGCTGGACCGTGGAGGCAGGCTGCCTGACCGCTCTCTTCATTACTTTCCCTGCTTTATTGGAATGGAAGGATCGGGAGGCAAGGGTGCCAACTCGGTCTAATTTGTGCTACGCGATCTTCAATCCTTGCGCGGGCATGATTTCCGAGACAAGACACTGCCATGCACCTGGAGCTAAACCTCGACAATAAACACTTTGCTGCACTGGTGGAGGTGCCGTCTTTCAGACGAGACGTTAAACCGAGGCCCCGTCTGCTCTCTCAGGTGGACGTAAAAGATCCCACGGCCACTATTTCGAAGAGGAGCAGTGTCCCGGCCAATATTTATCCTTCAACCAACATCACTAAAAAACAGATTATCCGGTCATTATCACATTGCTGTTTGTGGGATTTTGCTGTGCACAAATTGGCTGCCAAGTTTCCTACATTACAACAGTGACTACACTTCAAAAGTACTGCATTGGCTGTAAAGCTGAAAATATCTCACGGGTCCGCAATAAAAATAGCAAGCTACGACTGAATTATAACGGATACCGGACACCCGAGTTACAAAAGATCCTCTTTTTACCAGCGTTAGTTCGAGTGTTCGGCCCCAGTTGATATTAGCTGATTTAACGGTGTTCTGTACTTTGACAGATTTTGATATGCAATTTGCGCACGGGCAAGATGAAGAATACAAATCTTCTCTTTCTTATCATCGGTCATTTGGTTGCTAATGGTGTATGGGCATTGCCAACACAAGCTGGCACACACCACGGATCCACTTTGCTACTTTTTTTTATTTTTTATTTTAAATTGGCTTCATTTTAATTTGGATCCCGTAAGATCGTTGGCCGTGGTTCGCTTCCTGGTGTTTACTCGTCTAAATGTTTAGAATGTGGAGCTTGCTACCACATGGAGCAGCGGAGGCGAATAGCATAGATGCATTTAAAGGGAAGCTAGATAGGTCCACGAGGGAGAAAGGAATCGAAGGAGATGCTGTTAAGATTACATGAAGTAGGGTGCGAGGAGGCTCGTGTGGAGCATAAACACTGCCATAGACCAGTTGGGCCGAATGGCCTGTTTCTGTGCTGTAATTCTACGTATGTAAACATAGAAACACAGAAGATAGGAGCAGGAGTAGGCCATTCGGCCCCTCGAGCCTGTTCCGCCATTCAATGAGATCATGGCTGATCATCCAAACTCAGTACCCTGTCCCTGCCTTCTCCCCATATCCCTTGATCCCTTTAGCCTTAAGAATATATTAGGCAGGGGAAACAAGTGGAGGGCAGTATTAAAACTTCATTGTAATAATCTCCAGAACATCCTTAGTGGATCTGAGGATTCTAACACTGCAATCTCTCTGTTCAGTGGGTTTAAATATTCAGATTCGAAGGATGGACCTGTCAACATGATGAGCGAGTATAGAACTGATGAGCGAGAGGAGGCGATTTAAAAAAATTTTTTTAAACGCAGCGAGTTATGATGATCTGGAACGCGCTGCCTGAAAGGGCGGTGGAAGCAGATTCAATGGTAACTTTCAAAAGGGAATTGGATAAATACTTGAAGGGGGAAAATATGGCAGGGCCATGGGAAAGAGCAGGGGGAGCGGGACTAATTGATAAAGAGCTGGTACAGGCACGATGGGCCGAATGGCCTCCTGCTGTGCTGTATGGTTCTATGACAATTCTATAAAAATACCATGCATGGCATCAATTCCATTTTGTCGTACTTAACAGAGAGGATATGATTGACTGATTATTCACTATTATCTGGTTTCAATGAAACCAGTCCACAATCTGCACACCAGTATGGATCTAAAATTCTTCAGACCGTCTCTCATTTTATTTACCCAAATAGGGCATAAACTGAATGCACGCTGCCGAGCCACAAAGCACGACTGATATACCATTGTCTCTTGATGGACATCAGGTTCCAGCTCGCTCACGGCCTATAAATCAGGTCCTTTGGGCCTTTGTGCACTCTTGTTTCACTGAATTTTAATCATAGTAGCATACATTAAAAGATCAAGAAGTTAGTCCCTGCCTTGTATTTGGAATAATTACGTGAAACCTATTGATCCGTCTCTCACTGATTATTCCAGGAATATAGTAACCAGCTCAAAAAAAAAAGCCACAAATCTTTGCTTGCTGCGACCAAACACTGTGCAGGTTAATTCAGACCATTGATCGCATGTATAATAAAACAGAAATACTAGTGCACTCCAAAAAAGGCAAGCAGACAAGAAGGTATGTAGTGACAAGGAGCCAAATAGATCCTTCTGTGGACCGTGTACAATCAATCAATCCTACCATGGACTCTATAACCCATCTTTTTAGTCTCTTGGGGAAAAAAATGCATAAATTCTCCCCGATTCCCAAAAGTAATCAAGTAAAACTGCAGAATATTCGTCCAACTTTAGGAAGTTTTAATTAGTTCCAACCAAGTATCTACACCCTAAAGATTACCTCCTTTATTTGCCGCTATTCAGACACTGTTGTTTTTAATTTCAGATTTGCAGTCGTTGCATTTTTATTTCTTAACAGCGATTTACTTTGCATTTTAATATATCTTCTGGTGGCATGCGTGCTCTCTGAGATAGTCACTTCAAAGTAAAAAAGACCTACATTTATACAGCGCCTTTCACGGCCTCAGGACGTCCCAAAGCGCTTTACAGCCAGTGAAATACTTTTTGAAGTGTAGACACTGTTGTAATGTAGGAAACGCGGCAGCCAATTTGCACACAGCAAGATCCCACAACAAACAATATGATACTGACGTTTTTTTACGTGATCTCGGTAGAGATATAAATATTGGTCAAGACACCGAGGAGAACTTCCCTGCTCTACTTCGAAATAGTGCTGTGGGATCTTTTATGTCCACCTGAGGGGGCAGATGCAGCCTTGGTTTAAGAACATAGGAGCAGGAGTCGGCCATACAGCCCCTCGAGCCTGCTCCGCCATTCAATAAGATCACGGCAGATCTTCGACCTCAACTCCACTTTCCCGCCCAATCCCCATATCCCTTGATTCCCGTAGACACCAAAAATCTAGCAATCGCAGCCTTGAATATGCTCAATGACTGAGCATCCACAGCCCTTTGGGGTAGAGAATTCCAAAGATTCACAACCATCTGAGCGAAAAAATTTCTCCTCATCCCAGTCCTAAATGGCCGACCCCTTACTTAGCGTCTCATCAGAAAGACGGCACCTCTGACAGTGCAGCACTCCCTCAGTACTGCACTGGGAGTGTCAGCCTAGATTTTTGTGCTCGAGTCTCTGGAGTGGGATTACATTACAGGAAACTTTGTGTTATCCGGAATGCTCGAGCCACCGGCAAAAATCAGGAGCCGTTTCGTTAGGTTTTTTTTCGTTTTTTTTCTTTTCATCGCTTTTTTTTCCCCACCAGTCAGGCTCGCTGAAGCTGTTGCTAAGCTACAGAGATGCTTGCAAGGTACGGCCGACTGTTTAGAAGCTGGGTTTGTTGCCAGATACGGAGCTCAAAATCTCCGTATGTTTCAACATTAGCGTTGGTTTGTCCGGCAGTTTTGATGGGACGGCAACAGCTCGGTCCCGTCGGTGCCGGATAGCACAAAGTTTCCTGTATATAGAATTACATAGGATATACGGCACAGAAACAGGCCATTCGGCCCAACCAGTCCACGCTGATGTTTATGCCCCACTCGAGCCTCCTCCCGTCTTTCCTCATCTAACACTAATCAGCAGAACCCTCTATTCCCGTCTCCCTCATATGCTTGTCTAGCCTCCCCTTAAATGCATCTGTACTATTCGCTTCAACCACTCCCTGTGGGAGCGAGTTCCACATTCTCACCACTCTCTGGGTAAAGAAGTTTCTTCTGAATTCCCTATTGGATTTCTTGGTGACCATCTTATATTGATGGCCTCTAGTTTTGCTCTTCCCCACAATTGGAAACATTCTTTCTGTATATACTCTATCAAAACCTGTCATCATTTTAAAGAACTCTATTAGGTCACCCCTCAGCCAAACAGACCCAGCCTGTTCATCCACACCCTCACATTTCTGGCATCATCTTTGTAAATCTTTTTTTGCACCCTCTCCAGTGCCTCGCTATCCTTTTTATAATAATATGGTGACCAGAATTATACGCAGTATTCCAAGTGTGGTCTCAGGACCTCCAAAGGCACTGCACCTCCAATGAGCTACTTCTGAAGTGTCACATTTGTTATGTTGGCAAACATGGCAGCCCATTTATGGACCGCAAAGCACCACAAATAGTAAGTGACCAGCTTTTTGCATCTAAGGTTCAATACAAGTTTAGCATAACTTCCCTGCTTTTCATAGAATGGTTACAGCACAGGAGGCCGCCATTTGGCCCATCGAGCCCGTGCCGGCTCTCTGCAAGAGCACTTCAGCTAGTCCCACTCCCCCGCCCTTTCCCCGTAGCCCTGCAAATCTTTTTCCTTCAGGTATTTATCCAATTCCCTTTTGAAAGCCACGATTGAATCTGCCTCCACCACTCTCTCAGGCAGTGCAATACAGATCATAACCACGCGCGGTGTAAAAAAAGTTTTCTCTCATGTCGCCGTTGGTTCTTCTGCCAATCACCTAAATCTGTGTCCTCTCGTTCTCGAACCTTCTTCCAAATGGGAACAGTTTCTCTCTATTTAGGCCCCTCATGATTTTGAGCACCTCTATCAAATCTCCTCTCAACCGTCTCTACTTTAAAAGGAGAACAACCCCAGCTTCTCCGCATAACTGAAGTCCCTCATCCCTGGAATCATTCTCGTAAACCTTTTCTGCACCCTCTCTAAGGCCTTCACATCCTTCCTAAAGTGCGGTGCCCAGAATTGGACACAATACTCCAGTTGAGGCCGAACCAGTGTTTTATAAAGTTCGTCATCATTTCCTTACTTTTGTACTCTATGCCTCTATTTATGAAGCCCAGGATCCCATAGGCTTTCTTAACCACTTTCTCAGGTTTCCTTGCCACGTTCACCAATTTGTACACACCAGGTACTCTCTGTTCATGCACCCCCTTTAGAATTGTCTCCTTTAGTTTATATTGCCTTCCTGCCAAAATGCACTTTTCTGCATTAAATTTCAGCTGCCACGCATCTGCCCATTTCACCAGCCTCAATTCAAACCCTCCAGAAATAAACCTTAGCGCTTGGTTTTTACCTTTATGACCTCATGGTCTACAGAGCAGCAGTGATACCCGCCCTGCTGTATGCCTCAGAGACATGGACCATGTACAGCAGGCACCTCAAAGTACTGGAGAGGTACCACCAACGCTGCCTCCGCAAGATCCTGCAAATCCATTGGCAGGATAGGCGCACCAACATCAGTGTTCTTGCTCAGGCCAACATCCCCAGCATCGAAGCTCTGACCACACTCGATCAGCTCCGATGGACGGGTCACATTGTCCGCATGCCCGATACGAGACTCCCAAAACAAGCGCTCTACTCGGAGCTCCGGCATGGCAAGAGAGCTCCAGGTGGGCAGAGGAAACGCTTCAAGGACACCCTCAAAGCCTCCTTGAAAAAGTGTAACATCCCCACCGACACCTGGGAATCCCTGGCCCAAGACCGCACAAAGTGGAGGAGAAGCACCCGGGAAGGCGCCGAACACCTCGAGTCTCTTCGCCGGGAGCAAGTGGAAGCTAAGCGCAAACAGCGTACGTCAACCCAAGCACCCCGCCCGCCCCTTCAACCACCATCTGCCCCACCTGTGACAGAGACTGCAGGTCCCACATTGGACTCATCAGTCACCTGAGAACTCATTTTTAGTGTGGAAGCAAGTCATCCTCGGTTCCAAGGGACTGCCTGAGAGAAATGACCTTGAACCCACAACCTTCTGACTCAGAGGAGAGAGTGCCAGCAAGTGACGCCTTAAAAATTTTGCAATATTAAAAGATTAATATTGCAAAATGGCATGTATGCAGGCAGGGATGGGATGGAGGTTTCACTGCGGCTGCGCCTGCTGGTGGGGGGAGGGGTGCAGCATCAATGCAACGACCCTTGAAGAGGTCACCAGCCGCCCCGAGTCACTCCGGCCACGGACACCGGGCGATTCCCCACCACACCCACTGCCCGGTGGTCACCTCAGTCCCACTCGGTGACGGGCGCCATTTCCCTCCTTTCAACGGCGTCCGAAAGCTCCCGCTCACCTCTCACAGCCGCCATCACTCCGCTCAGGTGCACGTACCCCGACGTCTGACGTCGCCGACCTTATGCACACAGCCATTGCGTGCGTGGCCGCAGTGCCTGCCGGGAGTTGTAGTTTTCTGTTTCAAAGAGGGGCTGGTGAGGAATGAAATTTCAGCTTGAGAGCTGTTAGTGCTTTCATATAAGGCTCTTTGTCGTGTAGGTCCTCTATAACTGTCCATGGACGTTAGGCTTTTGATTTTTTTCCTTCCTAAATTTATACTGTTGAAAGAAAAACTTACACTTACTTATATTTAGTAATTAATCACATCCTCAGCACCTCCAAAGTATGGCAGCCAACTTATGCACAGAAAAGTACCACAAATAATAAATGACCATCTGTGGAGACCTTTCGGCTGACAAAGGGTCATCGACCTGAAACGTTAACTCTGTTTCTCTCTCCACAGATGCTGTCTGACCTGCTGAGTATTTCCAGCATTTACTGCTTTTGTTTCAGATTTCCAGCCTCCGCAGTATTTTGCTTTAGGAATAAATGACCTTTTTTTTGAGGGAGAAATGTTGGTCAGAACATTAAGAGAACTCTATGTCTCTAACTTTTTTCCAGTTCTGACAAAGGGTCATCGACCTGAAACGTTAACTCTGTTTCTCTCTCCACAGATGCTGCCTGACCTGCTGAGTATATTAATTAAGAGAACACCCTGTTTTTCTGTGACTAGTAGCTTTAATGTGCACCTGGACAGACAGACAGGCTCTTGATATAGCTTCTCATCTGAAAGACAGTACCTCGCCACAATATACATTTCCTCAAAAATATATCGCACTGAAGTGTCAGCTTGGGTTATGTGCTCAGGTTCTGGCGTGGAGCTTGACCCCGCAACCTTCCCAAGAACGGAGCCAGTCTCTGAATTGGAAAAAAAAAACTACTGTCGATGCTGGAAATTTGAAACAAAAACAGAAAATGTTGGAAACACTCATCAAGTCAGGCACAGCATCTGTGGAGGGAAGCAATTTAATGTTTCAGGCACTTACCATTCATCAGAACCAGAAAATATTACAGATGAACAGCAACAGAGTGAGGGAAAGGAGAGGGACGAAAATATATACACAAGAAAATAAAAAGATGAGCTGTCAAGTGATTGGGCGAAGACCAGGAGATAGTGGACTGACAGACGTGATAATAACATGAGACAAAAAGAGGCATGACGAGCGAAATTTGAAAAATATAAAAGACATATATGAAACCCAGAGAATCTGTGGATAGTTAAAGCAGGTTCGTTAAGTTGGAGAGGGGGAGCATGGAAACCTAGCAGAGCAGAGCAGGCTCCATCTGCCCAAGCATCTGGTGGAAGAAAAAGGTGTCTATACCAGGGGTGTACTTCTTCTTCTTCTTAGGCAGTCCCTCGGAACCGAGGATGACTTGCTTCCGCACTAAAAATGAGTTTTCAAGTGACTGATTAGTCCAATGCGGGACGTACAGTCTCTGTCACAGGTGGGGCAGACGGTGGTTGAAGGGGCGGGCGGGTGGGTGGGGTGCTTGGGTTGACATGCGCTCCTTGTGCTGCCTGCGCTTGGCTTCCTGCTTGCTCCCGGCAAAGAGACTCGAGGTGTTCGGCGCCTTCCCAGATGCTTCTCCTCCACTTTGTGCGGTCTTGGGCCAGGGAATCCCAGGTGGCAGTGGGGATGTTACACTTTTTCAAGGAGGCTTTGAGGGTGTCCTTGAAGCGTTTCCTCTGCCCACCTGGGGCTCTCTTGCCCGTGCTGGAGCTCCGAGTAGTGCATTTGTTTTGGGAGTCTCGTATCAGGCATGCGGACGATGTGGCCCATCCATCGGAGCTGATTGAGTTTGGTCAAAGCTTCGGTGCCGGGGATGTTGGCCTGAGCGAGAACACTGACGTTGGTGCGCCTATCCTGCCAATGGATTTGCAGGATCTTGCGGAGGCAGCGTTGGTGGTACCTCTCCAGTGCTTTGAGGTGCCTGCTGTACATGCTGTACATGACCCCACCAGCAGTATACCGATGGGAGATCCCCACCCCAAGCATGCACCTGCTCCCTCCCCTATCCCTGGAAGTGTTGTTACACCTACACTTTATCAGCACCTGCTGTCAGAGATGGAATGGAAGCTGCAGTTAAGGCATGAGGTTGTTGAAGTCAATTTTAAGGCCACGCAGCTGCAAAGTGCCGAGTACAAGGATGAGGTGCTGTTCCTCGAGCTTCACTGGAACACTGTAGTAGATCAAAGACAGAGCAGTCAGACTGGAAGTGGGATAGAGAATTAAAGTGGCAAGCAACAGGGAGCTCAGGGTCGCGCTTGTGAACAGAATGAAGGTGTTCAGCAAAGTGATCGCCTAATCTACATTTGGTCCCCCCAATATAAAGGAGACCGCATTGTGAGCAGCAAATAGAGAATACTAGGCTGGAGGAAGTATAGTTAAATCGCTGTCACACCCGGAAGGAATGTATGGGATTCTGGATGGTGGTGTGGGGGGTGAATGGCCACATCTTGCATCTACTGCGCTCACAATGGCAGTTGATGCTGGGTCAATTGTTAATTTTAAATCTGAGATTGATAGATTTCTGTTAATCAAAGGTATTAAGGGATATGTGGCAAAGGTGGGTATATGGAGTTAGGTAACAGATCAACCATGATCTCACTGATTGGTGGAACAGGCTCGAGGGGCTAAATGGCCTAAATCAGCCACGGTTCAGTTGATAGCACCCTCGCCTCTGAGTCAGAAGGTTGTGAAGTGGGACTTGAGCACAAAAATCTAGGCCGACACTCCCAGTACAGTACTGAGGGAGGGCTGCACTGTTGGAGGTGCCATCCTATGGCATTATTTCGAAGAAGAGCAGGGGAGTTATCCTCAGTGTCTTAGCAAATATTCATCCCTCAATCAAAACAAATTACCAGGTCATTATCACATTGCTGTTTGTGGGAGCTTGCTGTGCACAAATTGGCTGCAGCGTTTCCCACATTACGACAGTGACAACACTTCATTGGCTGTAAAGTGCTTTGGGATGTCCGGTGGTCCTGAACGAAAGAAAGCAAGAAAGTCTTGCATTTTTATAGCGCCTTTCACGACCACCGGACGTCCCAAAGCGCTTTACAGTTAATGAAGTGTAGTCACTGTTGTAATGTAGGAAACGCGGCAGCCAATTTTCACGCAGCAAGCTGATAATGACCAGTTACAGGAAACTCTCGATTTACCGGCACCTAAATCTCTGTTAACCGGCAAAATTCAGGAGTAGGTTCAGGTAAGTTTTACTTCATATTAGTGGCAGTTCCTGGATCTGTGGCTGTGTAACCGGGGTTCCTGCACCTGTTGCTAAACAACAGGGGCGCCTGGATTTTGTGGCCGGGGTTCCTGCACCTGTTGCTAAGCAACAAGGATGCTTGTATCTGTTGCTGTGTACGCAGCTCTCGTACCTTTTACTATACCTCTCTGTAATCTGGACTTTTTGATAAACCGGCACCACACCGGTCCCGTCGGTGCCGGATAAAAAAGAGTTTCCTGTAATCTGTTTTTGTTATGTTGATTGAGGGATAAATATTGGCCAGGACACCGGGGATAACTCCAATGCTCTACTTCGAAATAGTGCCGCGGGGTCTTTTATGTCCACCTGAGAGAGCAGACGGGGTTTAACGGCTCATCTAAAAGACGGCACCTCCGAAAGTGCAGCACCTCACTCAGTAATGCACTGTTCAGTGTCAGCCTAGATTTTCAAGTTTTCGAAATCATGAGGGGTCTAGGCAGAGTAGATAGAGAGAAACTGCTCCCATTGGCGGAAGGGTCGAGAACCAGAGGACACAGATTTAAGGTGATTGGTAGACGATCCAAACGCGACATGAAGAAAAACATTTTTACGCAGCTAGTGGTTAGGATCTGGACTGCAACAACAACAACACCTTGTATTTACATAGCGCCTCTAACGTAGTAAAACGTCCCAAGGCGCTGCAGAGGAGTGTTAGAAGACGAAAAATAGACACCAAGCTACATAAGAAATTAGGGCAGATGAATAAAAAGCTTGGTCAAAGAGGTAGGTTTTAAGGAGCGTCTTAAAGGAGGAGAGAGAGGTATAGAGAGGCAGAGAGGTTTAGGGAGGGAATTCCAGAGCTTAGGGCCCAGGCAACAGAAGGCACGGCCACCAATGGTGGAGCGATTATAATCAGGGATGCTCAAGTGGGCAGAATTAGAGGAGCGCGGATATCTTGCGGCGGGGGGGGGGTTGTGGGGCTGGAGGAGGTTACAGAGATAGGAAGGGGTGAGGCCATGGAAGGATTTGAAAACAAGGATGAGAATTTTGAAATCAAGGCATTGCTTAACCGGGAGCCAATGTAGGTCAGCGAGCACAGGGGGTGATGGGTGAATGGGACTTGGTGCGAGTTAGGACACGGGGCTTGGATGAGCTCAAGTTTACGTAGGGTAGAATGTGGGAAGCCAGCCAGGAGTGCATTGGAATAGTCAAGTCTAGAGGTAACAAAGGCATGGCATGCACTGCCTGAAAGGGTGGTGGAGGCAGATTCAATCGTCGCTTTTAAAAGCGAATTAGATAAGTACCTGAAGGAAAACAAATGTGCAGGGCTATTGGGGAAAGGGTGGGAGAGTGGGACTAGCTAAAGTGTTCTTGCAGAGAGCCGGCGCAGGCTCGATGGGCCAAATGGCCTCCTTCTGTGCTGTAACCATTCTATGATTCTAGGCCTCTGGAATGGGACAACCTTCTGTCTCATAGGAGCAGGAAGAGGCCATTCAGCCCCTCAAGGTTGCTCCTCCATTCAATGAGATCACGGCTGATCTGCCACCTACACCCATACACCCGGCCTTTGGCCCCTTCTGACTCAGAGGCAAGGAGAAAGGGGAGCCATGAATGTGGTTTCTTTTTCATATTTTACATATATATATATGCATTATGGTGGATGGGATCATCCGCATGCTTGTTCTTTTTTTCTCTCCTCTCTCCCTCTCCTGTAATGGAGACCAGTTGGGGAGGCATTGTTGGAATGGCCTCCCTCTGTTGTTGGTTCTGTTCTGGTCTCCTGATCTCTCCTCTCCTCCCTCTCCTCTGGCACCCCAAATAGTAGCTGCAGCAACAGATGTGGTCTCCGCTCTGTCTCTCTTTCTCCTCCAGGGCACACACAGAGAGAGAAAGACCTCTTCTCTCCTCTCTTCTGGCACAGCAACAGCACAAGATTCCTGACTGGCTATCAGGGATTGTCAATCATCATTGGTCCTCTTTTTGTGTTGAACCAAATTAACTGTGAATTAACTGTAACTTAATAAAACTTTAACTAAAACTTAAAAAATTAAACTAAAATTTGGTTTGACGGGGTGACAATGCACTCCAGTCCCCACGGCACCCACCTGTCTCGGAAGGCCTCGAGCGTGCCGGTGGACACCGCGTGCTCCATCTCCAGGGCCACCCGGGTGCGAACATAGCCGCGGAAGAGAGGCAGGGCAATCGGGCCGAATGACCCCCTTTGACCCCCCGCTGCCTGGACCAATTAATGGCCACTTTGGCCAGGCCCAGGAGCAGTCCCTACCAGGAGGTTCCCTCCGATCTGCCCGCTCCCCTCCGCACCGGGTGACCAAAGCTCAGGAGCGTGGAACTGAAGTGCAACCAAAAAATCAAGGAGCAGCCCCTTTAAATAATGGAAAAAACTTTTTTTTTAGTAAATCACATTTACAGAGCTCAAGTCTCAGCTCTCTGTACAAAGTCACAAGCCCTCATGCCTACAAGGCAGGGGTCCCAGTCTCTACAAGCTTCTTGGTCGTCTTCACTTGTTCATCCAGATAGTGGGTCTCCAGGAATTCCCCCCGACCAGCCCGCTCCCCTCCGCACTGGGTGACCGAAGACCAGGAGACCAGAACAGAACCAACAACAGAGGAAGGCCATTCCGACAATGCCTCCCACAACTGGTCTCCATTACAGGAGAGGGGAGAAAAAAAGAACAAGCATGCGGATGATCCCATCCACCATGATGCATATATATATGTAAAATATGAAAAAAGAAACCACATTCATGGCTCCCTTTTCTCCTCGCCTCTGAGTCAGAAAGGGCCAAAGGCTGGGCGTATGCGTTTAGATGGCAGATCAGCCGTGATCTCATTGAATGGAGGAGCAGCCTTGAGGGCTGCCTCCGCAAGATCCTGCAAATCCATTGGCAGGATAGGCACACCAACGTCAGTGTTCTTGCTCAGGCCAACATCCCCAGCATCGAAGCTCTGACCACCCTCAATCAGCTCCGATGGACGGGTCACATTGTTCGCATGCCCGATACGAGACTCCCAAAACAAGCGCTCTATTCGGAGCTCCGGCACGGCAAGAGAGCCCCAGATGGGCAGAGGAAACGCTTCAAGGACACCCTCAAAGCCTCCTTGAAAAAGTGTAACATCCCCACCGACACCTGGGAATCCCTGGCCCAAGACCGCACAAAGTGGAGGAGAAGCATCCGGGAAGGCACCGAACACCTCGAGTCTCTTCGCCGGGAGCAAGCGGAAGCCAAGCGCAGGCAGCGCAAGGAGCGCACGTCAACCCAAGCACCCCACCCACCCACCCCTTCAACCACCGTCTGCCCCACCTGTGACAGAGACTGTAGACCCCGCATTGAACTCATCAGTCACCTGCGAACTCATTTTTAATGTGGAAGCAATTCATCCTCGGTTCCGAGGGACTGCCTAAGAGAGAAGAAATGTAAGAAGTCAAACACCAGGTTATAGTCCAACAGCTTTATTTGAAATCACAAGCTTTCGGAGCGCTGCTCCTTCGTCAGGTGAAGTGGAGAAATGCATAAAGACACAGCTTATATAGTCAGAGAATAATGTCAGATGTTTACAGGTAATCTTGCCTGGAGGGGCTGAAAGGCCTCTTCCTGCTCCTTTGAGACAGAAGGAGCGTGGGACTGAAGTGCAACCGAAAAAATCAAGGAGCAGCCCCTTTTAAAATAATGGGGAAAAACATTTTTTTTTGGTTGGGGGGGTGAGTTTGCCAAAGCTGCGCCGTGCCCTTCTGACGTCAGCGCGTCGAGGGCCGGGCCCCGCCCACTTTCCTCCTCCTTCCCCCCCCCCATTGTGAGGTCACAAGGGCGGGCGGCTGGTGGCGCGTGCGCAGATCCTCCGGCGTCTGCGGCCGGCTGGCACAAGGAAGTGAGCGCGAGTAGCAGAAGTGAGCGCGAGTGGCAGAAGCGAGCTGTCCGGCAAAAAGCAAAACTTCACAGGCGGGGGGTGTGGGAAAGAGAGAGTGAGGGGAAAAAAAAGATGTCGGAATTCGACGCCAACCCTTTCGTGGCTCCGGTGGATATAAATCCCTTTCAGGTAAAAACAAAGTGTCTTTAATTTGCAAGTTTAAAAAGGAGGAGGATGGGGTGGGGAAAGTAAACAAAATATTCGGGTGGGCCTAACCGTTGCGGTTAAAAAAAAAGGTCCTGAGGTAGCCTAACTTGCTGGGCTGGCTGATTGACGTGGCGGCTGACCAATGGAGGAGCGGCGGACACTCCTCCCCAGCCAATCGGCGCCGGGCAAGGGGGCGGGTGAAAGCAAGTTTGGTTGTCGCCGCGTGCTTACGCTCCTGTTTGTTGGGCGTAACTTTGCGTCTTCAGAGGCGAAAGTCGCTGGGAAAGTGCAGCGGGGGGACCCGAGTTTTAGGGAGAGGGGAAGGGGTCTGGAAAAAGAAGGGGGAAAAATAAAACATTTTGTTTGAAAGTTTTTCTTTACCTGGCAGGGTTTTGCTTGAAAGCAGGTGCAGCTCCTTCCTTGAGGGGAAAGGTCAATTGCAAGGCGTCAAGTCACAAGGGTTTTAAGGTACTGCCCACACCCATCTCACAAAACCATCCTGGGTTTAAGTTTTGCCCTTTTTTTTCCCCGAGTTACTCTGGATAGAAAAAAATCTGAGCACCAGTTGCCACAATTGATTCACCAGACTCTTCTCTCTCTCTCTCTCTCTCTCATTTATATAACAAATAACCAAAACAGATTATCTGGCCATTAGCACATTGCTGTTTGTGGGAGCTTGCTGTGTGCAAATTGGCTGCCAAGTTTCCCACATTACAACAATGACTCCACTTCAAAAGTACTTCATTGGCTGTAAAGCGCTTTCGAGATGTCCGGTGGTCGTGAAAGGCGCTGTATAAATGCAAGTCTGTCTTAAACAGAAACATAGAAGATAGGAGCAGGAGTAAGCCATTCGGCCCCTCGAGCCTGCTCCGCCATTCAATGAGATCATGACTGATCATCCAAATTCAGTACCCTGTCCCTGCCGCCTTCCCATATCCCTTGATCCCTTTAGCCTTAAGAAATATATCTAACTCCTTCTTGAATATATTTAGTGAATTGGCCTCCACTGCCTTCTGTGGTAGAGAATTCCACAGGTTCACCACTCTCTGGGTGAAGAAATTCCTCCCCATCTCTGTCCTAAATGGCTTACCCCTTATCCTTAGACTGTGACCCCTGGTTCTGGACTCCCCCGCCATCGAGAACATCCTTCCTGCATCTAGTCTGTCTAGTCCTGTTAGAATTTTATAAGTTTCAATGAGATTCCCCCCTCATTCTTCTAAACTCCAGCGAGTACAAGCCCAATCGACCCAATCTCTCCTCATACGTCATTCCTGCCATCCCAGGTATCAGTCTGGTGAATCTTCGCTGCACTCCCTCCATGGCAAGAACATCCTTCCTCAGATAAGGCGACCAAAACTGCACACAATACTCCAGGTGTGGTCTCACCAAGGCCCTGTACAACTGCAGCAAGACATCCTTGTTCCTGTACTCGAGCCCTCTCGCTACGAAGGCCAACACCCTTGCCCACACCCATCTCACAAAACCATCCTGGGTTTAAGTTTTGGCTTTTTTTTTAAATCCCAGTGTTAATCTGGCTAGAAAAAAATCTGAGCACCAGTTGTCACAATTGATTCACCAGACTCTCCTCTCTCTCGTTTATATAACAACATAACTAAAACAGATTATCTGGTCATTAGCACATTGCTGTTTGTGGGAGCTTGCTGTGTGCAAATTGGCTGCTGCGTTTCCCACATTACAACAGTGACTCCACTTCAAAAGTACTTCATTGGCTGTAAAGTGCTTTGAGATGTCCGGTGGTCGTGAAAGGCGCGTATAAATGCAAGCCTGTCGTCTTTTGTATATTACATAGCATTTACAGCACACAAAAGAAAAGAAAGATTTGCATTTATACAGCGCCTTTCACAACCACCGCATGTCCCGAAGCGCTTCACAGCCGATGAAGTAATTTTTGAAGTGTCGTCACTGTTGTAATGTAGGAAACCGAAACAGACCATTTGGCCCAACCGGTCTATCTCAATA
The DNA here is from genome assembly GCF_052327205.1 of Somniosus microcephalus. Taxonomy (NCBI): domain Eukaryota; kingdom Metazoa; phylum Chordata; class Chondrichthyes; order Squaliformes; family Somniosidae; genus Somniosus; species Somniosus microcephalus. The sequence goes on from NC_141018.1 coordinate 31,982,652, forward strand.
GCAAAATACTGCGGATGCTGGAAATCTGAAATAACAACAGAAAATGCTGGAAATACTCAGCAGGCCAGGCAGCATCCGTGGAGAGAGAAACAGAGTTAACGTTTCAGGTCTGGGACCCTTCATCAAAAGGTCAACTATATGTTTTTGGTCTGCCTTATTTCATCTCACTCTATCCGCATATCCTTCTATTTTCTCCCTCCTGTACTTATCTAGCTTCCCCTTAAATGCATCTATGCTATTTGCCTCATCTACTCCATGTGGTAGCGGGTTCCACATTCTCAGCACTTTATGGGTAAAAAAGATCCTCCTGAATTCTTTATTGGATTTATTAGTGACATATATTCATGGCCTCTAGTTTTGGACTCCCCCCAACGCACACAAGTGGGAACATCTTCTCTATGTCTACCTTCTCAAACCCCTTCATCATTTTAAAGACTTCTGTTAGATCAACCCTCAATTTTTTTTTCTATAGAGAAAAGCCTTTGCTGAAAGTTATAACCTCTCTGTTCTGGTAACACCCTTGTAAGTCTTTTTTGCACCTTCTCCAGTGCCTCCATATCCTTTTGGTAATATGGAGACTGTAACTGTGCATAGTACTAAGTGTGGTCTAACCAGAGTTCTATACAAGTTTTAACATAACCCCTCTGCTTTTCAATTCTATTCCTCTAGAAATGTACTCCAATGCATAGTTTGCATTTATTAATGGTATTGTAAACCTGCCCTGTTAACTTTAATGATTTGTAAATCTTTTCCCTTGGATCCTTTTGCTCCTCCTAAATACATTTTTTTTATATGTAAAAAGTTTTAGGAAATTCATATTTGTGTATATTTATTATATTACTGGGTCTGGTGATTTTGGAGATGATGAAAGGATCAGTGTTGTGGGACTCTGGTTTTTGGACACTGTTAAAGGTCTGGTAGCATTACATTGTCGTACAGGCACGAGTCCCAGCCACTTCATATTGCACAGTAGTGGGCTCATTTCTGTGATTTCCTCACATCTTGAGTTCTTGATTTCAGTCAAACCATATGGAGTGTTTGCAAGTTATTTCTTTCCGAAAGGTGGAAGAGAAATCATTGAGTGATTTTAAACTCTGCTGCTTTTGTGCATCTTCCTAGTGGCCTGTTTAAATAGGAATTGGCAGAAACTTAGAAAAGTCATGGTGTGAGGCAGACTGACACAGGTCCAACATTATAGCTGAAGGCCTCAGTTAATCTTTTTATATCAGGAATTAACTATTAATGTGTGCATGGTTCCGTTCTGGAATATCCTGGCCAAGGTTAGAGAAGATGAGTGTTGCAGAAGATAATTTCTAGTTAGATTTGAGATGCTGCTTTGCAGCTGTAGAAATAATCCTGGAGCCGGACTCTCCCGATGGCTCAGTGGATAAAGGTGCCAAGATCAGTTCCTAGTCTGTGATGGGTTTGTTCGCTGATATAAGTTGGCTGTGATGGTGGTGCATTTGGCCTCTATTTCTTTCCAGAGGCCATTAGTTAGGATTCCTGCTCCAAGTGTCTGCTTCACAATGTACCCCTATTGAGAATTCACCTTGATATTGTACAATATTGAATTTGGCTGTGATTGCACCCCCCCCCCCTGTGGTCAATTGACCTACAGACACTTGCTATTCATGTCGACACTTGGAAATGCCAGTTAAGAGGGCTCCCACCAGTACCTCTAGAATGCACTCTAGTATGAGTTCGTCTCTTCAGAAAAGGGCAAGGAGAGATGATGGGGTGGGGGAGGAGGAAATACAGTTTATTGTCTCCTTACTAGCATTGTTATAGGGTGCAATATTTAGCCCATAACTCAATACTGTATATAGAGGAAAAGGTAACATATTAAGTAAAAACAGAAAATGTTGGAAACACTCAGCAGGTCAGGCAATATCTGAGGAGAGAGAAATAGTGAACGTTTCAGGTCGATGACCTTTCATCAGGTAAAATATTAAGTTTGGTTCTGCCGAAATTGATTTGCCACCTCAATTTGGACAATAGACTGTCAGTGTGACGCTTATCATAGAACTGCCATGTTGTTGCACTCTAATGTTGTTTCTGGGGAGCCTAGCATCTTTGCATGTTGGAGATTGTAGGTAGGAACAGATTTTGAAATGTCCTTCAAACTGCATGCTGAAGTAGGCACAACTGAAAATATAGGCAGGCTGAGTTTTGATAGAGAAAAGCACCTGCAACATTTTAATAAGGTAAATTTTGTCTACAATTGAATGTGGAAGGGTAGAAACATAAAGTTATTTCATGTATATTTTTATAAATGAAGGCTACACATTGGGTAATGATGGATGGTGAGTGCTGCAGGTCCACATAGTCTGTTTTTGTTTTAAAAATATACACTTTATTAGCTTTTGCTGATTTATATTGTATGGCATCAACAACAACTTGCATTTATATAGCGTCATTAACATAGTAAAATGTCCCAAGGTGCTTCACAGAAGCGTCAGCAAATGAAATTTGACACCAAGCCACTAGGCTATATTAGGACAGATGACCAAAAGCTTGGTCAAAGAGGTAGGTATTAAGGAGCGTCTAAAAGGAGGAAAGAGAGGCAGAGAGATTTAGGGAGGGAATTTCAGAATTTAGGGCCCAGGACTCTGAAGGCACGGCCGCCAATGGTAGAGCATTTAAAATCGGGGATGTGCAAGAGGCCAGAATTGGAGGAGCGCAGAGATCTTGGAGGATTGTAGGGCTGGAGGAGGTTACAACGATAGGGAGGGGCGATGAAACCAGGATGAGAATAATATTAAATTTGAGGTATTGCAGGACCGGGGGCCAATGTAGGTCAGCGAGCACTGGGGTGATGGGTGAACGGGATTTGGTGCAAGTTAGGATACAGGCAGCAGAGTTTTGGGTGAGCTCAAGTTTATGAAGCGTGGAAGATGGGATGCCAGGCAGGCAGTGAGATAGCTAGTAGTTTGACACTACTTAAACTAGTGTGCCAGATGTCAGTGTTGATAGAAGCTTAGTTGGATTATAGAATGGTTTGTTGAGCAAAAGTAGATTGGAAAGAAGATAGGGCAGCCAAGAATGAAAATGGGAGGGAGAGAGATTAACAGAAAGTTATTGCATGTGGAGCAGATCTATCATCTAGTTGCATATTTTCTAAAGCTTTGATGCATAGAGTTCCTGTGCATTTTTATTCATAAATGTGTACATTTATTTGACGTCTTCAAAATTCTAACAATGTAAATACAAAGCAATTGAAAATACAGTATTTTTGATTAATTTTTAAGGCTGGGAGTACAGTTTTCTCTCTCTCGATCCAAATCCTTTGTAATAAAGCTTTGTTAAATTTTGATTTCCTTAATTCCAATTAAATTTTTAACAAATAATGAGATGTGACTTTCTGAGCAACTAAGCCAGAGAATACAAGTTTGACCAGTTAAATTCCACATCTTTTCGTCACTTTAACTGGTTCTAGGTTTGGTGCGTTCACACTATGTTGCAATCTGCGCGGATATCTTTTTTTTGTTCAGAACCTCTCGAGAGACACTCAAATATGCTATCTTAATTACGTTTAATGGGTGGTTCCTTACCAACTGGAACAACCCTAGTGCACATCCATTTTGCTATCGTATTAGTGCATATCCTGTTCTGCATCATTATGTACAGAAGCACAAACCTATCGACGTGCGGCTCCAAGAAAGAATCAAGCTAGCATTAGATTCATTTTTGACATGATGGGCTGTATATAGCTTCACTTTATTTTACTCTTGTTTTCACCCCTCCTTCCTCCACCTGTTCTAGCCTTCCTGGTCAAATGTAGCAGCACATGCAGGAGGTATGGTTCCAGGTGTGGTGGCAGTTGCTCCCTTGCCCAAATGTAAAATAGTAAGTTTGGCTGTGCAAAATTGAAACGAGTGTTTGCCAACACAATTTGGGCAGTAGACCATCACGTCAGTGTGATTTTTATCACCGAGCTGCTGTTCTTGCACCATAATGTTGTTTCTGGCTATTCATCACATGAATCTGAATAGAGAATTTTGGCGACCTATACAAGTCCAATTCCATTCCATTCTTATAAAATAGCAAAATACTGCGGATGCTGGAAATCTGAAATAACAACAGAAAATGCTGGAAATACTCAGCAGGCCAGGCAGCATCCGTGGAGAGAGAAACAGAGTTAACGTTTCAGGTCTGGGACCTGAAACGTTAACTCTCTTTCTCTCTCCACGGATGCTGCCTGGCCCGTTGAGTATTTCCAGCATTTTCTGTTATTTCCAATTCCATTCTTGCCTGATAAACCTCCGGCAGTGGCAACTGGCTAACAAACATTTTTTCTCTCTCTTTTCTGTTCCTTATTCTCTCTTTCCCCCCCCCCCCCCCCCCTCCTCCCACACCCACAGTCCAAGGATGTGAGTCCCATTGTAGCTTCCACCTCCGATTGGTTAATTCGGTGCAAACCCGGTCCAGAACCCATGATCGTTCTAGTCTGCATGGCTCAGTGCCACGCCATGTGATGCATTTACCCACTGAACCAGAATTTTAAACCAACTAACTGAGCAAGTAAACGCTTTGCCACGTATTTTATCTGTTGCGTGTTCTGTTTTGTGCTCTTGCAACTGCCTCCTTTTTGTTCAAAAGTAATCCTTTGTTTAAGGAGCTTTGCTGTCTAGGCTCACAGATGGTCATTTACTGTGGAAGTGGGCAGAAGCAGCCGGCTATAGGGGGCAAGGTGATCCTTTCTAACTTCGTTCATTGGCAAATTTTTCAAATATAGTTGGCCTTTTGAACAGCGAACCGCTCTTTTAGTTTCAACTGACTTTCATTATAACATCATTTGAAGGAATGGAGCCTAGTTAAAAACGTGTGTAGAATACACAAATAGTTTATAGTGCTTCTGTATAGTTACTTTTTCTTTTTACTTGAGCCACTTTTTCCTCCCAATTTAATGACTTAAGTTTTTGTTTCTAAATCATTTGTATAAATACTGTGGCAACAAGAGCAGGTCAGAGGCTAGGTATTCTGCGGCGAGTGTCTCACCTCCTGACTCCCCAAAGCCTTTCTACCATCTACAAGGCACAAGTCAGGAGTGTGATGGAATACTCTCCTCTTGCCTGGATGAGTGCAGCTCCAACAACACTCAAGAAGCTCGACACCATTCAGGACAAAGCAGCCCGCTTGATTGGCACCCCATCCACCACCTTAAACATTCACTCCCTCCACCACCAGCGCACCGTGGCTGCAGTGTGTACCATCTACAAGATGCACTGCAGCAACTCGCCAAGGCTTCTTTGGCAGCACCTCCCAAACCCGCGACCTCTTCCACCTAGAAGGACAAGGGCAGCAGGCGCATGCGAACACCACCACCTCCAAGTTCTCCTCCAAGTCACACACACCATCCTGACTTGGAAATATATCGCCGATCCTTCATCGTTGCTGGGTCAGAATCCTGGAACTCCCTCCCTAACAGCACTGTGGGAGCACCTTCACCACACGGACTGTAGTGGTTCAAGAAGGCGGCTCACCACCACCTTCTCAAGGGCAACTAGGGATGGGCAATAAATGCTGGCCACATCCCATAAATGATTTTTTTTTTTTTTTTTTTTTTTTAAGTTGTCGTATTCTCAGCTTAAAACAAGATGTGCCATTCCAAGAACAGGATTTTAAATGTGTTACCTCCATGAGAAACAAAAGTAAGTTGAGTTTTAAAAGCATATTTATTGCACAGCTACAATACTTGGTGCTGATACTGTACTTGACATAAGTACCTAGTTGGCAAATTTAGCTAGTCTACCAACTGTACTTGGTTCATAGAAACATAGAAGATAGGAGCAGGAGTAGGCCATTTGGCCCCTCGAGCCTGTTCTGCCATTTAATGAGATCATGGCTGATCATCCAAATTCAGTGCCCTGTCCCTGCTTTCTCCCCATATCCCTTGATCCCTTTAGCCTTAAGAAATATATCTAACTCCTTCTTGAATATATTTAATAAGTTGGCCTCAACTGCCTTGTGTGGTAGAGAATTCCACAGGTTCACCACTCTCTGGGTGAAGAAATTCCTCCTCATCTCAGTCCTAAATGGCTTACCCCTTATCCTTAGACTGTGACCCCTGGTTCTGGACTCTCCCGCCATCGGGAACATCCTTCCTGCATCTAGTCTGTCTAGTCCTGTTAGAATTTTATAAGTTTCAATGAGATCCCCTCTCATTCTTCTAAACTCCAGTGAGTATAAGCCCAATCGACCCAATCTCTCTTCATACGTCATTCCTGCCATCCCAGGTATCAGTCTGGTGAATCTTTGCTGCACTCTCTCCATGGCAAGAACATCCTTCCTCAGATAAGGCGACCAAAACTGCACACAATACTAAAGCCTGTAGCTAGCCTGTGCAAGAATCTGTGTTTGGGAGAGGTGTGTGTGTTTATTGGTCTGTTGCCAAATGAGCTGGCTTCTGACGGACCAATTGTTGCTTCCTTTGACGGTAGTTTTTCAAAATCCCCGCGTGCCCCCCCCCCCCCCCCCCCAAAGACTTTAGGAAGCCCATATGGGGATCCTGGGGGTTCTCGAGATGATCAGTTTTCTGTATCTTTGATGTGCTGGCATGTTATTTCCGTTTTATAACTTAATTCTGTACTGAAAGCACTGTTTTGAGTAGGTAGCCTTGTCTTTTGGAAGTTTGGGCCAAGGGTCCCAAAGCGTGTGTCAATATTGCAGGGGGATCCTCAACACAGACATGTTTTAAATTCACTGTTCTGATAAAATTGTAAACACAAAACATACTTTTTTATAATGTACAATATAAACCCAAAAGGCCATTTTTCATGTGAGGCATGACTGAGTGTCGTTAGGACTATTTAACCATAGAGGCAGTGGGAGGAAACTACAGCTGAGCCTGATCATGTGCCATTCACATGCATGCTTTCTGTGGGTGTTGCTAGATAGCAATCCGGGATGATGAGACCTATTGTAATACCAGTGCCGTTGCCCCAGCTCGACACAGGCCAGGATTGAACCTGGTACCTCTCTGGTTTGGATGGTTCAGCTGCTCCCTGGATAAAGTCGCTGAACTATCGGGGATAGCAATCGGATATCTTTTTAAATAGGTGATGCGCAGTGAGCAGGGTAAATCGTTTTCCGGCCAGGTAGTGCCTCCAATGACGCACAGCCTCCACAATCGCCTGGGCCTCCTTCTCAACAGCGGAGTGTCTGGTCTCCGGGCCTTGGAGGGTTCGTGAAAAGAAGGCCACGGGTCTCCCCGCCTGATTGAGGGTAGCGGCCAGGGCAAAGTCGGACGCGTCGCTTTCCACCTGGAAGGGGATGGATTCGTCCACTGCGTGCATGGTGGCTTTGGCAATGTCCTCCTTGATACGGTGGAAGGCTAAGCGGGCCTCTGCCGTCAAGGGAAAAGAGGTGGACTTGATCAGCGGACGGGCCTTGTCCGCATAGTAGGGGACCCACTGGGCGTAATAGGAGAAAAACCCTAGGCACCTCTTCAGGGCCTTGAGGCAGTGGGGCAGTGGAAGTTCCATAAGGGGACGCATCCGGTCGGGGTCGGGGCCGATGACTCCGTGTTCCACAACACAGCCAAGGATGGCGAGGCGGTTTGTGCGGAATATGCACTTCTCCTTGTTATATGTCAGGTTTAGGAGTTGGGCGGTGCGGAGGAATTTTTCGAGGTTTGCGTCATGGTCCTGCAAGTCACGGCCGCAGATGGTTACATTGTCCAGATATGGGAAAGTGGCCTGCAACGCATTTTGATCTACCATCCGGTCCATCTCCCTTTGGAAGATGGAGACCCCGTTGGTGACGCCAAAGGGAACCCTAAGGAAGTGATAGAGGCGGCCATTTGCCTCAAAGGCAGTGTACTGGCGGTCCTCAGGGCGGATGGGGAGCTGGTGGTACGCTGATTTCAGGTCAATGGTCGAGAAGACTCGGTACTGCGCGATCTGGTTGACCATATCAGCTATACGGGGGAGTGGGTAGGCGTCCAGCAGGGTGTAGCGATTTATTGTCTGGCTGTAGTCGATGACCAGGCGCTGCTTCTCGCTGGTCTTAACGACCACAACCTGGGCTCGCCAGGGGCTGGTGCTGAGGTTAGCAAACAGTGGTGGGGGGGTGACTCTGAGTGTGGAGAGGTTGCACCTGGTGCGCGGCGGGCAATTTGGAAGCTGCTGGCTGCGGACTGTGAGTGGGGGTAGGGGTCCACCGTACGCCATCGTAACACTTTTAAGGTGGCACTGAAAATCTAACCCCAGCAGGACGGCAGCGCAGAGGTCAGGCAGGACCAGAAGTTTAAAATGATCGTACGCGGTCCCGTCTACTACGAGTGTCACCACGCAGTAGCCGCCGATGTCCGCCGACTGGGACTCGGAGGCCATAGAAATCCGCTGTTGCGCAGGCAGGACTGGGAGAGAGCAACGCCGCACCGTGTCGGGGTGGATGAAGCTCTCCGTGCTCCCAGAGTCAAAAAGGCAGATTGTATCGTGACCATTTACCTTAATGTCCATTGTGGAACTGGCCAGTTGGTGCGGTCTCGCTTGGTCCAGTGTAACGGATGCCAGCGTAGGGGTCGGTGTGTCGCTGCGGGTATCAGATGAGGCGGTGTCGGGGGCCTGCTGCGTCCCGGCTGTCGTCCAAGATGGCGGCGTCCATGATCCCCATGTGGCTGGAGGCGTCCAAAATGGCTGCTGTACCGGTGATTCGCACACGGCCGGGGAGGTCCAAAATGGCGACCCGCATGGCCCACACGCGGCGCTGCTGGGGTTCGGGGTGGCTTTGGCCCTGCAGACGCTAGCGTAGTGTCCCTTCTTCCCGCAGCCCGAGCAGATCGCGTTTTTCGCCGGGCAGCGCGCTCTGGGGTGTTTTGCCTGGCCACAGAAGTAGCATTTCTGGCCTTGGGGCACTGCTGTCTGGCCTTGGGACACTGCTGCGGTAGTTGGGCCGTTGTTGGGGTGTGGCTGGGGTGGCACGGCGCTATGAGGCGGTCCTACCGTGTCCCAGGCTGTCATTCCCCGCGGCGTCCACGGTGCAGAGGAGTAGGCATCCATGCCCTGGTAGGCTGCATCCAACGATAGTGCGAGTTCAGAGGCCTTGTTGAGGTCGAGGTTACTCTGCTCCAACAGTCGCTGTCGTGTGTAATTGGATCTGTGGCCCGCTACAAAAGCGTCCCGGATAAGTTCCTCTGTGTACACGGCGGCCTTTACATCCTTACAACCACAGGCCCGGCCAAGCACAGACAGTGCCTGAAGGTATTCCACGGTCGATTCCCCAGGTTGTTATTTACGACTCCCCAGGAGGTGCCTGGCGTACACTTCGTTCACTGGGCGCGTGTACTGGTCCTTGAGGAGCTTGATAGCGTCCGCGTACGAGGTCGCGTCTTGGATGACCGAGTACACTCGGTGGTTCACTTTGGAGGTCAGGACATCCAGTTTGTCCTCGTCCGATTTGATTGCTTCGGAGGCGGTCAGGAATTTTTCGAAACACTTAAGCCAGTGAGTAAACTTGGTGGATGAGTCCGCCTCCCGATGATCTAAGTCCAGGCATGCTGGTGTGAGGATCTTCTCCATTATAAAAATGTTGTTAATAAAATTGATGCGCTATCAATTACTCATAAAAGACTGAGAGTTAGAAGAGTAACGAAAGGCTTTTATTAACAACAGAATGGAGGTCTGCCTCGAGTGGTCGACCGGTCCAGGATACCAAGGGCTGGGGAGCAGTCACCTTTATACTAGGACCTGTGGGAGGAGTCAGCCGAGGCATGTCCAGGCATGTACACAGTGGAATACAAACAGGACAAACAGGAATACAAACAGTGGTTTACCACAATAGGTTTCTTGGATATTATCTAAATTCAATTTATGATTTCAGATTGTTATAATTGTCTCAAGCTCATTTTCAATTTCTTTAAAAATTAGATTTTTGGGTATCTTTTGGGTAAGATACTAAATGTGTGTTCTCACTCATGTAGGGGACCTTAAGCAAAGTGGTGGTTAGCTGGATAACATTCATGGTGTCTGCATTTTAGGAATGCAGGCATTGTATCACACGTTAATTTACCTTCAAGTAATAGACCCAACCTGAATTTCCCATATTGAGAAGTTGCTGGTATTTTAGTTTGACTAATTGTCTTAATACTGAAAAAATCTGTGATCCATTTAAGATTCTGAATGAGGAAATCTCACAACCAGTGCAATCAAATGAGTACAAAACAGACTGAGCTGTACCCCTGTGGAACAGCAATCAGTAAAGCAAATAGAATGCAGAACTATATACAGTAGCAAAAAGAGTGGAGTACAAATCTGAGAAAGTTACGTCAATCCAGACCTCGAGCACTGTGTCCAGTTCTAATCTACAAGGGGCATTTCAGACAAGAGCCAAAGGGCTAATCCCAAGGGATAGAGAACTGAGATATGAAAAAGACAGGAGAAACTTGGCTTTTCATTCTTCAAAAGAGGCAACTGAGAGGTGACCTAAGATAGTAAACAGTATGGAAAAGGGAAATCTGGAAATTTAAGTCAAACTAAACCAGGACTACACTAGTAAAAGACAAGTTTAGGTCAATTTTCAGGAAGTTCTTCACTCAAAATGGAGGTGAATAAGAAGAAAAGGAATTAAAATAAGACCTGAAATCATTTAGGAAACAAATGGATGATGTGATGGGCCGACTGCAGGGTCTTTCTGGATGGATAAGGCAAATGGCCTTTGTCATCCATATTTCTTTTGCGATTAACTTGAATTTACTTGATTTGCATTATTGATTGAAGCCCTGGCGCGTGGAAAAGGGGAAATTGAAGGACCTAACGACAGCCAAGAGAATCCTTAACCCAGAGTGCGTCAGCGTCTGTTTTATTTCAGAGGGTGCATTTCAGTTTAAACCTTCCAGTCCGGTTGAGCTTAGTAATCAGAGGCAAGTTCTCTTAGCAGCAGCCACTAACCAAAAATAATCACAACAGGAAAGGATGGGGGTGGGGGCAATGATTAAAAAGTTTAATTTGCATTACAAGGTGCATGCTGATGATTTGACTACCTTACAATGTGTTTGCAGCTTAATTGAAACTTGCTGCTCAAGTTGAAAGCCAGCTTGTGCATTTTTTTCGCCAGATGCGATGTAGGTCGATCCTTAACTACTTAGGGCTGTAATTGAGGTAGTAACCTAATCTAGGACATTAATTGTAACCTAATCTAGGACATTAATTGTAACCTAATCTAGGACATTAATTGTAACCTAATATAGGACATTAATTGAAGTATTGAACTAATTTGATCTCGGACTAGAAAATAGCTGACTAATCCCTCCCCAGTATTTGCAGTAATGATTCAATTTTACACCGTAGTTTTATTTTGTTTGTGCCTATCTATGTGCCAACTGTTACTGCATTTAGTGACATTCAAACAGATTGTCAATTAGGCTGTAATTACTGCTGATGTTTGAAATACACAGTTGATTAGTGCAAGACTCTTCGTTCCGATGTTGAACCTTCATAAGATATTTGTTTTGTGACGAGTTTGTCGATCTCAGTCGGAGTGGCAATAGGGAGAACTAAAATTGGATCCGTTTCATTAGGTTAGGAAAGGTTCCTGCTCATAACTATCCAGTGTTTTTTGCTGAAATTGCATTTGCATCAATTTTGGGTATAGAAACAAAGTACATTTTATTAAAATCATATATTCATGTCTCAGGATATCCTGTAGTGCTTCACTGCCAATGAAGTGTAATCACAGCAAGGTCCCACAAACAGCACTGAGATAAATGATCAGCTAATCTGTTTGTAATGTTGGTTGAGGGATAAATGTTGTCAGGACATCAGGAGAACGTCTCTGCTCTCCGAAGAGTGACAAATATTCACCTGAGGGAGCAGACGGGGTCTTGGTTTAACATCTCCTCTGAAAGACGGCACCTCCGACAGTGCAGCACTCCCTCAGTACTGCACTTAAATGTCAGTGTGGATTATATGCTCGAGTCTGGAGTGGGATTTGAACCTCTGATCCAGAGGCACGAGTGCTACCACTGAGCCAAGGCTGACACCTTATGGATGGGATTGAGTTTTCGTCCAAACAGCCTGTCAACACTCGCTGTGTTCAACATGAAGAATGTTCAATTGGGCAAGAAACTGGAATATTGCTGACACATCTGAAAGTCCACCCCGACAAACCAAGGAGGAGAAGTTTAACATGCTTATTTTTGAACAAAACTTGCAAACTGATAAAGTAGTTACAAAATTGCAGGCTTAACTTTGTAAACTGAGACTGACGTGCATTACTATAACTGTGTCTGTTCATAGTGTACAGTTTGACATCTGGCTCCATCTTCAAACTTGACAAATTGATTTCTTCTTTGTCAAAGTAGAGGTGCCTCCTTTTGTGCAGGGGTAACATTCAGAAGACAATCCAGGGAACTTTTAGAACTAATGGTGCTGATGTGGAACAAAAGGTTAGGCAGTAAATTGAAGGCATTAAAGATCAGCGGATTTGCACTAAATCCTCTTTTTATAAGATTTTTTTTAAAGTGAAAAACCTGTCACTCCCCAGTGGCTCAATTGATAGACGGTGTGTAACTGAACTGCACAGGCCAGAGGTCCCACGTTCAATTACCAGCAATTCACAGTTGATTGCATCATGCCCCTGATCACGCAAAAAGCTGCTCACGTGATTTCCTTGTGAAGAATCTCTACGTTTTATTCTTGACATAATAAATTGTTACCTATTAACTGTTCCCTTCTGGTGGATGGTCACCATGTTATATATGCCTGCAAGGCAATTATTTTAATGCAGAATCTGTGCATTTCTGTTGCCAGTCGAATTTAGTGATACCAGAGGATAATGGTCTGAACATCCTAATAATAACATGTCCGTGTTGACTAATTTAATCGCAGTTATGCTGCCCTTGGGCTAGGGAAGGGGAAATCAGCAGGGTTTCTGCCTCCTAAATTTGCAGTCCTGACCCTTGACGGAAACTGTATGTGTGGACATCAGTCGGAGTGTGGATGGCTATGGTCCCCTCTCCCCGCAGTGAATTGTTGCTGACGCTTTCTAGGCTCGCATGAGAAATAACCACTTGGGTGATGTACCAGAAGGGGCCCAGCAGTCAAGCATCAGTATATCACACTGAATTGGTACTGGTGGCGGGGTAGGGGTGTGGGGGGGGCTAGAATATGCAGCTCGTTGTTCCATTGTTCTACAGAAAACTCTCTTTTTTAACTGGCACCTAAATATCCGGAAAAATCTCTCAACCGGCAAAATTCAGAAGTAGGTTCAGGTAAGTTTTACTATATATTAGTGGCCGTGTAACTGGGGTTCCTGGATCTGTGGCCGTGTAACCGGGGTTCCTGCACCTGTGGCCGTGTAACCGGGGTTCCTGCACCTGTGGCCGTGTAACCGGGGTTCCTGCACCTGTGGCCGTGTAACCGGGGTTCCTGCACCTGTGGCCGTGCAACCGGGGTTCCTGCACCTGTGGCCGTGCAACCGGGGTTCCTGCACCTGTGGCCGTGCAACCGGGGTTCCTGCACCTGTTGCCGTGCAACCGGGGTTCCTGCACCTGTGGCCGTGCAACCGGGGTTCCTGCACCTGTGGCCGTGCAACCGGGGTTCCTGCACCTGTGGCCGTGCAACCGGGGTTCCTGCACCTGTGGCCGTGCAACCGGGGTTCCTGCACCTGTGGCCGTGCAACCGGGGTTCCTGCACCTGTGGCCGTGCAACCGGGGTTCCTGCACCTGTGGCCGTGCAACCGGGGTTCCTGCACCTGTGGCCGTGCAACCGGGGTTCCTGCACCTGTGGCCGTGCAACCGGGGTTCCTGCACCTGTGGCCGTGCAACCGGGGTTCCTGCACCTGTGGCCGTGCAACCGGGGTTCCTGCACCTGTGGCCGTGCAACCGGGGTTCCTGCACCTGTGGCCGTGCAACCGGGGTTCCTGCACCTGTGGCCGTGCAACCGGGGTTCCTGCACCTGTGGCCGTGCAACCGGGGTTCCTGCACCTGTGGCCGTGCAACCGGGGTTCCTGCACCTGTGGCCGTGCAACCGGGGTTCCTGCACCTGTGGCCGTGCAACCGGGGTTCCTGCACCTGTGGCCGTGCAACCGGGGTTCCTGCACCTGTGGCCGTGCAACCGGGGTTCCTGCACCTGTGGCCGTGCAACCGGGGTTCCTGCACCTGTGGCCGTGCAACCGGGGTTCCTGCACCTGTGGCCGTGCAACCGGGGTTCCTGCACCTGTGGCCGTGCAACCGGGGTTCCTGCACCTGTGGCCGTGCAACCGGGGTTCCTGCACCTGTGGCCGTGCAACCGGGGTTCCTGCACCTGTGGCCGTGCAACCGGGGTTCCTGCACCTGTGGCCGTGCAACCGGGGTTCCTGCACCTGTGGCCGTGCAACCGGGGTTCCTGCACCTGTGGCCGTGCAACCGGGACGCCTGCACCTGTGGCCGTGCAACCGGGACGCCTGGATCTGTGGCCGTGCAACCGGGGTTCCTGCACCTGTGGCCGTGCAACCGGGGTTCCTGCACCTGTGGCCGTGCAACCGGGACGCCTGGATCTGTGGCCGTGCAACCGGGACTCCTGCACAAGTGCCGTGTAACCAGGGCTCTCGTACCTTGGTAAGTATACCTCTCTGTAATCCGGACTTTTTGATCAACCGGCACCATGTCGGTCCTGTCGGTGCCGGGTAAAAAAGAGTTTCCTGTAATACCTGTGGGTCCCAAGATGACCTTGCTTAAATAGGAGGGAGAGGAAGAGATTGAAAAACCGATGGGAGGAAAGCTAATATAGCAGAACACTTGAGATGACAGCAAAATTTAGTGGAGGCACCTATCCCGCTGAGTTAAGTTTAATAGTTACCCATGAATGAATCCAGATTCCATCTCTCCCAGGGAAGGAATCTTGTTTAATACAGTGAAGCTTTCCCAATAGTACTTGTGCTCACAGCCACTGTGTTTCTGTCTTCTCAGGATCCATCAGTAACTCAGCTGACAAATGCCAACCAGCAAGGTATTGATGACTTTAATCCATTCACCGAGAACTCCAGGCTGGTAAGTTTGATTTGTGCACTGTTAATATTCGTTCTTCCTGCTTAGCCAGAAAGCGAACTTTAGTAGTGCTCCTTATTTCTAGTTCAGGTGTAGTGCAAGCTATATATGTGCCAAAACCTGCAGCTGTGCTATGTGGGTAAATCGGAGTTGAGAAGAAAGCGATTATTTACCTACATTCTGTGCCTGGGGTGTTTTTTGGCTGCAAGCCTGAGTTTTTTGATCTTAGCTGGGTGTAAGGAACAGATCCAGGAAAGTTGCAGTGTTTCCTCATCAAGGTGGATGGGCTGTTGGATGATGAGTAACTGGGGGTGGCGTTGAACACAGCCCAGCAGGCAGTTTGAGCTCATTGTAATTTGCTAGTTAAACTTGTTCAAAAGTTGCTTGTAATGTATAACTTGTGTAATCCACTGTAAGTTCCTCCTTAAAAAGATCTTGGTGTGTAAATGATTAACGTGTCAGAACTTTTATTTTGACTCTGTACATATAGTTGGTAAGAAGATCTATATTAATTACAAAATATTTTCGAAGTAGTTTTGAATATTTTGAAACTTGGTTTAGTGGCAGTTTCACTTTAAATGCTCATCTTATAGTTTGGTCTAATGCAATAGTGGAACTAATATAAAATGTTACAAAACATACCTTTTAAAAATAGCTACGCTGGATTTTGTAAATTATGTGGGGAAATAATAGGGTTTGGCAAGCTTACTAACGTGAATAGTAGTCAGCAGGGTCCTTAGTAGCTACTGGAGACTAACATAAAAAGAAGTAGGAGCAGGAGTAGGCCATACGGCCCCTTGGGCCTGCTCCGCCATTCAATAGGATCATGGCTGATCCGAATCTAGACTCACGTCCACTTCCCTGCCCTCTCCCCGTAACCCCTAATTCCCTTATCTGCTAGGAAACTGTCTATCTCCATTTTAAATTTATTTAATGTTGCAGCTTCCACAGCTCTCTGGGGTAGCAAATTCCATAGATTTACTACCCTCTGAGTGAAGAAGTTTCTCCTCATCTCAGTTTTGAAAATGCAGCCCCTTATTCTTAGATTCTGCCCCCTAGTTCTAGTCTCACCCATCAGTGGAAACATCCTCCCCCGCATCCACCCGATCAAGCCCCCTCACAATCTTTTATGTTTCGATAAGATCGCCTGTCATTCTTCTGAACTCCAATGAGTAGAGTCCCAACCTACTCAACCTTTCCTCATACGTCAACCCCCTCATCTCCGGGATCAACCGAGTGAACCTTCTCTGAACCGCCTCAAGAGCAAGTATATCTTTTCTTAAATATGGAAACCAAAACTGCACGCAGTATTCCAGGTGTGGCCTCACCAATACCCTGTATAACTGCAGCAAGACTTCCCTGTTTTTATACTCCATCCCCCTTGCAATAAAAGCCAAGCTTCCATTGGCCTTCCTGATCACCTGCTGCACCTGCATACTAACCTTCTGTGTTTCATGCACCAGGACCCCCAGATCCCTTTGTACTGTAGCACTTTGCAGTTTCTCTCCATTTAGATCTAGTGAAGAATCCCCAGGTTATTTTAGATCTGTTATTCAGGCATTCCCAGCAGTTAGTGAATACAAGTTCATTTTTACCTTGCTAATTTCCTGCTCCCCTCCTCACTAGAAGGTGTTGATTCCTTACTGGAGCACCTGTTGACCTGCGCTACCTCACCCAAGTAGGCTTGAGGGTGGGGTACAAACACAGCTCAGCCTGACGGTCGTCGCCTGAGATCTATGTGCTTCCAACTTGGATCACTGGATAGGGATCAAGAATGGGAATGTTCTTTTTCCTTTCCAGGGCACTGAAGCCAGTTATAGCACTCCTGTCACCCACTCTGGTTTAAGATCAGTTAACTTAGTTCAGGCAGGAGATTGGACCTGATCAACTTGTTCCTCCGTTTTATATTAACATCATCTAAGATATAGACTTAAATAAGAATATGTTTGCTATAAGAAATAAGAGCAGGAGTCGGCCATTTGGCCCTTCGAGCCTGCTTCGCCATTCAGTAAGATCATGGCTGATCTTCTGCCTCAACTCCACCTTTCCTGCACTCTCCCCATATCCCTTGGTTCCCTTAATTTCCAAAAATCTATCCATCTCTGTCTTGAATATACTCGACTGAGCATCCACAGCCCTCTGGGGTAGAGAATTCCAACGATTCACAACAGTCTGAGTGAAGAAATTTCTGTTATGTTACTTTGCGATATAACTTGAAAAGGGCTCCCTTAGTTGAGCATGCACTGTAATTATCGAAGCTGGATATTGCTGATATGCAAATAACTTAACCCAGTTAAGACTGATACTGTAATTCTGACCTAAATGTTTGAAACCAATATATTCTGTTCACTGATTATTGACAATGGTCATATCCTTGTCTATATAGAATGATGTAATAAAGTAATTATTAGTTGTACATAAAAACGTTGATGTCTTTGGGATAAGCCAAGAATGGAATGGGTTCTTTCAATTGAGTCGGTTTATGTAGGACACCTGAATAGCCAAATTAGGCATCACAGATTAAAAATCCATTATTCTTGGATAACGGGCCAGTCTGCATATGGATTTTGTACAAATCGTGGATTCAATAATAAAACCAGAACACTTTATGAACTCTGTCTTTCACAATAGATGAGCAAGAAAGAAATTATCTACTAAATTGACATTTTTGGTTGCAAATCTGTACAGCAATGAATTCAGAATTCAAACCTATTTCAGTAGCACTTTAATTTGAATAAGACATTAGATGAAGGCTCTGTCTACCTGTTTCATTTGGTTCAGGTGGGCATTACATGTCATGGCAGCATCCGAAGGAAAGCAACACATTCACCTGCTGTCTTGGCCAACATTCCCCCCTCCGCCAACAGCACCAAAAATACACATTAGCAGTTTATTCACCTCCTAGCTGCTTGTAGGATGTTGCTGATGCAGATTGGCTACTGTTTTTGTTTATAAACACTCATTGCACTTCAAAAGTAATCCATTACGTGCAGATGTGATAAGGCGTGATATAAATGTAAGTGTTATATGTTGTACATTTTATATTCTCAAATGACCCCGATTGCTGGTTGGAGGATCGGTGCTTGGGCCCCAGCTATTCACAATCTATATCAATGATTTGGATGAGGGGACTAAATGTAACATTTCCAAATTTGCTGATGATACAAAGCTAGGTGGCAGTGTCAGTTGTGAAGAGGATGTGAAGAGGCTTCAAGGGGATCTCGACAGGCTCAGTGAGTGGGCGAGAACATGGCAGATGGAATATAATGTGGATAAATGTGTAGTTATCCACTTTGGTAGAAAAAACAGAAAGGCAGAGTATTTCCTAAATGGTGAAAGATTGGGGAATTCAGATGCTCAAAGGGACCTGGGTGTCCTTGTACATGAGTCACTGAAAGTGAATGTGCAGGTGCAGCAAGCCATTAGGAAGGCAAATGGTATGCTGGCCTTCATTACAAGAGGATTTGAGTACAGGAGTAAAGAAGTCTTACTCCAATTATATAGGGCCTTGGTGAGACCACACCTGGAGTACTGTGTACAATTTTGGTCTCCTTACCTAAGGAAGGATATACTTGCCATAGAGGGAGTGCAACGAAGGTTCACGAGATTGATTCCTGGGATGGCGGGACTGTCATATGAGAAGAAATTGAGTAAACTAGGCCTGTATTCTCTTGAATTCAGAAGAATGAGAGGGGATCTCATTGAAGCATACAAAATTATTATAGGGCTTGATAGGGTGGATGCTGGGAGAATGTTTCCCTTGGCTGGGGAGTCTAGAACCAGTGGCCACAGTCTCAGGATAAAGGGTAGGCCATTCAGGACTGAGATGAGAAGACATTTCTTCACAGAGGGTGGTGAATCTTTGGAATTCTCTACCCCAGAGGGCTGTGGAGGCTCAGTCATTGGGTATATTCAAAACAGAAGTCGGTCGATTTCTGACTAGTAAGGGCATCAAGGGATATGGCGATAGGGTCGGTGAATGGAGTTGATGCAGAAGATCAGCCATGATCTCATTGAATGGCGGAGCAGGCTCGAATGGCCTATTCCTCCTATTTCTTATGTTCTTATGATTCCCAGTGCATCTGTGTGGAGAGGGGCCGTAGCTCCTTAATTCAAAATTAGCACTTTAGTTTGTTTCTAACGTGATTTTGTTTCCTTTTAGACACCTTCTGAAACAGCTACCAAAGTGCCAGCTGGACCGAAGACGACGCCTTCTCAGCCAGCAATATTGCAGCCTACAGTGGAACCCAGTCCTCAGGTATGGAATGATGATTCAACATTATACAAATCCATTGAGCAGTTAGCACTCTGGAGTATTACAGTAAAAGCAAAGCCTTGTAGAAACCAACTTGCTTCAGTTCCCATCGGTGCGTCAGAAGGTTGCAAGTTCACGCTCCACTACAGATGAGCACACTGCAGTATTGAGGGAGTGCTGCATTGTCGACGGAGCCATCTTTCAGATGAGACGTCAAACCGAGACGCTATTTGTCTGCCCAGGTGGATGTAAAACATCCCATGGCACTAATTGGGGAGCTGGAAGTTGAACCCTCACTAATGTTCCTCTCTTAACCAACACCACCAAAAACTGGTTGTCTCATTTGCCATTTCTAAGCAAATTGGCTGCCGTGTTTGCTTACATAAGTGACTGCATCTCAGTTAGTTGTAATGCTCTGGGACATTCTGAGGATGCGATGAGGTGCTGTATAAATGCAATTTTGTTCTTTTTTTTTTTAATTGTCTATGTAGTCAGTCACAGATAATGTGGACATCTAAAATCTGACTTCATCATTTTATGAACCTTCTGAAATAAAGTTTCTTCACCTTCTTTCCTCACCTCACCTTGTTTTCTTACCTTACAGATTGACTTGATCAGCAATTAATATAGCTGATACAATGTTTTATATTTTGTATAGAATTTTAAGAGCAATAAAAAGTTTTACCCTGGGCCCGCCGTCTACAATTTCCCAGATTTGAGAGGTTGAGTAGGCAAGTTGTTTTCAAGCCTTTGCCAGTGACTGGCTGTAATTCGGCACCTTGTGTGGCAACAGCCTGATGTAACTTTGGCACTTCCTCAGAGTGGAAAAATGGCAGTCTACTCTTGAAAACTCTCTATGCAGGAAATCAGTCCTCTGAGCTCACTGACCACTCCATGATGCAGCATATTGCAAGGACAGAATCTATTTGGTTAGAGTTAAGAAATAATAGAGGTGCCATTACACTACTAGGGGTATTCTATAGGCCACCAACTAGTGGGAAAGATATATAGAGGAGCAAATTTGCAGGGAAATTACAGAGAGGTACAAGAACTATAGAGTAATAATAATGGGAGATTTCAATTATCCTGGTATAGACTGGGATAGTAATAGTGTAAAGGGCAGAGAGGGGGAAGAATTTCTGAAGTGTGTGTGTTCAGGAGAACTTTCTTGATCTTTCTCATTGGGCCAGAAATGTACTGGAGGCATTGCTGGATCTGGTTCTGGGGAATGAGGTAGGTCAAGTGGAGCAAGTGTCAGTAGGGCAACATTTAGGGAACAGTGATCATAGTATCATAAGGTTTAGATTAGCTATGGAAAAGGACAGGGAGCAATCTAGAGTAAAAATACATAATTGGAGGAAGGCAAATTTCAGTGAGTTGAGAACGGATCTGCCTGGGTAAATTGGAATCAAAGATTGGCAGGCAAAACTGTAATCGAACAATGGGCTGCCTTTAAAGAGGAGATGGTTCGGGTACAGTCGAGGTACATTCCCACGAGGGGAAAAGGTAGGACAACTAAAGCTAGATGTCCCAGGATGACAAGAGATAGAGAGTAAGATGAAGCATAAAAAGAGCGCGTATGACAGATGTAAGGTTGAGAATATAAGTGAGAATCAGGCTAAATATAGAAAGTTCAGAGGGAAAGTGAAAAAGAAAAATAAGAGGGGCAAAGAGAGGCTATGAGAATAGATTGGCAGCTAACAAAAGGAAATCCAAAAGTCTTCTATAGGCGTATAAATAATTGGGTAATAAGAGGAGGGGAGGGGCCAATTAGGGACCAAAAAGAAGACCTACGCATGGAGGCAGAGGGCATGGCTGAGGTACTAAATGAGTACTTTGCATCTGTCTTCACCAAGGAAGAAGATGCTGTCAAAGTCATAGTGAAAGAGGAGGTAGTGGAGAAATTGGATGAGATAAAAATTGATAGAGGAGGTACGAGAAAGGCTGTTTGTACTTAGTTGATAAGTCACCAGGACCGGCTGGGGTGCATCTAGGATGCGGAGGTACTGGCCATAACCTTCCATTCCTCCTTAGGTACGGGGGTGGTGCCAGAGGACTGGAGAATTGCAAATGTTACACCCTTGTTCAAAAAAGGGTGTCCGGATAAACCCAGCAACTACAGGCCAGCCAGTTTAACCTCGGTAGTGGGGAAGCTTTTAGAAATGATAATCGGGGTCAAAGTTAAGTCACTTGGACAAGTGTGGATTAATTAAGGAAAGCCAGCACAGATTTGTTAAAGGCAAATTGTGTTTAACTAACTTGATCGAGTTTTTTGATGAGGTAACAGAGAGGGTTGATGAGGGCAATGCGGTTGACGTGGTGTATGTGGATTTCCAAAAGGTGTTTGATAAAGTGCCACATAATAGGCTTGCCAGCAAAGATGAAGAACATGGAATGACAGTGGCAGCATGGATACGAAATTGGCTTAAGTGACAGGAAACAGTAGTGGTGAACGGTTGTTTTTCAGACTAGAGGAAGGTATACAGTGGTGTTCCCCAGGGGTCAGTACTAGGACCACTGCTTTTCTTGATGTATATTAATGACTTGGATTTGGGAGTACGGGGCACAATTTAAAAATTTGCGGATGACACAAACCTTGGAAGTATAGTGAACAGTGATGAGGATAGTGATGGACTTCAAGGGGGCATAGACAGGCTGGTGAAATGGGTGGACACGTGGCAGATGAAATTTAACGCAGAAAAGTGTGAAGTGATACCTTTTGGTAGGAAGAATGAGGAGAGGCAATATAAACTAAAGGGTACAATTCTAAAGGAGGTGCATGAACAGAGACCTGGGGGTATATGTGCACAAATCATTGAAGGTGGTAAGGCAGGTTGAGAAAGCAGTTAAAAAGCATACCGCATCCTGGGCTTCATAAATAGAGGCATAGAGTACAAAAGCAAGGAAGTTATGATGAACCTTTATAAAACACTGGTTCGGCCACAACTGGAGTATTGTTTCCAATTCTGGGCACCGCACTTTAGGAAGGATGTGAAAGCCTTCGAGAGGGTGCAGAAAAGATTTACGAGAATGATTCTAGGGATGAGGGATCTCAGCTACGTGGATAGACTGGAGAAGCTGGGGTTGTTCTCCTTAGAGCAGAGGTATTCAAAATCATGAGGGGTCTAGACAGAGCAGATAGAGGGAAACTGTTGCCATTGGCAGAAGGGTTGGGAACTAGAGGACACAGATTTAAGGTGATTGGCAAAAGAACCAAAGGCGACATGAGAAAGAAACTTTTTTACGCAGCGAGTGGTTAGGATCTGGAATGCACTGTCTGAAAGGGTGGTGGAGGCAGACTCAATCGTGGCTTTCAAAAGGGAGTTGGATAAGGACCTGAAGGGGGAAAAAAATTACAGGACTAGGGGGAAAGGGCGGGGGAGTGGGACTAGCCATTTGCAGAGAGCTGGCACAGGCTCGATGGGCCAAATGGCGGCCTCCTGTGCTGTAACCATTCTACTATCAATGTGTTGTGCCACTAGCCTGCATGTGCAATTATTTGGACTTTACACACTTTACATGAATTAGTCCAGGCTTTTGTTTGTTATAAATATGAAATTCGATCACGAAAACCTTTGAGTAGATGTGGGACAATTTTTGGTCTTTTATTTTTTTTCTCTCGTTTGGGATTGTGTTGGTCCCCTTATAGTACAATGTACAATTTACCAAGCTGAGAAGTTACCGATATCTCAGTACAATTTGGTTTCTAATCATAGAAATTTACAGCACAGAAGGAGGCCATTCGGCCCATCGTGTCTGCGCTGGCCAAAAAAGAGCTCTCCAGCCTAATCCCACTTTCCAGCTCTTGGTCCGTAGCCCGCCCTGTAGGTTACGGCACTTCAAGTGCATATCCAAGTACTTTTTAAATGATGAGGGTTTCTTCAATGTTAGTGACTGGAAAACAAATGCTTCTCCGTAGATTGGGGGCATTCGTATTATTACTTGGCTTTATCCGAAAACCTCGGGACCAGCCGTGTTTCGGTTTTCGGAAAATTTCGGATTTCGGAAGGTGGGTCGGCGGGGGTCCGCGGGGAGGTTTGTGCGGGGGTCGGGGTTGGCGGGGGTCCGCGACTTGTCCGTCGCTGCTAGCCTGGAATGCAATGAAGTTCCGCATTTCCACCAACAGGTCGTCGTGCTCGGTCGGAACAGGGGCCGGCACCGCCGCGGACTCAGAGCTCTCGTTGCTTTCGAGCCTTTGGAAGAGAGTCAGGTGGTTCCGCGGGGGGTCGTGTGCACGACTTACGCTGACCCTCTGCTCAGCGTAAGTCGTGCGCCACTCTGGTCATGTCGTGCGCACGACTTACGCTGACCGAAAAAACCTTTGGTTTTTAGAGGGTTTTGGTTTTCGGAAGTTCGGATAAAGGGTAGTCTACCTGTACCAGCGAATGAAGGTAAGGAGTTGGTTGATGTCCACAATATACAACCTGGATTTCAGGAAACGTAGAAATGCTGCATACTACACCGGCTGAAATGGCAGTGTAGTACCAAACCCAAACCGTGTAAGCTTCCTTGAAGAGGATTAGGACATCTATTTGTAATAGATACTGTGTGTGTTGATGCTGAAATACCTGTTGTAGAATGCTGCTATTCAGTCCCAAGCAACCATAACCCTGAGGATCAATGTTTCCTCAATTTTTTTTTCATGCATGGTCCCTTTAAATTTGCTGCGCGGTATCTCTTCCAACAGCAACAGCTTGTACGCGGCCTGTGCAGGACCTCCCGATTGCACGCCCATGCACCTTAGGGGGGAACGTTGCTGCAAAATTCCTCTAACAAAAGTACTTTTTGAAGTCAACATGTTTTACAGGGTCCTTTTCCAGCTTTGATGGCTTATCCTGTAGCTTCATGTATATAAGCAACTTTCATATTGATGATTACTGTTAAGTTTGTGACCCATTCCCTGGTGCCAAACCTATAGTCAAGGAGTACGGTGCATTATCGCACCCTGAATTCATCTACACAGGCAATTAGCCAGCAGCAGGGGGGTGAGTTATGAGATAGTAATTCAAAGAAGGAATATCTAATGTCATTTATAAACCACTTGAGCTTTCAATGTTGAAGCACTTTTGCAGCTGAAGTGAACTCAGTAAATTACTGTACCTGAAAAGTTAGTATGGAGTCCTGATATTTCATTTCAGAATTATTCTAAATAGTATTTTCTAAAGAATTACAGTTGCTTTTAGGTTGATGCCAGTGTTACGTATTTAATGTAGTAAAACTAGAGTCGGTCTCAAAAGTTCAGTCGTACTCCAAGTGTCTATACGGTTTACTTGGTTTCAGGGTTGTGATCCTCTTTAAACCTCCAGCTGAAAGTTAATTCTGAACTGGTACATTTTGCTTTACAGGCAGATGTAAAACTGCTAGTATGTTAACATTACCCACCCACCAGATGCATCTATCGTACTTGAAGAACCCTTCCTCTCGGCTGTATCTTTTTTTGAGGATTTGTAAAAAAAAATTTTGGCAACTTTCCCCAATTTAGGAACCCTACCATTCCTTCTCTCTATCATTTTCATTTTCAATCATTCATTCTGATAATGTGATTTCTTTTTTGCAATTGGGGGTGTATGTAGTGTGCAACCTAACTGTGTGTGATCATAACGTATCAATGACCGTACACTTCAGGCAGGAGTGCGAACTTTTGAGATGGGCCCTTTTCAGCTATTGAAGATCATGGAGATGGACTGTCTAGCTTGTATTGCAGATTCTACTGTTACAGCAGGCCAGGAAGTTTCTGACTACCTTATCCAGTCCATTGCCTACTCCAATTACCAATGCCAAGTACTCAGAGACCTGCAGGTTATTAGGGGGCGTTCCTTTCGAATATAAAGACAAGGTGAGAAGGAAGATAGGATCAGGTAGGCAAACTAGCTGCATCCCGAAAAAGGTAGATTTTTATTAAACAACATTACAAATTGGGTTACCGATGTGTGTTGTCACAGTTTTAGTATGTGTTTTTTCCTGATCAATTATCCAAAAGATACATTTCTGTGTCAAACTAGTTTGGGGAAAAAAAATAACTATCTTGGTATCCTGATGGGCTTTAAACACAGGCACCCCAAGTTCATATCTGTCTGAGAATGTAACCCAGTTTCTTCATTCAGTTTTAGTAGTTTAATGACCCTATATGTACAACTGAATAAGTGGTCAATCAAGTTGGGGGTGGGGAACCACTAAGATACTGCCTCTTCATGGGGTTTGCCATCACATTGGCCATATGGTTTCCCCCCCCCGACCCTTTCTTGCACATAGTGGCTCATTCTTGAATTGAAAAATCAGTTATTTCATTTCCGCTGTCAATATCACTTCAGTTTGTCTGTACAGCAGGAGAAAGTTTGTTTTTCGTCTTGTGTTTAATAGCTTTCAATATTCGATATATGCACAAAAATTCAACAAAAAATTTTCAAATGTCAGCGTTAGTTCTGAAAATGACTCACTTTTCCACTTTGGCTATGTTGCCGCAGTGACAGCGGCAGTATTCCCAGTTTAGATGTCTCATTGTATTGGGCCTAATGATGTAGCCTATCTCCAGTCTCCGAAGAGTGCTTCCTAATGCACCAATATGGTTCTTTAATTTCACACGTCATCATTGACTATTTTTGCTGTGAGTCTGTGTCCACCAAGAACTGGGTTGAGTTGGTAGAAGCTCATTTCATGTTGGACGCTTGCAGAGAGGGAGATTAACTTTCCATCCCATCAATTTTGGATTTTAGATTTGGACTGGAGTTCCAAAGTTGAAAAGCCAGCGTGCCACCGCACTGTGCAGCCCAGTGCTTCATCCCCCTCGCCCTACTTTGCACTGCTTGATGGAGCATTGCTTGGCAGTAGAGATCCAAGATGGCAGGGGAGGAAGAGAAAATTAGCAGAACCAGTCCTGCATTAGGGTTATATAACTGTCGGCTGGACATGGTGCCCCTGACACTGGTCTGCTAGTTGAATCACCCCATGCTTCTACCACAAGTCAAAATGTTTTGGGGAATTGGAAAATTAGAAACATGTGCCATTTTTCTGCAAAGATATTGGCTTTTGCTCTTGGTTTACATTTTGTTTATTGTACTATACAGGCCAGTGTTACAGCTGCACAGTTGGCACTGCTTCGACAGCAGGAAGAGCTAGAAAGAAAAGCTGCAGAACTAGACCGCAAGGAGCAAGAACTGAAGAATGAAACGTATAATGGTAAGGAGTTGCTAACCTGTTTAAAAGTCCTCCCTGCCTATCGCTCCTGTCCGCACCAATCTCCGTTGACTCCCTATCCCTCAGTGCATCAACTTCAAAATTCTCATCCTTGTCAATAAATTCCTCCATGGTCTTACTCTGCTTTCCTGTATAACCTCCTCTAGCCATATGCTCCTGCTCATATCATCTTCTGCCTTTCAAACTCTCATCTACTGTCCATTTTCTCTCCTGCCTTGACTGTAACAGAGCCTTCATCCATCTTGCCCTCACATTGTAGAATTCTTTCACTAAACCCCTCCCCCTTGTCCTCATGTTTCACCACCTTCAGCGGCTTGCTTAAAACCTATCTCTGTGGCCATCTCCTCTCATATGTTCCTTTTGTTATTGCTGCTCTGGTCCAACTCAGCTGAAAAGGAAGGGCTGTTTTGTAAAGTTAAAACTGCTATGTTAATCCAAGTTGTTTATAAGCATTAGGATTTGATTGAGCAGTGCAGCCTGTTGAAGCATCGATGCAAAGCACTATGAAATATTAGGAAAAGATCACTAGAGTAAACATAGATGTTGTGGCAAAAAGGATTAAAAATTGGGAAAGGACAAAAAAACAAACTAACTCCTTGAACTGTGATCATTTCCAGAAGTGATTTAATAGCCTTGCAATCCCTCCACTGTGTTGCAAGACTATTAAGCCTACACTTGGCCCTTAAAGGAGAATTATTACCTGAAGTTAAATATAATGAAAGCAGTTATCCTGAATCAGTAAGTGCATAGATATCAGAACTGAATACGGTCATGTCAGATTGAGTGCGGTCCCATGCGTTGGTTCCAAGACCGCATCAACAATTACAATGCATAAAGCTTAGCAGCTGAAAGTATGACTTATTATCAATTCTCTTTAGAACATTGAGAATTCTGTGGCAGTTTAGAATACTCTTCCCCTTTAACAAGCCTGAAAGCTTTTTTTTAAAAAAAGTTTCTTCATTCTTCCATACAGCAAAAAGAAATAACTGGCCTCCTTTACCTTCGTTCTGCCCCATCAAGCCATGCTTCTACCAGGACTTTGCAGAAGAGATCCCATCAGGCTTCCAGAGGACAGTAAAAATGCTGTACTACTTGTGGATGTGTAAGTTACAACTCTTTTATTGGTGTAAGCTAACAAATCGAGGTGCAACATAACTTGTAGTTCCTGTGATGCCTCAGTTGGTAAAAGACAAGTGAGTGAACAGTACAGGTGATGAAGATACCAATTCGCATCCTTGGTTTGCACTGAGCTAGTTGATCCAGCCTCAAGGGCTCGACAACAATATAAGTTGGTCAAATGAATTGAACTGTTTATTTAGAGAGTTTACAGAAGTTCAAGTAGAGGTTGACATAAATCGTGCTATTCATGTAGAAATGACTTATGAAATATACTGGGCGGCCTGCTGGTGGCGTTGTCCAGGGAGTGTATAAATACTCGGGCATGGGCCCAGCTTGCTCGGACATTTTGTAAACAGGAACTAGTGAAGGATAACTAGACTTCCATGTTGTGAAACAGTCGATTAAAGCCTTGTTTAATACTCTGACCAAGTGCCTGGTAGTTTTCTTATGTCAGAGGTGTTTTCTTTAAGGTTTCAGAGATGTAAAATGTGTTACGTGCCTAATTTGTCTCGTTCACACTAACAACTGCGGTGTCTGAAATCACAACGCTCATTAAACAGATATCAGGGTGTTTTGATATCCTTCGACCGCTGGGGAGATTGGCTTGCTTAGATTTTTAAATAAATAAATAGCACAGACACGGATTCTGAATTCGGGGCAGAGCTGGCCGCCTTTATTGGCAGTTGCGCGGAGTCGGTACTGAAGGATCTGCTTGTACGTACAGGTTTCAGTTTGACCAAATGCACCTTCTGGCCCAATTGTTAGCTTGCATTAGCCTGAGGCAAAGCCATTGCAATACCGAGGAGCTTCCATGATTTGTTATCTTAAATGGGTTGTATTTGAGCCTGAAAAGAAGCAAAGTCAAATAACTCTTCAGCTGTTGGTAAGATACTAGAGCCCATAATGTGTGATGAAATGATTAAGCACGTAGAGAAACATGAGTTACTCTGGACTATCCAGGATAAGTTTCTAAAAAGGCAGGACATGCCTGAGCAACCTAATAAAATTCTTTTGAAGAAACAAAGGATAGTTAAATGAAATGGTGTGGGTTTGGCTTTTCAAAAAACATTTGATAAGGTACCATGTGGGATCTGATGGTGAACAGAATGACTGGTGTATTTGAGGAGAATATGGCTACATGGAGAGAGGTGGTGGGAGGGCAGAAAGCAAAGGGTCAGAATAAAAAAAGTTCCTCAGACTGGAAAGATATACAGGAAACTCTTTTAACCAGCACCTAAATAACCGGAAATCTCTCTTAACCGGCAAAATTCAGGAGTAGGTTCAGGTAAGTTTTACTTTATATTAGTGGCCGTGTAACCGGGGTTCCCGCACCTGTGGCCGTGTAACCGGGGTTCCCGCACCTGTGGCCGTGTAACCGGGGTTCCCGCACCTGTGGCCGTGTAACCGGGGTTCCCGCACCTGTGGCCGTGTAACCGGGGTTCCCGCACCTGTGGCCGTGTAACCGGGGTTCCCGCACCTGTGGCCGTGTAACCGGGGTTCCCGCACCTGTGGCCGTGTAACCGGGGTTCCCGCACCTGTGGCCGTGTAACCGGGGTTCCCGCACCTGTGGCCGTGTAACCGGGGTTCCGCACCTGTGGCCGTGTAACCGGGGTTCCCGCACCTGTGGCCGTGTAACCGGGGTTCCCGCACCTGTGGCCGTGTAACCGGGGTTCCCGCACCTGTGGCCGTGTAACCGGGGTTCCCGCACCTGTGGCCGTGTAACCGGGGTTCCCGCACCTGTGGCCGTGTAACCGGGGTTCCCGCACCTGTGGCCGTGTAACCGGGGTTCCCGCACCTGTGGCCGTGTAACCGGGGTTCCCGCACCTTAGTAAGTATACCTCTGTAATCCAGACTTTTCCGGCACCACGCCAGTCCCGTCTGTGCCGGATAAAAGAGTTTCCTGTAGTGAGTGGCGTATTTTTAATGTCGGCATGAAAACAATGTTTAAATTTCCATTTTGGTAAAAACAGTTAATTCTAATATATATTGGGAGCACTTTTTTAATTTACTATATAGTTAAATGTCCTGGATTTGAGAATTGAAATTTGATGATACCAAATTTGGAGTCTGCCAAATTGTGAAAGAGTAGAGCAAAACCTAGCAGGATGGGCGGAAAGGTGGCAGATACAATTCAATGTAGAAAAGTATGAACTAGTATGTTAAAAGTTGGAGCAGGGAAAGGAATTGCACCTTAACTAGTAAGATTTTAAATTGAGGGACCACAGCATGCAGATACACTGGCAAAGATGAGCCATAAGAAAGTCAAACAGAATCCTTTTGGTTTTGTATCCAGCTGTAGAGAATACTAAAGAAAGATGATGTTGAACTTGTACAAGGCCTTATTTAGTCTGCAGCTGGAGTATTATTTGCCGTTTTAAGGATAGGAAGGATACAAACTCGATGGAAAAGTTGCAGTATAGATTTACTAGGATGTTGGCAAGGCTGAGGAATTAGTTATGAAAAGATGCTCTAAGTTGGAACTTTTTTTCACGTGTTAAATTTGTGAGATGACTTGATAGAGGTCCACAAGATCACAAATAGTTATGATTGTTTCCACTGGTTGGTGAGATGGTATCAAGGACATTAAGATAAATCACAAAAAGAATAAAAGGGAAGGTTGAGATTTTTTCCCCCCCACAGGGTGTTTAGGTTATAGAATTCTCTCAAGCCATTGTTTAAGCATAAATCCTTTTTTAAAAAGTAATTAGATAGTTGCTTGAAAAAGAACAATATCAAAGGGGCTGACATTTGAGCAGGATAAGACTAGGTTTAAGTTAAAATCTGTTCTTTTTAACAAAAAAACATACACTGGCAAAGACTATGGGCTGAATGGTCTGTCTCTGTAACATTCTATAATTATCTGACTTTACATTCTCGGCAGCAAGTTACTTTGAAGTGCTCATCTGGTTAAATGTGCTAGTGTAAGTCATTGAAATCTTTTTTTTTCTTCCAACAGTTCATGCAGTCACACTATTCTTGAACCTCCTTGCTTGCCTGGCTGAGTTTATTGTTGAAACAAAATATGGAGTAGACTTTGGCTTGGCAATCCTGTGGCTTCTGCTCTTCACTCCTTGTGCCTTCCTCTGTTGGTATAGGCCAGTTTACAAGGCTTTCAGGTAAGGTGTAATCCGGGTCACTGCAGATTTTCATTTCACTTTGCCTGTGCATTTCCAGCTAATATTGAGATGGCGTCTGCTTCAGAAATCTGACTTTATTTGAAGAGTGATTGAGGCAGTGCACGCTGCCTTTCTGATTGTGACCGAACTTTTGAAACTCGCCTTTACAGTTTGCTTCTGATGGCAAATGCACCAAAAAAATCACTCAATATTTCTACAATGCTCTAATAAAAATATAATTTTGATTTGTTCGATCACTGTAGTTCAGTGGCCCTGGTAACATATTATACATTGCAGGGCATAAAACAACGTATCTGCAACTTGCTGTGGGAGAGGGGCGTGTGTCTCTCGACCTCCCATGGCACGTGGGGAGTCGAGACCAAATGGCGAAGTAGTATTAGAGCTTGGGGATAATGGAACCAGCGCGCACAGATGTTATCCTGCCATTTGTGATGGCGCTGCAGTGCCTCCACTAGTGGAGCATGACAAGTTAGCATAGGTAGTTTCCATTTTAAATGTGGTCATCGTAATTTATAACCATTTATAATGCGCACAGACATAGCAGGCCTGAATTTGCGGTCAGCGACTTCCCGTGGGAAGATGCCTGCGACCGGCAAAAAATCTACGAACTTACCTTCTGACTCGGGATCCGCGGAGACTCGCACTCCTGGGCCTCTGTGCATAGATATGCGTAGAGGCTCACGTATCCCGGGGACGCACACGGAAACCCCATAAGTATGAATGGGAATAACCCCCAAAAAATACCTATACACTTTAAATAAATAAATAAAAATCACACATTTAAAATTAATTGAAATGGCATTTAATTAAGTATTTAAAACTAAAATTTAATTTTTTGAAAAATAAATTTACATGTTTTAAAGGGGCTATCAATAAACTTGCCTTATTTCACAGGTTTTTAAATAACCCAACTCTCCGCCCGCAGATGACCTTTTCCCGGGGATGCGGATGATTGGTCGAGAAAATTCTTGACCGATCGCAAGTTCCGGGTTTAATGCGCAGTGCAGCGCATGCCTAAACCCAGAACTTGTATGGCCCTTATGGGCGCGAACGCACCCGTAAGGGCCGCAAAATACATTTTCAATATCATAGATATATAGGTATAAAAGTACAGGAAACTTTGTGCTATCCGGAGGTGAGCTATCCGGCAATCTGGAGCCACCGGCAAAAATCAGCAGCCGTTTTTTATTCTTTTTGTTTGTTTTTTTTGCTTTGTTTGAACAGTCAAGCTGTGCAAGGTCTGTAGCTATAGCAACAGCTTCAGCTACAGAGCTTTAGGGCCACACCCGAGTGTTTAGAAGCTGTTGCTAAGCAACAGTGTTTGTTGTCAAATACGGAGATAAGAATCTCCGTATCTCTCAACATTAACTCTGGAGAGTACGGCACTTTTTAGGCAACAGCAGCAGCTCGGTCCCGTGGGTGCCGGATAGCACAAAGTTTCCTGTATTGGGATCAGAGGGACTGGGTAGTGATGGAAGACTACATTATCGTTGGGACTTGGGTTCAACTCCAGCCTGAACTAAACGTCTTCCCTCTTGCTGGCTGTACCTACAGAAGGAAGAGGGGAAAATCTGAGGAACAGTTAGGTTGGGCTGTTCAGCATCTCTTGGTAGCCATTTCAAGAATAGAACTATCACAGGCATTGAAGGGGCTCACTTGTCTGCTCTCCTGCTCACTCGCAGAATGATATGGGACACTTAAAGAAAATGACCTCAATGATTTTCTCGGACTAAATGCAGAACATTTGAAACTGATGCTAGAAATTAAATTGGGTGAATAACATCCCAATTTATTACATTACATAGCATTTACATCACAAAAAGGCCATTCGGCCCAACTGGTCAATGCCGGTGTTTATGCTCCACACTAGCCTCCTCCCAGCCTACTTCATCTCGCCCTATCAGCATACCCTTCTATTTCTTTCTCCCTCATGTACTTATCTGGCTTCTCCTTAAATGTATCTATGCTATTCACCTCAACCACTCCGTGGTAGTGAAGGGATAATTACTAGTCCTAGCCCTTTTCGGGCTACCCCAGATCAGGCGTATTCCCCAGACGTTCACCTTCAACTAAAGTTAGAGATAGTCGAATTCTATAAGACGCTTAATTGGGCCTAAAGGTCCAGGCTACCTCTCTCTAAAAGAAAGGAATAACATAAAGATGTTACCGTCCTCCAGATAGCACTTTTAATAACTTTAAGTAGACTGTAACTTTCCAGATATTATGAGGGTCTGGAAAACCACCCCCAGAATTCTGCAACTCCTTACAAAAGAGTGTACAGAAATTGAGTTTGCGAGTTTGATACAGAAATACTATTCGAGACAATTCTAAAAATATATAGATTTATTTAAGAGCCGACCTACAGTTAACAACTTGAGTCAATCGCGACTTTTAACAGTTCAAAATACAAATAGCTTACATTTCTTATTCTCAGAGATCCATATTCTCAAATCTTAACCTCGTACATTTCTATTATTCTTAATCCAGAATATCCACCAAAATCAAATAAGAGTACCTTTTTGATCCCCGAGACTCTCAAAATTAGAAACTTAGAGTGTGCCTCTGAAGTTGAGAATCGCTTGCCTTTTCCAGCAACTTCTGACTTTCCATCTGAAAAGCTCTATTTTTATACATTTTTTTTAGTGGTTTACCCTTTGAAGTCTTCTGCTGATGTAAGCTAATTATCTCTAGTCATCTTTCTATACTTACTGTCAATTTAGCTGTTAGCTTGCAGACTTCTGTCTGTTGTTTAGGTGTTTCAAAACTTATCATAAAATGGTTATAACAGATTTATCTCTTATCTCTGATGTCATTCTTATCAAAGGTCTTCAATTCAATTCTTTATCACCTAGCTGTTTGGAAGCAGACATCGTGACTCCTGTGTTCAGAGTTCAACACAAACACAATGTGATTGCTTGGTGCATTTATTGAAGTCATAGCTACAAAGTCTTCTGTTTGTGTACCTTTTACAATATGTAAATCAAAACCACTTCAACTAGGGTGTTTGTTGCATTTCTTAGCTACTTCAATTGGTTGCATATATAATCGTGTTTCCTCTTTTTCATTTGATGTTACTTTTACGAAGGCACATGGTTTTTTAATATTCTGTGTTCCTGTTCAGAGTGTCAGTTTTTAACACTTGGGCATAGCTATTGTGTTGGTTCCAATGTTCAGACATAGAGGAACCTCCAGCCTACTGTTTCAATAGGGCCATTGTCTTAGTATTAACAATCAATTCCCATTTCAAAAGCTTGTGTGGTGTTTACAACTTTTGTGTTAACACTTCATCTTATCTCCAAAGCCTGTATTTCTGTTTACAGCATGTGTCGTTGAGGCTTTTTAGATTTTTAAACCCAGTATGTCATGTATTAATATCAGAAATCTGTTCATAGGATGGTGTATCTCTTGGAATATGGCTATTTCCTTTACAGTGGCAAGTTCCACATTCTAACCACTCTCTGGATGAAGTTGTTTCTTCTGAATTCCTTATTGGATTTATTAGTGACTATCTTATATTTATGGCTCCTAGTTTTGGACTCGCTATAAGTGGAAATATCTTCTCTACATCTACCCTATGTAGCCCATCATAATTTTAAAGACCTCTATTAGGCCACCACTCAGCCTTCTCTTTTTTTTCTAGAGAAAAGAGCCCCCGCCTGTTCAGTCTTTCCTGATTGATAGGTATAACCTCTCAGTTCTGGTATCATCCTTGTAAATCTTTTTTGCACCTTCTCCAATTTCTCAACATTTTCTTGACTGTTTTCAGAGATGAAACGGTCATGACATAATTGCAACATAAGTTTTGAAAAGACGAGACTAAATGGGGACAGAGAAACTTGTTTGTTTTTTGAGATTCAAGCACAAATGTGACTAAAATTTAAGAGCAGATTAAAACTAGAACTAAATTTCTCCAGGCGGCTATGACAAAACTCAAGTCAAATTGAGATCCAGGGATGAGGCTGAAACTACAAAATTAAAATTTGTGGAATTAAAACACTGATGTTGGTGTTACGGCAAAATATTAACCTCCGCCAAGCAGAACTTGTTCCAGGTAATTGAATCATCACGGATATAAAGTTGGTTTTAGAGGTGGTTGTCTTGTGTGTAACAAAAGAATCAGTGTTGCGGTACTGATGTGGGAATGAACTGAGGGATTGGGAGGAGTTAAATGTGTCGGGAGAATATTTTTTGTAAGCACTAATTTTTTTTCAATCTCGTTTTTCAGGTCTGACAGTTCGTTCAACTTCTTTTACTTCTTCTTTGTGTTCTTCTGTCAAATTGCTCTCTATGTCATTCAGGCAGTCGGCATTCCCAACTGGGGTGTTAGGTAAGCATTCCATTCTGTGATAAGTGTAGGGGAAACTTAACTCTTCATTGTGAGTTTTTGAGTCTTTTGTGAGCTATCTGTGGCTTTCTGCATCTTTGTCTATACCCTTTCTTCAACAGATTTCAGTAGTCTGTATAGGCAGCTGATCAGATACGGTCCGTGCTGACGTGTCACTGGAGAGGCACGTATTTCTTATACTGACCATTCTTTCCCACTCATGCTTGTTTTTTGTGTTTTTTTTAAAATCCCTCTATTTCCTTAATCTATGTGCTCTGCTCTGTCTGATCATCTGGGCTCAGGCGTCCCAAAACTAGCTTGCCTTGGCCGATCCCTTTGTGACTGTTGTCCACTTGTAGCACATTTCTTATGATTGCTGTACCACTGGTTGATTAGATTCTTTTCAGCCCCAAAATAAATATTCTTCTATACTGGTGCAAGAAAAATGGTGCTACAAATGAATTGCATGTATTTCTGACAATTCAAAACCTCTCCTAACATTGTCTGGGTTAAATGATTAAGATAATATAAAGTGCTCATCAAAACGCATTCTACTCCTGATAACTCGAGTCGTTTTATTTTTGCACAAGAACAAAATTGAATAATCCAGTGATTTGAATTGACCAGTACTGTAATTGGATTTAACCAAGGGAAATATAATGGTAGCATTCAGAAACAGCGCAAAAAGAATTTGAATTATCCAGTAATTCAAATGGACTAATTTTGGATTGAGGAGTAGACTGTACAGAGTATTTATGGTTTTGCATTATTCCCCCACACCCTTGATTCTAATTTTGCACTGCTTTGGCTAAACTGTAGAAACTTCTACAGGACCAGATTAATTGTGTTACTGAAGCACGGGCCAACTCTAATTCAAATTGCAGTCTTTTAAAAGTTGATTCTTGGCTGTATGGAATTCTGATCTAGTCGTGCCCAAACACCTTGCTAGCAGGAATCTAACTTGAGAGTACTGATTAGTTCAGCGGTACCTGTCCCAGATAAGTCCCTTTTTTTCATTGGGGGAGGCGATATTGTATTTTTATCGTTCAATGCACTATAAAACATTTTGCATACTCCTCATATAGTCCATGGTAGACTTGCTGGTTTAGTTTCGTTACAATTGTATAGAGCTTTTAACATCGCAATATGTCCCCAGGAACTTCACAATAGCGGTAGGAAGAAGAGGTGGATTGGACTCAAATGAGCTTGGACATTTGTGTATATATAATTATAAAGCTTGGTTGCATAAAATCCTTAACAAGCCAGAGAGGCTTTTTTGTTAATTACTTGAATAATGTAAGAGGCTCAGCCAGCTGTTAATGTAACTTCACCTTTATCTAAAGTAATGTTCCCTTTTTTAAAATGGGTGTGCTACAAATTAACTGCATACATTAGAACCTTTCCCTACCAAAACAACTGGGACAAGACCACTTCAGTAGAGCGAATGTTTGATGGGTCCAGAGTTTCAGAATAGGTCTTCGGTAAATTATGGGTTCCTTTCAGCCCTGCTGACTCACCAGCCTGAGGCAATGCTCTGTATCTGCTGTGATGTTTGCTGTGCAGGTAGATTGATCCATCAAGAGGGTGCAGCAGTACTAATGAACAAAATGTAAACAGTCAAACCCACTGGCATGAGACACGTAACAAACAAATATAAGCAGGTAAATCTGGAGTTTTGGTAGGAGAGGTTGATACAGCGAGGCCATACTGTACTGTGTTTGTATGTCGATAAGAAGGGACCTATCTCCTTAAAATTTTGTTTTCTGCTGGACCTGTGGGATTCCGTCATCCTGGGGTAGCTTCCAAAAACTGGTCTAATTTCATATCCTCAATAACTTAAAATTCCAAACTAGGTAAAACTTCCTGCCACTTAACTACTCGTTCCTTCCAAGGCTGGGTGAGCCAGAAATAACACCAATGTTTTACATACTCATAACGCAAAATCTTAGTTGCACCAATTGTTTAAGAACTCTGTTCCAGAAGGGAAAGCAGACGTAACTGAACTGAGCCCAGTCTGATGGGTTCACGAGTCCTCTGTGTTTTCCTATGTGACGTAAGTTTGGGCAGTCTCCGCTCAGTTCCCAGTAAACATGGCTCCAGCGTGTCAAACTGCGCACAAATTGGCAATCTCATTCAGAGGCCACGAGGGAGCCTGGTGCGGCAAATGCAAAAAGCTTCACACACTGGTTCAGTAGGGGTGCATTTCTGAGTCTTTAGTTACGGGTCATTGTAAGGACAGAATAGAAGGACGAGGAAAGAAAGTGCAGTCTGCATCTAGCTGTACCCGAGATGGGCGCCACAACTGGAGGGAAAAATACGTTTCGCCGTTCATCCCTCGCATTTACAAAATCCACTAAACCAAAATCCTCATCAACTGGGGGTTTATTTTTAAGATGTTTGTATGGTAGGAAATAGTAAAGCTACAAAATGCCAATTTTCCAAACAGTACAACATGTATATGGAAATGTCTCGTAAGCACATATCTGAAAATGTGCTTGCTTCAGTGTTTTTTGTAGTTTTAGAATCATCTTTTTGGGAGGGGATTTCTAGTTAATTGTATTTTACTTTGTGCCTAAAAGGCAACGGAAATGAGTTATAATTGACAGCACTTCAGTTTGAATAAATCCAATTGGAGATTTATATAGGTATATCATACTCCCAAGTTTTAATTCTGTTCCCATCGAGTCATAAATGGCCGCTGTTAGTCCTGTGCTGCTGTGATTTTATAAAGCTGCATTTTGTCAAACGTATGAAATATTAAAGCAGCTTATCCAAATAAATGCAGTTAGAATCATTGAATTTTACAGCACCAAAGGAGGCCATTCGGCCCATTACGCCTGTGCTAGCGCTTTGAAAGCGTGACCACTTAATCCCATTTTGTTGACATTTCCCACGCCCTGGATTCTGCTTCTATTACCGTTTCTAGTAGGGCATTGTTTGTTGACGTTAGCTTATCTCTAGTCTTTCAAATAATCAGGATTGACTGCAAACCAATATGGTGGGAATATTGTGTTTAATCAGAGTTTAAGATGGAATATGTAAGAAGTCACACAACACCAGGTTATAACCTGGTGTTGTGTGACTTCTTACATTTGTCCACCCCAGTCCAACACCGGCATCTCCACACCAAGATGGAATATAGCACACTAGTTATACAGCAGAAACATATGACTGACCAGCAGCTGGTACTGGGCCCGACTGGACAGACGGCTGGCGTGTGCGAACAGCTCTCTTCACCATCTGTGTTAAAGGCTCTTTAGATCTTTCTTTTATTCTCTTTTTAGGGGGCCTAAAGTAGGATATAGACAGGGCTATCTGGCCTGTAAGGGTTCTTCCTAAGCCAAGGTGCCCAATGACACGTCGAGTTCTTTGTCTCAGCTTCGAGATGAAGATCCTCCCTCCAGGAGGGGTCTTCACAATCATTACACACGCTTATTGTTTATATGTTTTGAAGGCCTACCCATCAGAATTTCTCCTATCTCCCTTGTCCCTATCCTCCCTAGTTTGGAGTCAGACATGCCATCCTCGGCCATCAGATGTTCGTGACTGCTTGTTATCAGTTATTTATGTCCAAACTGTTCCGGCAACTATTGTACCATGGAATGAATCATTAAATTCCCAAAGATATCTTCTATGTCGTTATACTTAATTAACTTGTGCATTTTAAAGCAGCTTTGTTAAACAAAGTGAAAATCCTAACTTAGCATTATAATATGGTTATTAGCAATGATGGAAGAAACATGGGCCAAATCAAAGATACAGTCAACAACCTTTCTAACACACACAGCAGACAGCTAGTCTGGAAACCAGGTCACCGCCACGGTGCAGAATGTTATAACATCCGCAGGGAAACAAAACATAAGTCCAATACTAGTCTGGAGAGACTTTTTGTCTCAAGTTCCAATACAATCATCTCAGCACAGTATTATTTGCATAACCCCATATATTTTGGATACCCTAATTTCTAACTGTTCTATTTATAAAAAAAAAAAAATTCTCCTAGCCCCTCTTTTGTTTTTGTGATTAAATTTATGCGCTCTAGTTACTGATACACCAATCGGTGTAAATAATTGTTCCCTATTTACCTTAAGAAAATCTCTCCTATTTTGAACACCTTTGGAATCGCAACTCGCCATTGGTAATTAATATGCAAGATGAGAAGTGGTTTCTTTCAGAGACCCAACAATAGGCATTTCATGAGCAGTGCCTGGTCACTCGGGAAGACATCTAGTGCCTCAGTGTTGACAAAATCATTTGAAGAAAGGCTTTTTAAAAACAGGGCTGACACCAAAAAGGCAGGCTACAAGGGGGAGTCGCTGCTCTGATCAGGGAGAGTTGGTACCTTTATGTTAAGTAAAGGATCCACCGAGTGAGTTAGTATACACGCATTCTTGATTATTTTAATGGTATGTGAATGCAAGTTAAATGGATTTAGTAT
Source organism: Somniosus microcephalus (assembly GCF_052327205.1). Taxonomy (NCBI): domain Eukaryota; kingdom Metazoa; phylum Chordata; class Chondrichthyes; order Squaliformes; family Somniosidae; genus Somniosus; species Somniosus microcephalus. Next base: position 32,022,084 of record NC_141018.1, read on the forward strand.
CAAATTCTGTACTGTGTTCTGTCTGTTTTGCCTACTGTGGAATAAAGCAGTTTACGAATTGAACAGAATGTTATCTCACCTAGTTTTAGCTCAGTCCATCGTCAGAAAGATTGACCGAGTATTGTTGCACTCCTGGGACTGACTGTCGCGCTCGGAGATGCAGGGCAGTAGGAGTCAACTCATGTAAAAAGCTTAAGGGAGCGGCCGACATACTGCGCCCAAGTAGATATCTCTGGAAGACCCAAATTCGCAATGCTGATAACTGCGAATCTCTTCACCCTCTCTGTGATCTACACAGTTGGGGGAAAAAAGACTTGCAGCTTGATGTACTTTCTGTAAATTATGTAGAACTACACTAGTTTCCCCTTCATCTTCCTATCATGTTTATGAAGTGGCATGATTTTGCAATTTGTTTACTAGTTCAACTTACCAGAACAGTTTGCCTCCTGCCTTAACAATGGCCCTCGGGTTCTGTAAAATAGCCATAACGTACCACTAAGTAACTAACTTAAACCCATTTGTATTTCTCTTTTCAGTGGTTGGATTGCGGCTCTTAGTTGGACACAAACAAACCTTGCTGTGGCAGTGGTTATGATGGTGGTAGCAGTATTCTTCACAGTGTGTGCAGCCTTGTCTTTGTTTCTGATGCAAAGGGTAAGAACTATCTCTGTAACATTGCCTGCTTCCATCCCTACCCCAGCTCATCTTTCACTGAAACTCTTATCCAAGCCTTCAGACTTGACTATTCCTGCCCATCCAGCCTTCGCCCTCCGTAAACTTCAGCTCATCCAAAAGCCTGCTGCTTGTATGCTATCCCACTCGCCCCTCACCCAAGGCCTTGCTAACCTATATTGACTCCTGATCCACAACACCACCCCCCCCCCCCCCCCCATGCCTCAATTTTAAACATTTTATCCTGGTGTTTAAATCCTTCCATGACCTTGCCCCTCCCTATCTCTCTAACCGTTACCAGCACCACTCCCCACTCATCCCAGTGGAGTTCCAAAGAGATTATGGGGTTCATGTACACAGATCACGAAAATGTAGTGATCAGGTACAAAAAAAAAATCAGAAAGGTGAATGGAATGTTAGCCTTTATATCTAATGCGCTAGAATATAAAGAGGAGGAAGTTTTACTACAGCAATACAAAGCCCTGGTTAGACCACATCTGGAGTACTGTGTACAGTTCTGGGCACCACACGTTAGAAAGGATATACTGGTCTTGGATGGAGTGCAGCACAAGATTCACCCGAATGTTATCCGGACTCCAAGGGTTAAATTGAGATTGCAAAAATTAGGCTTGTACCCCCTGAAATATAGAAGGTTAGGGGGTGTTTTGAGGTTTTTAGGATTTTCGAAGGAATTGATAGAGTAGATAGAGAAACTTTTTCCACTGGCGGAGGAGTCTAGGACATGACCTTAAAATCCGAGCCAGGCCATTCAGGAGAGAAGTTAGGAAACACTTCTTCATGCAAAGGGCGGTAGACGTGTGGAACCCTCCCCCGCAAAAAGCAGTAGATGCTCGCTCAATTAATTTTAAATCTGAGATCAATCGGTCTTTGTTAGCCAAGGGTATGAAGGGACATGGCGTTAGGATACAGATCGGCCATGATCTCATTGAATGGGGGAACAGACTCGAGGGGCTGAATGGCCTCCTCTTCCTGTGTTTCCCATTCTTCTGACTTGGCCATGTGCATCCCACCACCAGGCTGTGCCTTCACTGGATAGCAATTCTCTCCCTAAACCCCTCCATCTCCCACTCTACTGTTGAGCCCCTCCTTCAAACCCACCTCTTGCACCCCTCCTTGTGCCTCTGTGAAGCACCTTGGGATGATTCTCTACATTTAAAGGCACTATATAAATGCAGGTTGATGGTGAAAATGATGAAGAATAAGAAATGCACTGGGTGTAAATTTGGACGAATCTGAATTTAAAAGTGTTTTTTGATATTTTGTGTTTTGACCATTTTCCCCTTCCTTCTAGGTACATTCAATATTCCGCAGAACAGGGGCCAGCTTTCAGAGAGCACAGGAAGAATTTTCCCACGGGGTCTTCTCCAACACCGCAGCGCGCAGTGCTGCAGCTTCCGCTGCTTCAGCTGCTGCACAAAGCACCCTCCAAGGAAACTAAATACTGAAAATTGCTGTTTCAAAACTTTTCCTCTTTGTACGTTCATTATAAAGATGCACTTTCATTGGACAAAATGTGTGTGGTGTGTGTCTGCCTATAAGAAGGGGGAAGGATATATTTGGCTTTTAATCAAAGGGTTTCAAACAGAGGGTTTGATAATATCATTGCATTTCCTACTTTAGGAAAACAGCTGCTCAACGGTTTAAAAAAATATATATAAATATATATATTTTTTCATGTATATGAAGAATCATTGGCCAGTGTATTGATCAATGGGGAGGTACGTTTGCATAAGAGGGTAAAATATCAAGCTAGCTTTTGTAAGTCTTTGTTTTAATTGTCTTCAACAATCCATTAAGCACAGCAGATTATACTAGCACCTGAAGTATTGTTCAACACTATGATTGTTGTATGCAAGAGCTGGTCTGGTCATCTGCTGTTATTCTGCAGCGTTACTTCAGCCTAGTTAACTGTGTGGGGATACGCTGGGTGCGATCAGTTTTTGGTATGGTGGCCAGGCTTAATGTTTCTTTATTTAAAAAAAAAAAAAAACATGTTTTTAAAAAAAGTTGCATCATAGAAACCTGGCAGCATCATGACAATGCTACACGTCCGGCAGTAAAAGCTTTAAGTACATAGCTTGTGTTTGCCTCTCGTCAATCATTTTCTTACAATCGTAAATTTTCAAACATTCGGCTACTTAAAAAGCAATTGGGTATTTAAAGGCAGAAAACTCTGGAAATTTTCAACAGGTCGGGTAGCATCTGTGGAGAGAACAGATGTTAATGATTCAGGTGTAAACCCTCAGAAGTGGAAGAAATGGCAGAGGAACAGCATTTATAAAAAAGAGCAAAGAGAAGGGGGGGGGGGGGGAAACGAGCACAATTTTTTCCCTACTACCTTCCCTTTTGTTTTTTCCCCCTTTTTTTAAAATGCTGTTCATCTATAATTTCTTCCAGTCTGACCAAAATATCTGCACTTAAAACATTAACTGATCTGTTCTTTTCACAGACGCGGACCGACCTGTTGAGTGTTTACAGAATTTTCTTGGTTTGAATTTTTTCCTGCATCTGTCTGTAGGTTTTTTGTTGTTGCTTTTTATGGGTATTTAAAGGTGTGCTTTTAGGCAATGGTAATATATGTGCTGTTTTTTTCCTTCATCAAAGCAATTGCTTAATCTCTACTCTGAAACACTAATGCCCTTGTAAGAATCATCTCAACCAACCCCCCCCCTTTTTTTTTTTTAAATTCTATCTGAAGTATTTTTGGGGTGGGGGCGTGAGAGGAGCAAGTATTTGCAACCGGTTTCTTAAGGACTTAATTGGTCAGATTTGATGTTTGCTCTGAATGATGTGGATGAACAATACAAAATACTGCAGCGGCTGGAAATCGGAAATAAGAACAGATGATGCTGGGCATACTCAGGTCAGGCAGCATCTGTGGCGAGCGAAACCGAGTCGACGGTTCAGGCCAATGACCCGGGTGACTTAATTGGTCTTAATTCATTTGGGGCTAAACAATTGTTTCCTCGCAACTCATTTTAAATAGTTCCCTTCAATCATTGGGATCTCCCGATAATTCTTTGTAAATGAGTTTCTTTGCAACTGGGATCTCCACTCCCAAAGCTTTACCCCCCTCCCCTTTGGGTTAAATTGGTTTACCTCTTTTTGCCCTACTGTTGTGCAACTGAATGCTGGCAACAGTATAACCAGCTTGTCAAAATATGCTTGTATCAGGGCTTCCAAATTGGGATTATTTTTGGTTCATACTTGCAAAAACTAGATGGTATGCAAACTTTATTTATTTTGGTACCTTTTTTTTTGCTTTTTCTCTTTTTCCCCCTAACCCCCCCATCCCCCTTTTCCAAAAAAACCGTACCTTCCTCGGGTAGGAGGATAGGCCCATGGACCAATCCATGGACTTGTGTTAAAACGTCTCCTTCGTTGAGCTGCGTCTGTCTCTTCTTACTTGTCCTTCTCCCAGATAACTGGCTCAACCAAGCCCATAGGAAACCCCCAAGTGTGACTGTTGGTTGAGACTGGGATTTGGCCTCTTGGTCACTAGTTGGAAGTCCACTGCTCTCCAGCCCTGTCGCTGCAAGCTCCGTCCTAACTCATTATAACTAGTACTCCCATGGTGGTGATGAACTTTTTCTCAGACCTCACTCATAGAAATTGATTTTTCAGACCCCTGAACTTGAAGAGTGAACCATTTTTGTGATATTCAGTGTAATTGCCACTGAAGTGTTAGAACACTTAAGAGGATATAGCTTGCAAAATTCCTGTTTGAATTATTCACAAAGATCTCTTTTTTTCCCCCTACAGGTTAGTTTGGCATATAACCAAGTGCTGTACTACCAACTGAATATGGGTACATGAGCTTAGCACAAAACTAGACAGAATGAGCACAGTGTCAATTTAGGGATTGTCACCCTTTAGCTTCAGAGCTCTTGGTTTACAGGACTTATCTTTATCATTTGAGTATTGTATATTAAAATCATATCAAAGTGAGCTGATGTAATTTTTTTTTCATTTCACAAATGTAAGTGGGATGTTCATTTGCTTGAACAAGCTTTCCAATGGAATGTATGGTGTTAGCTTTTCATTGTTTAAAAAAAAAAATTCCATGCAAATGTCCTTTTAAAACATTTGTGCTCAAATAAAGGTCTTTAACTCAGTCGCAGTTGTTCTTTCGACCAACTAAAGATGTTTCATGGCATGCAAACTTTTTGATCAAACTTGATGTATGTTCTGCAGGGCTCAGTATTAGGTCCCTTGCTTTTTGTGGTATATTTCAATGATCTTGACTTGAATATAGGGGGTATATGATTAAGAAGTTTGCAGATGATACTAAAATCGACTGTGTGGTTGATACTGAAGAAGGAAGCTGTAGACTGCAGGAAGATATCAATAAATTGGTCAGGTGGGCAGAACAGTGGCAAATGGAATTCAATCTGGAGAAGTGTGAGGTAATGTATTTGGGGAGGGCTAACAAGGAAAGGGAATACACATCAAATGGTTGGACACTGAGTAGTGTAGAGGAACAAAGGGACCTTGGAGTGCATGTCCACAGATCCCTGAAGGTAGCAGGCCAGGTAGATAAGGTGGTTAAGAAGGCATACGGAATGCTTGCCTTTATTAGCCGTGGCATAGAATACAAGAGCAGCAGGGCTATGCTTCATCAACTGTATAAAACACTAGTTAGGCCTCAGCTAGAGTACTGCGTGCAGTTCTGGTCACCACATTACAGGAAAGATGTGATTGCACTAGAGAGGGTACAAAGGAGATTTACAAGGATGTTGCTGGGGGTAGAGAATCTTAGCTATGAGGAAAGACTGGATAGGCTGGGTCTGTTTTCCTTGGAACAGAGGAGGCTGAGGGAAGACCTTATTGAGGTATATAAAATTGAGGGGCATAGATAAAGTGGATAGAAATAACCTATTTTCCTTAGCAGGAGGGTCAAAAACCAGGGGGCACAGATTTAAAGTAATTGGTGGAAGGTTTAGAGGAGATTTGAGGGGTAATTTCTTCACCAAGGGTTGTGGAGGTCTGGAACTCACTGCCTGAAAGGGTGGTGGAGGCAGGAATCCTAACCACATTTAAAAAATACTTGGATATGCACTTGGGATGCTCTAACCTGCAGGGCTACGGACCAAGAGCTGGGAAGTGGGATTAGACTGGATAGCTCTTTGTTGGCCGGCGCGGACACGATAGGCCAAAATGGCCTCCTTCCGTGCTGTAACTTTCTGAGATTCTATGAGATATTCAACTCCAAGAATGGACTGACTTGGAAAGTATAAATTCAATAGTCTTAGAAGCAGACCCTGAGAGAAAAGACAGTAAGCCTCTGAGTATTTGATTCATAGCTCTTTGGATCTGAAGAATGTCTTGATACTCCATTTGAGTACTTCCATGTGTGCAGGCTTGAACTGCAGATCTTTAGAACTGAATAACTTGACATTCAGCTCTTCCTCGCCAGCCAGGGGAGGTAACCCAAAGTTTGGTCAGGGGTAGATTTTAAGGAGCGTCTTAAAGGACGAGAGTGAAGTGGAGAGGTTTAAGATGGAGATTTCAGAGATTAGGGCGTAGGTAGCTTAAGGCACGGCCTCCAATTGAGTGATGAAAATCGGGGATGCGCAAGAGGCCAAAATTGGAGGAGTGCAGAGATCTGAGGGTTGTAAGGGGTTACAGAGATGGGAAGGGGCGATGCCATGGAGGGATTTGAAAACAAGGATGAGAATTTTAAAATCGAGGCAGTGTGCCAGACTGGGAGCCAATGTAGGTTGGCACAGGGATGAATGGTGAACGGGACTTGGTGCGAGTTAGGATACAGGCAACCGAGCTTTAGACAAGCTCAAGTTTACAGAGGGTGGAAGGCTGGCCAGGAGAGCATTGGAATGAAGCTGGGTGGATTGGATTAAAATATGTGCCCTCTCACAGTTTGGCACTGAGCATTTTGCAACATTAAGTGCCACCATATTGTGTCTCATCTTACTGATGTACTAAAACCAAACACAAAGCTGAAACAATCTGAAGCATGAAGATGTAAAATCATTGCTAGGGGATGGTTCAATGGTTTCTCCTTGATCCCTTGCTCCAATGGCTTTAATTTGTGTGTGACCCTGGACAGTGAATGTCAAGAGATGATAGTGTCAGAAATTAGAATTAACCTAGCCCTGAGTTATTTGCATCCTTTAATTGGATGGGGTTCATGTGGAGAACAGCATTCTTCAGTGTGCCAACTTGTATGGAAAGGTATTGAGCATAAGAAATAGCAGGAGTAGGCCATTCGGCCCCTCGAGCCTGCTCCGCCATTTAATGAGATCATGTCTGATCTGATCTTGGGCTCAGCTCCATTTCCTTGACCGCTCCCCATAACCCATCACTCCCTTATTGTTTAAAAATCTGTCTATCTCCACCTTAAATATATTCACTGACCCAGCCTCCACAGCTCTCTGGGGCAGAGAATTCCACAGATTTATGACCCTCAGAGAAGAAATTCCTCCTCATCTCAGTTTTAAATGGACGACCCCTTATTCTGAAACTATGCCCCTATGGATGTACAGACACCACAAAAAAAGCCTGCTCATCAATATGTGGAACATGATACATGAGCATCTAACTCAACTAGCTAATCTTCCAAAGCTTCAGTCAGGCCTGCTTATCCCTGTGATTCAGTGTAGTTATTTCGCTGCCTGACAATTTTACGATTTGAAAGCCGAGGCGGGTAAGAAAAGGGGAGGCTTGCTGAGCTTGACTGCTGTTGCTTGAGTTGAGTTGTCAGCTGATCAGTGAGCAAACTGCAAATGGAATGAGCCCAACCCTTGCCCCTCCCACACTCCTCAATGGTGAGCATTGTATTTCGACCGGCTGTTTCAGCAACCTTATTAACAGGAAGTCAAAGGTCAACAAGGTAGGTAGGAATATAGAGTCCCATGTTAAACTATTCATTTCTTTCCCTCTGATTCATGCTTTGTCGTGTAAGGTATAAATTACTATAGCTATGAAACCCCTTTGGAAAGGACCTTATGACTTTTGTTTAGCACAGGTTTCTGTTTAGTCTATTAAACTGCCCTTCTCTCCAAATGTTGTAATGTAGGAAACGCAGCAGCCAATCTGCGCACAGCAAGCTCCCGCAAACAGCAATGTGATGATGACCAGATCATCAGTTTTAGTGATGCTGATTGAGGGATAAATATTGGCCCAGGACTCCCCTGCTCTTCAAAATAGTGTCATGGGATCTTTTACTTCCACCTGAGAACAGACAGGGTTTAACATCTCATCTGAAAGACAGCACCTCTGACAGTGCAGCACTCCCTCAGTACTGCACTGGGAGTGTCAGCCTAGATTTTTATGTTCGATTCTCTGGAGTGGGACTTGAACCCACAACCTTCTGACTCGGGGGCTCCCCACTGATCCACAGCTGACACTCGTCACAGTCCTATTATCATATCTTTGCAGTCTTTCAGTGACCGATGGTTGCTGCTTGCGTGGACTGTACGGAGTCCCTTCCGACTCCAAGCAGTCCGATTTAAACTTTTATTTTTCAAAGTGGCATACATTAAAACAAATTCATTTTTCAACCTGAAGTGATTCGACTGTCACTCCCAGTGAGTGCCAGTTCTGCTGTTCCCCATTCCCCTAAGTGTTTGTTGCTTTAACATGAACAAGGGCAGCAAAATGCATCTTGCTGTAAAACGTTGGCTGCACTTTAGATAAATGCTCACTAGTCGGAGGTTCAATCCTGGGCGCTGCCTGACATTCTAATTTGCTTGTCTTAATTTAAGTTGCAAAACATTACTGCTCTGCACAGCAAAAAAAAAAATCTTGCATTGCATGTTTCGGATTTTTTTATTCTGCAGCGAAGGCAACAGCACCCTGAATTATAATTGCACAACACAAATTCCGAAGCATGTTGCAAAAAAATGTTACAAACGTAACGGGTGCAGAATTTAGCTGAAATAAAGGAAACGGTTTTTATTTATATGCATAAAAGTCAGTTGCTATATTTTATCTTTATTGCCAGCAGCGTGGCTTTAATTGCACGGATTATTTCCCCCCCGGAAGCATTTCGTTTGTGTCGAGGGAAGTTGTTAAGGTTCAGTTTGCAAAGTGAAAGTGGGTGGAGTCTTGAGAGTGGGTCTGGCTCGCTCTCAATTTTTCTCTCTGTCTCTCTCTCGGTACATTTATTTAGAGGCCGGTCCTGTGCCCTCTTGAATGGAGCTACTGGATGGCTGGCTGTGCTCCACCCAAACTGGAGGAGTTTATCCTCACGGAGAAACTGGGCAGTGGCACCTATGCCACTGTGTATAAAGCCTACAGGAAGGTGAGCGACTGATAGTTAGAGCGTCTCACCGGCAGCAGGGAGTTTGGGCAATGGCACCTGTGCTACAGGTGAGAGACTGGTGGGCACACCTGTATATAAAACCTATAGGGAGCTGTGCTCAGGCAATGGCACCTGTGCTACAAGTGAGATACTGGTGGGCACACCTGTATATAAAATCTATAGGGAGTTGTGCTCAGGCAATGGCACCTGTGGTACAGGTGAGATAATGGTAGGCACACCTGTATATAAAATCTATAGGGAGCTGTGCTCAGGCAATGGCACCTGTGCTACAGGTGAGATACTGGTGGGCACACCTGTATATAAAATCTATAGGGAGCTGTGCTCAGGCAATGGCACCTGTGCTACAGGTGAGATACTGGTAGGCACACCTGTATATAAAGCCTATAGGGAGCTGTGTTCAGGCAATGGCACCTGTGGTACAGGAAAGAGACTGGTGGGCACACCTGTATATAAAGCCTATAGGAAGCTGTGCTCAGGCAATGGCACCTGTGCTACAGGTGAGACACCGGTCTGGGCATCACACATATCTTGGACAGTCCTACCTTGTATTTCATTCTATGTATTTAACAACCCTTTGGATTTATTTTTATGTACATAGTGGTTTTAAATTTACTTTTCATTAATCCATCATTTGGATGAAACCGTGCGTGTAGGCCCTCTCTACCTGTTCAGGTGGATGTGAAAGATCCCACAGCACTTCTGTGTGGAAGAGCTGGGAGTTCGCCTCATCAACATTCAACCCTCAATTAGCAGCACCAAAAATTGATCAAGTGGTTTCATCTCGTTTACACTTTGTTGGATCTTGCTGTGCGCACATTGGCTGCCACCTTTGCTGACTGAACAACAGTAATTAATTGGCTGTGAAGCACTTTGGATCATCCTAAGGATGCGAAAGGTGCTATATAAATGCAAGTTCTTTTTGTCTTTTGCTTGTCCGAATGGCCTGACTTAAATTGAGGTAATGTTCTAGGTTTATTTCATCTGCGCTGTTTAATACTATAACCTAATGCTATCGTCCTTCTAGACTGTAGAGCCTGAAGATGATACACTATGGCCCAGCCTCCGTCAATCAACCGCAGTCTATAGTGCAAACAATCCTGGCTCATTCATCCCCGACAGCTCCCCAGATACACGAAAATGTGGGTGTACAATTCTGCCTTGGAGCTGGTAACAGCTGAGTAAATATAAAAGAAAGGCTTGCATTTATATAGCGCCTTTCACGACCTCAGAATGTCCCAAAGCGCTTTACAGCCAATGAAATACTTTTTGAAGTCTAGTCACTGTTGTAATGTAGGAAACACGGCAGCCAATTTGCACACAGCAAGCTCCCACAAACAGCAATGTGATAATGACCAGATCATCTGGTTTTTACTGACGTTGATTGAGGGATAAATATTGGCCCAGGACAAACTCCCCTGCTCTTCTACGAAATAGTCCCAATTATTGGGATTTTTTAGGACCACTTGAGAGGGCAGATGGGGGGCCATAGTTTAACATCTCTTCTGAAAGACAGCACCTCCAACAGTGCAGCACTCCCTCAGCATTGCACTGGGAGTGTCAGCCTAGAATTTTGTGTTCGAGTCTCTAGAGCGAGATTCGAACCCACAACCTTTTGACTCAGAGGCGAGAGTGCTAGCTCACTGAGCCACGACTGAACATTTAATGAGGGATGCTGATCTTGCACATTTGCTCCGTGTGAGGCGCAATATAGAAATGGAGACCAGCTCTCCATTATGAGTGTAAGAGGAGGCACATGATACATGGGCACGTTGCTCGACTGAAAATGGATGACTTGCGCCAATATAAAAATGCTTTAATTGTTCCTCGTAGCTCAGCCCACTTGCATTTGCACTGTTTACAATCTTACCTAATCGGAACCTTTTTTTGCCACCCAACTATTCAGTTCTCTTAATGGAGAGAGAGAGTGAGCTGCCCTTTGTGTTCCAACAGGTGAACAGTCGAGAGGTGGTGGCGGTTAAGTGCGTGAGTAAAAAAAGTTTGAACAAAGCCTCGGTGGAGAACCTCCTGACTGAGATCGAGATCCTGAAGACGGTCACGCACCCTCACATTGTGCAGCTGAAGGATTTTCAAGTGCGTTTGACTGTGTGAAAATGGTAGCAGATATATTTATGAAACCAACAGAGTTGGATATGTAACTTCAACCACAATGGGCTTCCCCCATATACACACTCACGTATATTTAATATATGTATGTGTGTATGTATATATACATATATATACTTGTATTATATATATTTACTGTAGTTTTTAGAATCTTAAATTTTACTCGTTTGACATTGATCCTTTTTGGATGTCTGTGTGCTGCAGTGAGTTGTTCTTGTATCTTCGCACTCTTCCCTTGAAGAAGTACGTAGGAACAGGAGGAGGCCATTCAGCCCCTCGAACCTGTTACACAGGAACAGGATTAGGCCATTCAGCCCCTCAAGCCTGTTACACAGGAACAGGAGGAGCCCATTCAGCCCCTTGAGCCTGTTACACAGGAACAGGAGGAGGCCATTCAGCCCCCTCGAGCCTGTTACACAGGAACAGGAGGAGGCCATTCAGCCCCTCGAGCCTGTTACACAGGAACAGGAGGAGGCCATTCAGCCCCTTGAGCCTGTTACACAGGAACAGGAGGAGGCCATTCAGCCCCTTGAGCCTGTTACACAAGGACAGGAGGAGGCCATTCAGCCCCTCGAGCCTGTTACATTAGGAACAGGAGGAGGCCATTCAGCCCCTCGAGCCTGTTACACAGGAACGGGAGGAGGCCATTCAGCCCCTCGAGCCTGTTACACAGGAACAGGAGGAGGCCATTCAGCCCCTCGAGCCTGTTACACAGGAACAGGAGGAGGCCCATTCAGCCCCTCGAGCCTGTTACACAGGAACAGGAGGAGGCCATTCAGCCCCTCGAGCCTGTTACACAGGAACGGGAGGAGGCCATTCAGCCCCTCGAGCCTGTTCCGCCATTCAATTAGATCAAGGCTGGTCTGTATCTTAACTCTATCTACCTGCCTTGGTTCTGTAACCCTCGATACACTTGCCTAACAAAAAAAAATGAATCAAAATTCAGAATTTTCAATTGACCCCCCCCCCCCCCACACACACCTCCAGCCTCAACAGCGTTTTTGGGGGAGGGAGTTCCAGATTTCCACAACCCTTTGTGCGAAGAAGTGCTTCCTGACATCACCCCTGAACGGCCTGGCTCTAAATTTAAGGAGATGCCTCTTGTTCTGGACTCCCCCACCAGAGGAAATAGTTTCTCTCTATCCACCCTATCAACTTTAATCATCACTAATACCTCAATTAGATTTCCCCTTAATCTTCTAGACTCAAAGGAACACAAGCCTAGTCTATACAACCTGTCCTCATAATTTAACCCTTCTAACCCTGGTATAATTTTGTTGAATCTGCACTGCACCCCTTCCAAAGCCAATATACCCTTCATGAGATGTGGTACCCAGAATTTTTTTTAATTCATTCATTCCTGGGATGTGGGCGTCTCTGGCAAAGCCAGCATTTATTGCCCATCCCTAATTGCCCTTGAGAAGGTGGTGGTGAGCCACCTTCTTGAACCGCTGCAGTCCGTGTGGTGAAGGTGCTCCCACAGTGCTGTTAGGGAGGGAGTTCCAGGATTTTGACCCAGCGACGATGAAGGAACGGCCGATATATTTCTAAGTCAGGATGGTGTGTGACTTGGAGGGGAACTTGGAGGTGGTGGTGTTCCCATGCGCCTGCTGCCCTTGTCCTTCTAGGTGGGAGAGGTCATGGGTTTGGGAGGTGCTGCCGAAGAAGCCTGGGCGAGTTGCTGCGGTGCATCTTGTAGATGGTGCACACTGCAGCCACGGTGTGCCGGTGGTGGAGGGAGTGAATGTTTAAGAACTGAACACAGTACTGTAAATGGGATCTAACCAGAGCGTTATGTAACTTACATAATTTCCACCCCTTTGTATTCCAGCCCCTTGAGAGAAACCCAACATTTCCATTAGCCTTCATAGTTAGGTTTTGTACCTGTCCACTAGCTTTTAGTTGATAATAGCATTATAAAAGTGGCACTGTGATCTGCCCACTGTCCAGTCACCAGCCAGCCTTGGATGAACAGGGTCCTTGCAACCCATTGAATTTCATCCTTCCAGAATACTGACCCTACTACAGTCGCCCCATTACAGCAAGCAGCTTTTTCTTAAATGAGCTCGGTGTCCTGAGCCCATCCATCTTCCCCTAGCGACATGGACATACTTCCTTTCTTTACAGAGGCTGCCTGACTTCGCTGAGCGTTTGTGTCTGTTTCAGGTTTCCAGCATCCGCAGCATTGTGTGTTGTGTTTCAGTGTGTGTGTGTGTCAGTGTGTGTGTGATGCGCTATCAATTGAGTCCGGCGGGGTGAAGTGTACTAAAATTTCGTATAAACTAAAAGTTCGTGTAATTAAGTCTATCAGGTGGCCTTGTATGACGTCCTGATCGTCATAGCAGCGGCGGTGATGGTGCAGCATCCAACGCCGAACCTGGCGTCTCGTTGAGAGGTTGTGTAGTCAATGGCGGGTCCTGGGGCTGCGGCATGCCGTCTACAGGGGTCGGGGTGTGGGTAGTGGTGGGTGGCGATGGTGGTGTCTCAGGGGCACCCGAAGGTGCGAGGTCTCGTGTGGAGACTGTCCTCCCGCCCGTCCGGGTACGCTACGTAAGCATACTGGGGGTAGGCGTGGGTAGTGGTGGGTGGCGAAGGAAGTGTTTCGGGAGCACCCGAAGGTGCGAGGTCTCGTATGGAGACTGTGTCCTCCCGCCCGTCCGGGTACACCACGTAAGCATACTGAGGTTTGGCGTGGAGGAGGCTCACCCTCTCGACCAGGGGGTCCGTCTTATGGGACCTCACGTGCTTCCGCAGTAGGACGGGTCCTGGAGAAGTCAGCCATATCGGTAACGAGATCCCCGATGTGGACTTCCTGGGGAAGGAGAACATTCTCTCATGAGGGGTGGCATTGGTGGCTGTACAGAGCAGTGACCGAATGGAATGGAGCGTCGCAGGGAGGACCTCCTGCCAGCGAGAGGTCGGAAGGCCCTTAGATTTCAAGTTTAAAAGGACTGCCTTCCAGACCGTCGCATTCTCTCTTTCCACCTGGCCATTCCCCCGGGGGTTGTAGCTGGTGGTCCTGCTTGTAGCAATACCTCTCGCGAGCAGGTACTGACGAAGTTCGTCGCTCATAAAGGATGAGCCCCTGTCGCTATGAATATAGCTAGGGAAACCGAACAAGGCGAAGAGGTCATTCAGACATTTAATGACCGTGGTACTGGTCATGTCTGAGCAAGGGATGGCAAACGGGAAACGGGAGTACTCGTCAATTATATTGAGGAAGTACACATTGCGGTCAGAGGAGGGGAGGGGCCCTTTAAAATCGACGCTCAGGCGCTCGAAGGGGCGCATGGCTTTGATCAGGCTCGCTCTGTCTGGCCTATAAAAATGCGGTTTGCACTCGGCACAGATTTGGCAGTTCCTGGTCATGGTCCTGACCTCCTCGATGGAGTAGGGCAGGTTACGGGATTTGATGAAATGGAAGAACCTGGTGACCCCCGGGTGGCAGAGGTCATTGTGGAGGGTCTTCAGTCTATCAACCTGCGCGTTGGCACATGTACCACGTGATAGGGCATCTGGGGGCTCATTGAGTTTCCCGGGCTGGTACAAGATATCGTAATTGTAGGTGGAGAGTTCGATTCTCCACCTCAAGATCTTGTCATTCTTGATTTTGCCCCTCTGCTTATTATTAAACATAAAAGCTACTGAACGCTGGTCAGTGAGCAGGGTAAATCGTTTTCCGGCCAGGTAATGCCTCCAATGTCGCACAGCTTCCACAATGGCCTGGGCCTCCTTTTCGACAGAGGAGTGTCGAATCTCGGGGCCCTGGAGGGTCCTTGAGAAAAAGGCCACGGGTCTCCCCGCCTGGTTAAGGGTTGCAGCTAGGGCAAAGTCGGATGCGTCGCTCTCCACTTGGAAAGGGATGGACTCATCCACTGCGTGCATTGTGGCCTTCGCAATATCTCTTTTTATGAGAGTGAAGGCTGCACATGCCTCTGCTGTCAGGGGGAAGGAGGCGGACTTGATGAGGGGTCTGGCTTTGTCCGCATAGTTGGGCACCCACTGAGCATAGTACGAGAAAAACCCTAGGCATCTCTTCAGTGCTTTTTGGCAGTGGGGGAGGGGGAGCTCCATAAGGGGGTGCATTCTGTCGGGGTCGGGGCCGATGACTCCGTTCTCCACTACGCAGCCAAGAATGGCAAGGCGCGTGGTACGAAACATACATTTGTCCTTGTTGTATGTTAGATTCAGCTGCTGGGCCGTACGGAGGAATTTCTCTAGGTTAACATCATGGTCCTGCTGGTCGTGGCCGCAGATGGTGACGTTGTCTAGATAGGGGAAAGTGGCCTGGAGCGCGTTCTGGTCAACCATCCGGTCCATCTCCCGTTGGAAGACTGAAACCCCGTTGGTGACGCCGAAGGGAACTCTGAGGAAGTGGTAGAGACGACCGTCAGCTTCAAAAGCTGTGTACTGGCGGTCCTCAGCCCTGATGGGGAGCTGGTGGTATGCCGACTTCAGATCAATCGTCGAGAACACCCGGTATTGTGCTATCTGATTGACCACGTCAGATATGCGGGGGAGTGGGTATGCATCCAACTGGGTGTAGCGATTGATCGTCTGGCTGTAGTCAATAACTAGGCGCTGTTTTCCGCCAGTCTTCACTACCACCACTTGTGCTCGCCATGGGCTGGTGCTACTTTCAATAATCCCTTCCTTCAGGAGTCTTGCTACTTCGGATTTAATGAAGCTCCTATCCCCGGCACTGTACCGCCTGCTTTTGGTAGCGATGGACTTACAGTCGCGGGTGAGGCTAGCGAACAAGGGGGGGGGGGAGACTTTAAGCGTGGAGAGGCTGTAAATGGTGCGCGGCGGGCGATTTAAAAGCTGCTGGCTGCAGACTGTGAGTGGGGGGGGGGGTCCGTCGTACGCTAATGTGACACTTTTAAGGTGGCACTGAAAATCCAACCCCAGTAGAACGGCAGCGCAGAGATGGGGCAGGACCAGAAGTTTAAAATTTTTGTATTCTGTGCCCCGTACTGAAAGGGTCACTACACAGTAGCCACCGACGTCCGCTGACTGGGCTTTGGAAGCCATAGAGATCCGATGGCGCGTCGGCAGGACCAGGAGAGAGTAACTGCGCACCGTGTCGGGGTGGATAAAGCTCTCCGTGCTCCCGCTGTCAAAAAGGCAGGTAGTGGCGCGGCCGTTTACCGTAATGTCCATCATGGACCTGGACAGCTGATGAGGGAGAGATTGGTCCAGCGTCACGGAGGCCAGCGTATGGCCAAGCGAGTCGATGTGGTCGTCAGATGAGGCGGTGGTTGAGTCCGGGTCCCCCGTGATTGAAGTTGGAAGCGCCCAAGATGGCGGACAAAATGGCGGCGCCCATGATCCCGATCCCCACGCGGCTGGGGGAGCCCAAGATGGTGGACAAGATGGCTGCCCCCACGGTTCGCACGCGGCGCTGCTGGCATTAGCGGTTTTACCTTTGCAGGCGCTGACATAGTGTCCTTTCTTCCCGCAGCCGGAGCAGGTAGCGTTTTTCGCCGGGCAGCGTGCTCTGGGGTGTTTTGCCTGGCCACAAAAATAAAATTTCTGTGCCTTGGACATCGCTGCAGCAGTTGGAGGTGGCGGTCCCATGACCCAAGGTTGCGGCGTCCACGGTGCGGAGCGGTTAGGGGAGAAAGCGTCCATGTTCCTGTGGGCCGCGTCGAGCGAGAGCGCGAGGGACACTGCCTTTTTCAGGTCTATTTCTCCCTTCTCCAACAGTCTCTGCCGGGAGTAGTCGGACCTTAGACCCGCAACGAAAGCATCTCGGATCAGTCCCTCCGTGTGTGCTGCGGCTGATACTTCTTTGCAATCGCAGCCTCGGCCGAGTATCCATAGTGCCCGTAGGAAAGCCTCCACCGATTCCCCGGGTTGCTGTCTGCGGGATCTTAAGAGGTGCCTGGCATAGACCGTATTTACCGGGCGTGCGTACTGCCCTTTAAGCAGATCGATAGCCGCCGCGTAGGTCGTCGCGTCCTGGATTATTGTATAAACTTGGTGGCTCACCTTTGAGGCCAGGATTTTCAGCTTGTTTTCGTCTAGGGTCACAGTTGAGGCTTCCAGGTAAGCCTCGAAGCAACGCAGCCATTGTGCGAATTTGGTAGCCGAACCCGCTTCTTGGGGGTCTAGGTCCAGGCATGTTGGTCTGAGGGCTTGCAGCAGCGCCTGCTGCTCAGCGTTTGGCGCCGTCGGTTGATGCAGCTCCTGCTGTTCAGCATTTGGATCCGACATTTTGTTTTGCTAATAAAATTGATGCGCTATCAATTCCTCATAAAAGACAGAGAGTTAATTAATAGGCTTTTATTAGCAAAGAACAGAGCATGCCTCTCGTGGTTGCCTGGTATCCAAAAGGGCAGGGGGCTGCAGAGCAGTCACCTTTATACCCGGGCATGTGGGTGGAGCCAGGGGCGGAGTCAGCTGAGGCATGCATAGGCACAACAGTGTGCAACAACAACAACAACAACAATAACAAACAGTGGTTTACCACAGTGTGTGTGTGTGTTTCAGTGTGCGTGTGTGTGTGTGTTGTGTTTGAGTGTGTATGTGTGTGTGTGTGTGTTTATTTTGTGCACTGAGCTTTGATCATCCCCGGTAACCTCCTGGTAAACCTCCTCTGCACCCTCTCTAAGGCCTTGACATCTTTCCTGAAGTGCGGTGCCCAGAATTGTCCACAATACTGCAGCTGAGGAGAGAGCAGTGATTTATAAAGTTCCAGAGCGTGGACAACAGCCTATGATTGCCACCCACTAAAACACCCACTCCGCTTTTCCCGCTGGGAGCAACAGATTGCGGAATCACCCCTCCTGTGTCAATACTCCATGGAACTGTGCTGCCTGCAGCGGACTTGGGGGGGGGGGTTGGTGGCAGGACGGTTACCCAGGTCCCCTCCTCACACCGTGGAATATTTTGGGGATATTCCTGTTTGCGGACAAGGTTGGCCATGGTGGGGGTGGGGGGGTTGCAGTTTCTGGTTCCCGTGGTTTGTAACGTGCACTCTGTCCCTGTTTCGGCAGTGGGACAATGGAAACATTTACCTCATCATGGAGTTCTGCGCCGGCGGCGATCTCTCCCACTTCATCCGCAGTCGCAGGATGCTTCCCGAGCGAGTGGCCAGGCGCTTCCTACAGCAGCTCGGTAAGAGAGAAGGAACTTGCGTTGGAATAGCGCCTTTCCCGTCCGCAGGGTGTCGCGAAGCGCTTCGAAGGCGCTGAAAGCATCTGCCGTGGCTCAGGGGGCAGCACTCGCTCTCGCCTCTGGGTCAGAAGGTCGCGGGTTCGAGTCTCACTCCAGGGACTTGAGCACAAACAACTAGGCTGACACTCCCAGTGCAGTGCTGAGGGAGTGCTGCACTGTCGGAGGGGCCGTCTTTCGGGTGAGACGTTAAACCGAGGCCCCGTCTGCTCTCTCAGGTGGATGTAAAAGATCCTACAGCACTGTTTTGAAGAAGAGCAGGGGAGTTATACCTGGTGTCCTAGGCCAATGTTTATCCAGTAGATGTTTGTTCAGTGTAAGGGTAAACCGGGAGAGCTTCTTCTCCCCGAGACGGACCCTCTGATATAAAGGGTCGACGTCCGCCTTATTCCCAATCAATCACTCGGAGTCCGGAGGTTCGTTCAGTAAAGCAACTTTATACAAGTCGACAGGGGAGTTACTCATCCTGGGACGAATGCTCCCCGATCGCTGAAAATCTCCTGCCTTATATACAGGTTTTGTTCTGAGTCGTGGCTACTGTTTGCAATTATGGGCATTACACGGATACATTTCTTTCATCATACAGTTGGCTTCGGGTGCAAATTCTTGTGACCTGTGTGCATTGGTCTTGTGACCCCATACGTTATCTCTCAATACATTCCTCAGTTAGTGATTCACGGTTTGTACACTTTGGCCACGACACCAGACTTCCCTTCTGGACATGTTCATAACCATTCCTTATATGGTTGGAGACATGCTCTGTTCTTTAATCCCCTCATCCTAGCCCTTTTTAACTCTTTCATTCAGTGAATGTACACACGTGAAGTACATTTACCTGCATTGTGTGTTAAGGCGCTTATTAGCGCGTGTGGCTCAAACGGTGTCGCCCAAACCACACCTGTAGCTAGTCGCCGATTCCTATTGAACCACGCATGTATCATTCCGCTGAACCATGGTGGGGGGAGGGGGCACTGTTCCCCCTAAGGTGGGAGGCCTCGCGCGGGGTGCTCACCATCCGCTGGAAGGGAAACTGCATGCCTGGCCGCTTCACACAATTTAACAGAACCGCGCTTAAAAAAAAAATGAGAGGGAGCGTTGGTGGAGGGTGCACTGTTTTTTTTTAATGTTCCAATCTGAGAACG
This sequence comes from Somniosus microcephalus, assembly GCF_052327205.1. Taxonomy (NCBI): domain Eukaryota; kingdom Metazoa; phylum Chordata; class Chondrichthyes; order Squaliformes; family Somniosidae; genus Somniosus; species Somniosus microcephalus. The sequence continues at coordinate 32,041,506 of NC_141018.1, forward strand.
ACAAACTCGGGCCAGACCAAGAATGCAGCAAGATCTCCCCAGGCTGTGTAGTTCGCCCCCGTGTTGCGCTGTGGGGATGGGAATGGCCACTTTGGTTCTTAAGAAAAACGAACGTAATTATTTCATGAAAAAGTTGCTCCGAGTGTTCGATAAGCCAGTAAAACTTTACCGTTTGCAGAAATCGCTGTTCTTTTCTCTTAACCCCCTCCCCCTCCCCCTCTTCCTTTCACAGCCTCTGCTCTCCAGTATCTCCACCGGCGGAACATCTCTCACCTCGACCTGAAGCCGCAGAACGTTCTGCTCAGCTCGTTGACCACACCTCACCTCAAGCTCGCTGGTGAGTTGACGCCTGCTCTCTTCCCCCCCTTCCGACCCCCGACCTCCTGGTCTTTCCTGAATTTCTCCGAAGGTTGATGATGAGGTTTTAAATCCCAATGAAAGAAAGAACTTGCATTTATATAGCGCCTTTGCACCACTCCAGGACGCCCCCAAAGCGCTTCACAGCCAATGAAGTACTTTTTTGAAGTGTGTCTCTTCTTCTTCTTGGGCAGTCCCTCGGAACCGAGGATGACTTGCTTCCACGTTAAGAATGAGTTCTCAGGTGACTGATGAGTCCAATGTGGGACCAACAGTCTCTGTCACAGGTGGGGCAGACGGTGGTTGAAGGGGCGGGTGGGTGGGGTGCTTGGGTTGACGTGCGCTGCCTGCGCTTGGCTTCCGCTTGCTCCCGGCGAAGTGGAGTCACAGTTGCAATGTAGGAAACACGGCAGATAATTTGCGCACAGCAAGCTCCCACAAACAGCAATGTGATAATGACCAGATCATCTGTTTTTATTATGTTGATTGAGGGATAAATATTGGCCAGAACACCGGGGAGAACTCCCCTGCTCTTCTTCGAAATAGTGCCCGTGGGATCTTTTACATCCACCTGAGAGAGCAGACGGGGCCTCAGTTTAACATCTCATCTGAAAGAACTTACAAAAGTGGCACTGTCCCAGTCACAAGCTAGCTTTGGAGGAACAAGACCCTTGGAGCCCATTGGATCCCATCCTTACAGAAGACCGACCCTACGGTCTCCCCATTACAGCACCCAGCTCTTTCTTAAATGAGCCCAGTGTCCTGGGCCCATCCACCTTCCCCTAGCAACACAGCTCAGCTAATGATTTCTTTCTTTTATTTGTTCCTGGGATGTGGGCGTCGCTGGCAAGACCAGCATTTATTGCCCATCCCTAATCGCCCCTGAGAAGGTGGTGGTGAGCTGCCTTCTTGAACCGCTGCAGTCCGTGTGGTGAAGGTGCTCCCACAGTGCTGTCAGGGAGGGAGTTCCAGGATTTTGACCCAGCGACGATGAAGGAACGGACGATATTTGCCCAAGTCAGGGTGGTGTGTGTGACTTGGAGGGAAACTTAGCGCTCAACTCTGAACCACTCATCACCCATTTCTTTTCTCTCTCTCTTCTGAGATTGTGATTGGTTCCTGTTGATTCTATGTCCCGTGTCTATTTTAGTGTCCAGCTCCTCCAGCCCGACAACCCTCCCAGATCTCCAATTTCCTTCACCCCGCCATTGGTGGCCGTGCCTTCAGCCGCCTAGGTCCTAAGCTCAGGAATTCCCTCCCTAAGCCTCTCCACCTCTCTCTCTCTCTCCTCCTTAAAATCTACCTCTTCGACCAGGTCACCTGTCCTAATATCTCCTTATGTGGCTCACTGCTAGATAACGCTCCTGTGAAGCGCCTTGGGGATGTTTTACGTTAAAGGCGCTATATAAATGCAAGTTGCAGTTGTTGTCCAGATACAGAATTAACAAATAGGCACTGTTTGCTTAAAAGAAAACTCTCTCTTTTTAAGGTCCCGATTTTGATCTGCTGTCTTGTCTCGTCTGCAGACTTTGGTTTTGCCCAACACATGTCCCCCTGGGATGAGAAACACGTTCTACGCGGATCCCCTTTGTACATGGCGCCCGAGATGGTGTGTCGGCAGCAGTACGACGCCCGAGTGGATCTGTGGTCGGTGGGCGTTATTCTCTACGGTGAGCCTCAAATGTAGGATGGGCGGTTCTTGAGGGAGGGAGACAAGGGTGGCGAGATCAATCAAGAACTTGGGTGAGCACCTCCCCCCCACCCCCCTCCCCGGCCAGGATTGGGTTTGAAAAGCCTGTAGGATATAGGAGGAAGGGAAGGTTGAGGAGTTCCACCGTTTTGAGCTCCTGTGGATGAAAGAGTTAAGAGTCGGAGGCTGTGCGATGAGTTGCGGTTTCAGTCCGATGTGGAGGAGTGTTCGTTGCACTGAACAGAATGGAATCCATTTAAAACAGAGAGAGAAACATGCAAGGTTGCACCGGGCGGAAGGAGAATGTGCCAGAGGTACCTGGGGATAACTGGTGCTGACAGAGAATGCAAAGCGAATGAGCCGTATTGACAGAAGGTCCCAGGTTTGATTCCTGATCTTCGCTGAGGTGCCACTAGGGGGTGCTATTGTATCTAGGTCCACCCATGAAGGATGGACATCTGGGCAAAGAGAGAAAGACTTGCATTTCTATAGCGCCCTTCACAACCTCAGGACGTCCCAAAGCGCTTTACAACCAATGAAGTACATCACTGTTGTAATGTAGGAAGTCTGGTAATGACCAGAAAATCTGTTTGAGGGATAAATGTTAGCCACCAGGGATAACTCCCCTGCTCTTCTTCAAAACAGTGCCACGGGATCTTTTACGTCCACCTGAGAGGGCAGTTTAACCTCACCTCCGACAGTGTGGCGCTCCCTCAGTACTGCTCCTCCGACAGCGCAGCGCACCCTCAGTACTGCACCTCCGACAGTGCAGCGCTCCCTCAGTACTGCTCCTCCGACAGCGCAGCGCACCCTCAGTACTGCACCTCCGACAGTGCAGCGCTCCCTCAGTACTGCTCCTCCGACAGTGCGGCGCACCCTCAGTACTGCACCTCCGACAGTGCGGCGCTCCCTCAGTACTGCCCCTCCGACAGTGCGGCGCTCCCTCAGCACTGCCCCTCCGACAGTGCGGCGCTCCCTCAGTACTGCCCCTCCGACAGTGCGGCGCTCCCTCAGCACTGCCCCTCCGACAGTGCAGCGCTCCCTCAGCACTGCCCCTCCGACAGTGCGGCGCTCCCTCAGCACTGCCCCTCTGACAGTGCGCCGCTCCCTCAGTACTGCCCCTCCGACAGTGCGGCGCTCCCTCAGTACTGCTCCTCCGACAGTGCAGCGCTCCCTCAGTACTGCCCCTCCGACAGTGCGGCGCTCCCTCAGCACTGCCCCTCCGACAGTGCGGCGCTCCCTCAGTACTGCCCCTCCGACAGTGCGGCGCTCCCTCAGCACTGCCCCTCCGACAGTGCAGCGCTCCCTCAGCACTGCCCCTCCGACAGTGCGGCGCTCCCTCAGCACTGCCCCTCCGACAGTGCGGCGCTCCCTCAGCACTGCCCCTCTGACAGTGCGCCGCTCCCTCAGTACTGCCCCTCCGACAGTGCGGCGCTCCCTCAGTACTGCCCCTCCGACAGTGCGGCGCTCCCTCAGTACTGCCCCTCCGATAGTGCGGCGCTTCCTCAGCACTGCACTGGGAGCGTCAGCCTGGATTTTGCGCTCAAGTCTCTGGAGTGGGACTTGAACCCACGACCTTCTGACGCGGAGGCGAGAGAGAGTGCTACCTCACTGAGCCACACCGCCGACTCCTCCTTCAGCCCATCGTCCCCCGGGGCTAGTCCCAGCTCTTCACTTGGAGCTGTCTGCTGGAACCCCACTCCCCTGCCTTGCTCCATTCATTACCCTTTTTGTCATTCTTCCTTTTCAAAGTGCTTATCCCACAAGCAGTCCCTTTTTCAAATAACCCCCTCCTGCGTGTAATGCCGAGGACGGTTTGTTGTATAGAAGATGGGTGTGTGTAGGGCGAGCGCAATGGGCCCTCACTGACTCCGTTGTGCTCTGGTTTCCACTGTAGAGGCTTTATTCGGCCGCCCGCCGTTTGCGTCTAAGTCGTTCACGAAGTTGGAGGAGAAGATTCGCAGCAATAAGGCAATCGAGGTAAGTGGCCGGAGCTGGCACTGAGGGGTGGGGCAATGGGTGTTTACACACACTAAGAATATAACCACAACAACTTGTCTTTAATATAGTAAAACCTAAGGGTGCACAGTCTCAGGATAAGGGGTCGGCCATTTAAGACCGAGATGAGGAGGAATTTCTTCTCTCCAGGGGGTTGTGAATGTTTGGAATTCTCTGCCCCAGAGGGCTGTGGAGGCTCAGTCAGTGAATATATTCAAGGCGGAGATAGGCAGATATTTGAGCAACAGGGGAGTCGAGGGTTATGGGGATCAGGCAGGAAAGTGGAGTTGAGGCCATGATCTTATTGAATGGCGGAGCAGGCTCGAGGGGCCAAATGGCCTCCGCCTGCTCCTATTTCTGATGTTCTTAAAACAAAGATTTTACAGCACAGAAACAGGCCATGCGGCCCAGCTGGTCCGTGCCATAGTGGCATAGTGGTTAGCACTGTTGCCTCACAGCGCCAGGGACCCGGGTTCAAATCCGGCCTCGGGCGACTGTCTGTGTGGAGTTTGCACATTCTCCCTGTGTTTGCGTGGGTTTCCTCCGGGTGCTCCGGTTTCCTCCCACAGTCCAAAGATGTGCGGGTTAGGTTGATTGGCTATGATAAATTGACCCTTAGTGTTAGGGGGATTTAATACGTGGGGTTACGGGGTTACGAGGATAGGGCTTGGGTGGGATGGCTGTCGGTGTAGGGACCGGGTGCTAGGGTTTGGATGATCAGCCATGATCTCGTTGAATGGCGGAGCAGGCTCGAAGGGCCGAATGGCCTACTCCTGCTCCTAGTTTCTATGTTTCTATGCCGGTGTTTATGCTCCGCACGAGAACTCCTCCCACCCCACTTCATCTCACCCCATCAGCATATCCTTCTATTCCTTTCTCCCTCATGTGTTTATCTAGCTTCCCCTTAAATGCAGCTCTGCTATTTGCCTCAACCACTCCCTGTGGTAGTTTCAATCTGAGGAGGAGTGCTTGTTCCACAGGAGGGTCATTGATAAAAAAATGTGACACCTGAGAGAAATCAGGAGATATTGGGACAGGGAATGCAGGGAGCCCAGAGGCCTGCTCCTGCTCCTGCTTCTTATGTTTTGCATCATTGGCACCGTCCCAGCTCAGGAGCTCCTGTCCCCAACTGGTGGCCAGAAATAACCAGCAGAGCGTGTCCATCAAACCCAGGCACCGCATCCCAGACTGAGGCCTCGGTTTAAAATCTCATCCGAAAGATGGCACCATCCAACAGTGCAGCACCTCCCTCAGCACCGCACTGGGAGCGTCAGCCCGGATTACGTGCTCAAGTCTCCGGAGCGGGACTCGAACCCTCGACCTTCTGACTCCGAGGCGAGGGTGCTGCCCACTGAGCCACGGCTGGCTCCTGGGCTAAACGATCCAAGGCCACACCAAACTGTCCATATACCCCCCTCCCCCCACCTCCGCTTGTGTTTATATTTTGCCAGGGCTTCTACAAACTTAAAACGTGTATCATTTTTGCCAACTGTTCCCCCAGCTCGCACCATTACGAGCCTGAGTTTGCTGCTAATTCCTCTGTGTTACCGGGTTTTGCCTCGGCCGCTTATCTCAGCACTTCAGTGCGAAACTGAAATGGACATAAATAATTCCCCAGCTACCTTCCTGCTCTTCTTAGGCAGTCACTCGGAACCGAGGATGACTTGCTTCCACATTAAAAATGAGTTCGCAGGTGACTGATGAGTCCAATGCCGGGACCTACAGACTCTGTCACAGGTGGGGCAGACGGAGGTTGAAGGGGCGGGTGGGGTGCTTGGGTTGACGTGCGCTGTTTGCGCTTGGCTTCCGCTTGCTCCCGGCGGAGAGACTCGAGGTGTTCGGCGCCTTCCCGGATGCTTCTCCTCCACTTTGTGCTCTGGTCTTGGGCCAGGGATTCCCAGGTATCGGTGGGGATGTCGTACTTTTTCAAGGAGGCTTTGAGGGTGTCCTTGAAGCGTTTCCTCTGCCCACCTGGGGCTCTCTTGCCGTGTCGGAGTTCCGAGTAGAGTGCTTGTTTTGGGAGTCTCGTATCGGGCATGCGGACAATGTGACCCGTCCATCGAAGCTGATCGAGCGTGGTCAAAGCTTCGATGCTGGGGATGTTGGCCTGAGGGAGAACCTTCCTACTGCACTGTGTTTAACGTGCAAAACAGAAGTATTGAACAAAGAGGCTAAATGTAGGGGCGTAGGTCACTCACTGCCGTCCAAATCTGGAGTCATCATCGAGCAGTTATACCAGTTACTGAGGGCCTGTTGTAAGCGAATCATTGAGTGCAGTAGGTGGTGTATATTGTGCTATAGTTGTAGGAACACAGGAACAGGAGGAGGCCATTCAGCCCCTTGAGCCTGTTCTGCCATTCAATTAGATCATGGCTGATCTGTATCTTAACTCCATCTACCCACCTTGGTTCCGTAACCCTTAATACCTTTGCCTAAACAAAAATCTATCAATCTCAGTTTTGAAATTTTCAATTGACCCCCAGCTATTTGGGGGAAGGGAGTTCCAGATTTCCACTACCCTTTGTGTGAAGAAGTGCCTCCTGACATCAGCCCTGAACGGCCTGGCTCAGATTTTAAGGTTATCCCCACCTTGTTCTGGACTCCCCCCCACCAGAAGAAATAGTTTCTCTCTATCCACCCTATCAACTCCTTTAATCATCTTAAACACCTTGGGCTAGATTTTCAGTTGCTTGTGCCAGCAGTTAGCGCCTTAAGAGAAGTGATTTTCGGGCGCTATGCGTGTAGCGCCTGGGCGCAGCGCAGTTTGCGCCCCGCCCCAAATTAAGTTGCCCGTTAGCGCCGGCGCAAAGTTTAGCGGCCGCCCGGATGCGCGCGCAGAAAATGACGTCACATCCTCGTGCAACGCCCTTTGGCCGCCCCGAATCCAAACTTCAGTCGGACCGCCCCATTGTGCGGCTGGCGTCCAGAGCGTTTGTAAAATGGAACGCAACACACCCTGGGGAGCGCAAATTAAAGGGCACTCCTCCTGCACCATATACGGCAGTCTGCATGTGTTGTGTGGAAGGATCAAGTGTGTAGTTGTGAACGGTGTATTTATGTTTCCGGACACCACCACCACCACCACCACCACCGCCACCACCACCACCTTTTCCCCCCAGACTCTGCCTATGAATAAAACACATGCACCCTTCCCCTTTAAGAGCTCACTGGCACCAGAGTGTCTGCCGTGCGCTGCGCCCGAGCTCGGGTGTTGCGCTCTGCACCGCCGGCTTAGCGCCTAAAGATAGTAGTGGAACGCCTCTTTTAGCGCTCCACCAACCTCTTAGGGCGAAGCCACTGAATTTCCGGCAACGGGGCGCTACTTTGGGGCGGCCGCTAACTTCGGGCGGGCGCAAAGGTTAGCGCCCCAAAACTGTCTATACTGAAAATCTAGGCCCTTGTGTGTTGTTCCAGAGGGAGTAAGAGAATAACTGTCCTTTTCGTCCATAGAAACAGAAAAATAGGAGCAAGAGTCGGCCATTCGGCCCTTCGAGCCTGCTCCGCCATTCAATATGATCATGGCTGATCCTCTATCTCAATACCATATTCCTGCTCTCTCCCCATACCCCTTGATGCCTTTTGTGTCTAGTAATCTATCTAGTTACTACTTTATCAAAAGCAAGAGTTAATGCCCGATGACCCTAGCCATCCCTAATTATGTTGTAGCGGGGTGGGAAAGTGAATTCTAAACCTACCTTTGTTACCTCTAGACTTGACTATTCCAACGCACTCCTGGCTGGCCTCCCACGTTCCACACTACGTAAACTTGAGGTCATCCAAAACATGGCCAACCGTGTCCTAACTCGCACCAAGTTCCGTTCACCCATCACCTCTGTGCTCGCTGACCTACACTGGCTCCCGGTTAAGCAACGCCTCGATTTTAAAATTCGCATCCTTGTTTTCAAATCCCTCCATGGCCCTTGCCCCCTCCCTATCTCTGTAATCTCCTCCAGCTCCACAACCCCCCCCCTGAGATATCTGCGCTCCTCTAATTCTGGCCTCTTGAGCATCCCTGATTATAATCGCTCAACCATTGGTGGCCGTGCCTTCAGCTGCCTGGGCCCTAAGCTCTGGAATTCCCTGCCTAAACCTCTCCGCCTCGCTACCTCTTTCTCCTCCTTTAAGACGCTCCTTAAAGCCTGCCTCATCTGCCCTAATTTCTCCTTGTGTGGCTCGGTGTCAAATTTTGTTTGATAACACTCCTGTGCGACACCTTGGGACGTTTTACTACGTTAAAGGCGCTATATAAATACAATTCTTGTTGTTGTTATTTCACATTCTGACACACGGTGGCAGCCTTGCACATGGATGTTCTGGGATCCCACGACGTTGCAGTGGAAAGTGTCACCACCAGAGGACGCTGTAACCAGGCAGTGTGACCAGTGATTGTGTGCAGCTGAATTCTGGATTTCTCACCGCCTTTGATGGAAGGGATCTGCCCTTTGGTTGTGATCTGACTTCTTGTGGGTTGCACCTGTTTTCCTCCCCAGTTCACCCTTCACCCCTGTGGACTGACACCAGGCTAATTAAGATTTATTCAGCTTGTAGCTGGACGTGGATTCAAAGGCTTCAGTTTGAATTGCTGATCACAATACTCAAAACACACTTCCAACACGCACGAGCCTGGAGTGTGAGCCTCGGTAGGCCATTCAACTCTGGAGGGCATCACAGCTGAGCACCGATGCTGTCTCCTCCCAGTGTGATCAGGAAGAAAGACTTGCATTTATATAGCACCTTTCACAACCTCAGGAAGTCCCAAAACGCTTTACAGCCAATGAAGTTACATAGAACATACGGCACAGAAACAGGCCATTCGGCCCAACCAGTCCATGCCGGCGTTTATGCTCTGCTCGAGCCTCCTCCCGTCTTTCCTCATCTAACCCTATCAGCGTAACCCTCTATTCCCTTCTCCCTCAAATGCTTATCTAGCCTCCCCTTAAATGCATCTAAACTATTCGCTTCAACCACTCCCTGTGGCAGCGAGTTCCACATTCTCACCACTCTCTGGGTAAAGAAGTTTCTCCTGAATTCCCGATTGGATTTCTTGGTGACTATCTTATACCGATGGCCTCTAGTTTTGCTCTTCCCCACAAGTGGAAACATTCTCTCTGTATCCACTCTATCAAAACCTTTCATCATTTTAAAGACCTCTATTAGGTTACCCCCAGTACTTTTTGGAGTGTAGTCACTGTTGTAATGTGGGAAACGCGGCAGCCAATTTGCGCACAGCAAGCTCCCACAAACAGCAATGTGATAATGACCGGATAATCTGTTTTAGTGATGTTGGTCAGGACACCGGGGAGAACTCCCCTGCTCTTCTTTTAATAGTTCCGTGGGATCTTTTACATCCACCTGAGAGGACAGACGGGGCCTCGGTTTAACGTCGCATCCGAAAGACAGCACCTCCGACAGTGCAGCACTCCCTCAGCACTGCACTGGGAGTGTCGGCCTAGATTTTTGTGTTGAAGTCTCTGGGGTGGGACTGGAACCCACGACCAATGGAGGGACAAGGCAGAAGGAAACAAAAGTTAACGGGATGGGTTACTGAGGAGAGGGAAGGACATTGTGCAGCTCTCTGGTGCCAACTGCTGGTACGTACTGACTGCTCCTCATCGGACCTTCCAATCGCCAAAGGAAATGTTCTCGCCCCTCATTCTGGCGTGGTGGGGGTGGTGGGGGGGGGTGGGGGGGGGTGGGGGTGGTGGGGGGGGGTGCGGGGGGGGGTTGCGGGGGGTTGCGGTCTCTTGTTTTACGGAACCATTGTGCACTGGAGTAACTGCCACGGGAGTGCTGCATTTGTCAGAGGTGCGATCTTTCAGCCGAGACTTTAAAACCAAGACCCCAACCGTTGCACTGGTTTAGGGGAATGTTAAGAGAGCAGGGGGGTTCTCCTGCCCAATATTCCGCCCCCCACCCACCCCCAGCCAAAATAACCCCAGAGTAACTGGTCATTTATCGCGTCGCGGCTTGTGGGATCTTGCTGTGCTCAAAATGCCTCTAATGGTCTCCACAAAGTTAATCTTATGCGAAGCACTTCAGGACATACCCTAAGGGACATACTAAGGCACTACATAAAGGCACGCTTCATAGGAGCTCAGCAGATGTAGATCGCTCTTCCAACGGCCGAATGTCTCAAGATTAAAGGACCCACCCTGCAGAGTGCTGGCAACCTTTAAGGTGCGCAGCCGCGCAGCGCTCTAGGGCTCCCGCGCAGCGCTCTAGGGCTCCCGCGCAGCGCTCTAGGGCTCCCGTGCAGCGCTCTAGAACTCCCGCGCAGCGCTCTAGGGCTCCCGTGCAGCCGGTGAGCCGGCTTTTAAATGCAAATTTTGAATGAGCCATGCGGCCCCCCCCGAAAAAATGAGAGGGAACATTGCTGACATTGGAGGCAGTTCAGAGAAGGTTCACTCGGTTGATTCCTGGAATGAAGAGGTTGTCTTATGAGGAAAGGTTGAGCAGGTTGGGCCTGTACCCATTGGAGTTTAGAAGAATGAGAGGTGATCTTATTGAAACATAAGATTCTGAGGGGGATTGACAGGGTGGATGTTGAGAGGATGTTTCCCCCAGTGGGGGTATCTAGAACTAGGGGGCATAGTTTCAGAATAAAGGGTCGCCCATTTAAGACGGAGATGAGGAGGAATTTCTTCTCTCAGAGGGTCGTGAATCTTTGGAATTCTCTACCCCAGAGAGCTGTGGAGGCGGAGTCAGTGAATATATTCAAGGCGGAGATTGACAGACATTTGAACTACAGGGGAGTCGAGGGGTATGGGGAGAGAGCGGGAAAGGAGTTGAGGCCAAGATCAGATCAGCCACGATCTCATTGAATGGCGGAGCAGGCTCGAGGGGCCGAACGGCCGACTCCTGCTCCTACGTCCTATGTTCAGATGTTTTAACGCCCTCTGTTCGGCTTTAGCTTCCGGCAGGTGCGCGGGTCTCGGGTGACTGCAGGGATCTGCTCCTCCGGCTGCTGGAGAGGGACCCGGAGCAGAGGATGACCTTCGAGGAGTTCTTCACCCACCCCTTCGTGGACCTGGATCACATGCCGAACGCCGAGAGTCTGGAGAAGGCCGTACGTTGATCCGCTTTATTGTCACTGCTGCCCAAGTGTTGGCGGCAGCGCTGTGATTCCGTTTTACATTAATGTGGCGGGGGGAGGGGGTATTTTCACCCCTACCATCCTGACCGCGTGACTCCTTCCCGCAGTAACTGTGCTGACTCGCCCGAGTGCTAATTCTCCGTGGTGAGTCTCAGTAGCGAGTGTCAGTCGGGGCAACATCTCGGATTTAAAATTCTCATCCTTGTTTTCAAATCCCTCCATGGCTTCGCCCCTCCCTATCTCTGTAATCTCCTCCAGCCCCACAACCCCCCGAGATATCTGCGCTCCTCTAATTCTGCCCTCTTGAGCATCCCTGATTATAATCGCTCCACCATTGGCGGCCATGCCTTCTGTTGCCTGGGCCCCAAGCTCTGGAATTCCCTCCCTAAACCTCTCCGCCCCTCTCCCTCTCTCTCCTCCTTTAAGACTCTCCTTAAAACCTCCCTCTTTGACCAAGCTTTTGGTCACCTGCCCTAATTTATCCTTATGTGGATCGGTGTCAAACTGTTGTCTCATTACGCTCCTGTGAAGCGCCTTGGGATATTGTACTAAGTTAAAGGCGCTATATAAATGCGGTTGCAACATAGCCAGGTCTAATCCCCCTCCCCCACCCCGCCCCTTGCCCGACACCCACACTTTCCAGCGGGGTTCACTGGGTAATGAGGAGGCGCATGAACCCTGGGAGAATTGCCCCTTCCCCACCAGCGCAGGAGCGGAGATTCATTACAGAGTCCTGGGGCTTTGTCTCCAAAGAGACCCTGCTGATGTGGGGTTGCCCGCTGGTCTCGGTGACGCGGTCTCTGGGTTTGATGGACAAGCTCTGCCTGTTATTTCTGGCCGCCTGTTGGGGACAGGAGCTCTTGAGCTGGGATGGTGCCAAGTGTTGCAAAACCTCGGGGCTCCCTGCAAGTGCTAGTCGACCTCCCGTGGCGGTTTCCCCCCACCTCTCCCCCCTCACCCTCCCTCTCCTTCACCCTCCCTCCCTCCCCCTCACCCCCCTCCCTCCCCCTCTCCCTCCCTCACCCTCCCTCAACCTCTCTCACCCTCACCCACGTCCCCCTCCCTCACCCCCTCCCTCCCTCCCCCTCCTCCCTCCCCCTCCCCCTCTCCCCCCTTCCCCTCACCCTCCCTCCCTCACCCTCACCCCCTCCCTCACCCTCCCTCTCCTTCACCCTCCCTCCCTCCCCCTCACTCCCCTCCCTCCCCCCTCTCCCTCCCTCTCCTTCACCCTCCCTCCCTCCCCCTCACCCCCTCCCTCACCCTCCCTTCCCCTCACCCTCTCCCTCCCTCACCCTCACCCTCCCTCAACCTCTCTCACCCTCACCCACGTCCCCCTCCCTCCCCCTCCTGCACCCTCCCCCTCCTCCCTCCCCTCTCCCCTCCCCTCTCCCCCCTTCCCCTCTCCCCCTTCCCCTCTCCCCCCCTTCCCCTCTCCCCCCTTCCCCTCTCCCCCCTTCCCCTCTCCCTCACCCTTCCCCTCACCCTTCCTCCCTCCACCTCTCCCCCTCACCCTCTCTCTCCCCTCCCCCTCAACCTCCCCCTCTCCCTCCTCCTCCTCCCCCTCCCACTCCCAGAAAGTCCAGCCAAAACTCTCGGTGACTCTGTGGGCGCAGGTTTGGGGATCCGGGGATTCGAGAAGCTCCACCAGAAGCGTGCAACTGTGGGTGTGACTGGTGTCACAGAATGGTGACTTCTAAATAAGCAGTGCGCACGAGATACGTGGGAAATTGAAATCGATTATAGAGTCGAGAATCTTGGATTGCCAGGGGTCGGGGCTGAATCCGGGACCCTGGGCCGAGAGAACAGACACTGCCTGAAATAGTGTCCAGAATGTAGTGATCCATTCACAACCGCGGGTGTGCACAATTGTGTAACGTGCTTGATATCTGAACCTGTGAGGAAGCCTGCAAAAAATTGTGTATTTTACTTTTAAGAATAAGTGAACCTTCCCGAAATTGTGAAATTGTTCTTTTTATTTTGGTTGTGATTGTTTGATGCAGAACAGTCGGAGAGTTTCTCTCTTTCTCTCACCCTTTTTCTCTCGCTCTCTTTCACTTTCTCTTTCTCTGTTTCATTCTCTCGCCTTTCTCTTTCTGTCTCTGTGTGTCTCTCTCGCTCTCCGTCTCTCGCTCTCCGTCTCTCTCTGTCTCTCTCTCTGTCTCTCTCTCTCTCTGTCTCTCTCTCTCTCTGTCTCTGTCTCTCTCTCTCTCTCTCTGTCTCTCTCTCTCTCTCTCTGTCTCTCTGTCTCTCTCTCTCTGTCGCTCTCTCTCTCTCTCTCTTTCTCTCTCTCTCTCTCTCTGTCTCTGTCTGTCTCTCTCTCTCTCTCTGTCTCTCTGTCTCTCTCTCTGTCTCTGTCTCTCTCTCTCTCTGTCTCTCTCTGTCTCTCTGTCTCTGTCTCTCTCTCTCTCTTTGTGTCTCTCTCTCTCTGTCTCTCTCTCTGTCTCTCTCTCTCTCTCTCTGCGTCTACCCCGCTAGCTGAGGGGTTTGCGTTTCCAAATCCTTTTCACTGATTTGCTTCTGTTGCCCTTCAGACCGGGTTGGTGGTGGAAGCGGTGAAGAAGGATCAGCTGGGAGACTATTCCGCCGCTCTCTCCCTCTACTGCAAGTCTCTGGAGTATTTTGTTCCTGCTTTACACTGTGAGTCGCCGGACGCAGCCTCTACTGTCCCTTGTGGTGCCGGCCGCGGCTCAGCGGGCAGCACGCTTGGCTCGGAGTCGGAGGGTTGTGGGCTCAATCCCCGCTCCAGAGACTCGGGCTCAGGATCTGATGCTGCATTGTCTTTTGGACAGGACTTTGAACCGAGAGCTTGCCTGTCTGCTCAGTTAGGAACAGGAGGAGGCCATTCGGCCCCTCGAACCTGCTCCGCCATTCAACCAGATTATGGCTGATCTTTGCCTCGACTCCATCCACCCGTCTTGGCTCCATTTCCCTTAATACCCCTTGGCGAGTAAAGATCTATCGATCTCAGATTTAAATTTATTAATCGAGCGAGCATCTGCTGCCTTTTGTGGGAGGGAGTTCCACACTCCTACCGCCCTTTGTGTGAAGACGTGTTTCCTGACTTCTCTCCTGAATGTCCCCTTGTCCTCGACTCCCCGCTGACATGAACCTTGTCATTCATGTGGAAATGATACTGGGCGGCCTGCGGGTGGCGCTGTCCAGGGAGAGTATAAATACTCGGGCACGGGCCCAGCTTGCTCAGGACATTCTTTAACAGGAACTAGTGAAGGACACAACCAGATCTCCACATTGTAAAACAGTTGATTAAAGCTTTGTTTAACGCTTAGACCAAGTGCCTCGTAGTTTTCTTACGTCCCCCGCCACCAGTGGAAAAGTTTCTCGCCAACTACCCCACCAATTCCTTTCAAAATCCTAAAAACCTCAAACAAATCACCCCTTAACCTGCTATATTCCATCTAAATGTGAATGATCTCTTGGTGTTACTCAGCGAAGGGCAGGGAGTTCACCTGCTGTCCTAGAATCATGCAACGCAGATTGAGGCCGTTCGGCCCATCGTGCCTGTGCCGGCTCTCTGAGAGACCTGTCCGATTAGTCCCACTCCCCCCTGCCCTGTCCCCACAGCCCTTTTCCAGTATTTATCCAATTCCCTTTTGAAAGTTACTGTTGAATCTGCTTCCACCGCACTTTCAGGCAGCGCGTTCCAGATCACAACAACTCGCGGGACCTTTACCCTGCGTGTAGTGCTCCCTTTAAGCTGCGCGGCCGCCCAGCGGTCTGGGGCTCCCGCGCAGGCCGCTCGCCGGCTTTTCTTCGATTGGAATAACCGCGCATGCGTGAACGTTTGAACGGGTGGCGCAGCCCCTTAAAGGGGCCGCGCACCCAGGGAGCATTGCCGGTGTGGCCCGCGCTGTATCTGAGCTGCGGCCGCTCGCAGTTTCCCGCTGCAGGAGCTAATCTTGATTCTGTTTTTCTGATTGATGCACTAGATGAAACTGATTGTCGACGGAAGAGAGCCATCCGGTCAAAGGTAAGAAAGAGAGAGAGAGGAGGAGGGTTGGAGAGGGAGGGTGAGGAGAGGGAGGGAGGGAGGTGGGGGGGAGAGAGGGAGGAGAGTGGGGGAAAGAGAGGAGAGTGGGAGAGAGGGAGGAGAGTGGGGGGGAGAGGGAGGATGGGGGGAGAGGGAGGGAGGAGGGTGGGGGGAGAGGGAGGGAGGAGGGTGGGGGGGAGGGAGGGAGGGGGGAGGGGGAGATGGAGGGTGGGGGAGGGAGGAGGGTGGGGGAGATGGAGGGAGGGGGAGGGAGAAGAGGGAGGGAGGACAGAGGGGGAGGAAGTGTTTAGTTGCGATGCTCCGACCATCATGAGTGTGGGATGGGTTTGATGGACCAGCTGGTCTTTTCCTGCCTGCTAATTTTGTCAGAACCTCTTGGCTTTACAAACCTTGACAGGCCTGACCCCCTCGGTCACATGACCCCGTTTCATACTATTGCCCATCCAGAACCTCTTCGTGTCAGTGTGAAAGCTGCAGTTCTATTGGCTGATGTGGGCCAGGTGACAGCCTCTCCTGTGCTGACTCTTTCATGGAATGTTCCGGCTCAGCGACTGGCCATTTGGCCCATCTAGTCTGTGCCGGTGTTTATTCCCGCCTGATCCACGGCGTCCAATCCCACTCCCCGTTCCCCTTTACCATTCCCTTACCGTCCGAGCGGCTGTCTGATCCCCGTTTGTGGACCGCGATGGGTTGTGCCAGTGATTCTCTCCTCCTCCCGCGTCAAATAAATTTCAGGGCCGTGCTTCATGTCTTTCCTTTTTGATCGGTTGCTAGGTAACCCAGTACATCTCCAGGGCGGAGGAATTGAAGGCACTGGTTGCCATGAGCAACAAAGCCAACTTTGAGCAGGCCAAGTCAGCAAGAGACGTTTTGAAAGGTAAGAACTTTCCTGACATAAGAAAACTACTAGGCACTTGGTCTAAGCATTAAACAAAGCTTTAATCAACTGTTTTACAACATGGAGGTCTAGTTGTGTCCTTCACTAGTTTCTGTTAAAGAATGTCCTGAGCAAGCTGGGCCCATGCCCGAGTATTTATACTCTCCCTGGACAGCGCCACCAGCAGGCTGCTCAGTATTATTTCATAAGTCATTTCCACATGAATGACAAGGTTGATGTCATTTCCTGTTCAGAAAAGCGCTTTCCAACCAGCCAGAGTTTCCACCCAAGTGCCATCTTGATTTTCACCTACATTGGTACCTGCCCATTGCCGTGTTGAAGGAGTGCTGCATTGCCTGAGGAGCCATCCTTTGGGAAAGGTGTTAAACCGAGCTCCATTGGTTCAGGTGAGCTTTAAAGATTCCGTTGCACGATTGGAAGAAGAGCAGGCGACTTTTCTCAGCGTCCTGGCCAAGAGAGGAGCAGGAGGAGGCCATTCAGCCCCCGCTCCCCCCGAGCCTGCTCCGCCATTCACTTGATCGGCTCCTCAACTCTATTTTCGCGCCTTTGCTCCTCACTTGCTCAACAAAAATCCATCGATCTCAGTTTTGAAAGCTCCTACTGACCCCCAGCGTCCACAGCCTTTTGCGGGAGGGAGTTCCCTTGTGTGTGGAAAAAGTGCTTCCTGATTTCGCCCCCGAACGGCCTAGCTCTAATTTTAAGATTATATCCCCTAGTTTTTGATTCCCCCCCTCCACCAGAGGAAATAGTTTCTCTGCATCTAACCTATTGAATCTTTTAATCAGCTTAAACACCTCGATCAGATCACCCCTTAATCTGCTATACTCGAGAGGATACAAGCCTAAATAACAACAGAAAACGCTGGAAAAACTCGGCAGGTCAGGCAGCATCCGTGGAGAGAGAAACAGAGTTAACGTTTCCGGTCGAAGACCCTTCGTCAGGACTGAGAAAAAAGCAGGAAAGGGAACAGATTTTAAAGCAAGTGGGGGGCTGGGAAAAGGGGGAGGGGAGGAAAGAACAAAAGGGAAGGTCAGAGATAGGATAGAAAGCAGGAGAGATAGAGAGACATTGAGAGACATTGAACAAGCCTAGTCTACTCAACCTGTCCTCGTAATTTAACCTTCTAAGCTACGCAGCACGTCCTCCGAGACCAATATAACCTTCCTGAGGTGCGGTGCTCAGAACCGAACGCAATATTCCCCCGTCAACCAGCGCCACCAAAAAACTGGGTCTTCGTCGCCTCGCTGTCTGTGGGGCCTCGCTGTCTGTGGGACCTCGCTGTCTGTGGGACCTCCGCTGTCTGTGGGACCTTCGCTGTCTGTGGGACCTCGCTGTCTGTGGGACCTTTGCTGTCTGTGGGACCTCGCTGTCTGTGGGGCCTCGCTGTCTGTGGGGCCTCCACTGTCTGTGGGGCCTCGCTGTCTGTGGGACCTCCGCTGTCTGTGGGACCTCCGCTGTCTGCGGGGCCTCGCTGTCTGCGGGGCCTCGCTGTCTGCGGGGCCTCGCTGTCTGTGGGACCTTTGCTGTCTGTGGGACCTCGCTGTCTGTGGGACCTCCGCTGTCTGTGGGACCTCCGCTGTCTGTGGGACCTCCGCTGTCTGCGGGGCCTCGCTGTCTGCGGGGCCTCGCTGTCTGTGGGACCTTTGCTGTCTGTGGGACCTCGCTGTCTGTGGGGCCTCCGCTGTCTGTGGGGCCTCCGCTGTCTGCGGGACCTGCGCTGTCTGCGGGACCTGCGCTGTCTGCGGGACCTCGCTGTCTGCGGGACCTCCGCTGTCTGCGGGGCCTCGCTGTCTGCGGGGCCTCGTTGTCTGCGGGACCTCGCTGTCTGCGGGACCTCGCTGTCTGCGGGACCTCGCTGTCTGCGGGGCCTCGCTGTCTGTGGGGCCTCGTTCTCTGCGGGACCTCCGCTGTCTGTGGGGCCTTGCTGTCTGCGGGACCTCGCTGTCTGCGGGGCCTCGCTGCCTGCGGGGCCTCGCTGTCTGCGGGGCCTCCGCTGTCTGCGGGGCCTCGCTGTCTGTGGGGCCTCCGCTGTCTGCGGGGCCTCCGCTGTCTGCGGGACCTGCGCTGTCTGCGGGACCTGCGCTGTCTGCGGGGCCTAGCTGTCTGCGGGACCTCCGCTGTCTGCGGGACCTCGCTGTCTGCAGGACCTGGCTGTGATCAAAACGGAACGGCCGACGTTACAGCAGTGGCCCCGTCTCACAGTGCTTCGCTGCGCGTGAAACGCTCCGGGACACATCGCCAGGGATGCTCGTGACTCGGGTGTGAGCCCAGGCAGCGATTGTCCGCAAGCTATTCACCAAATCACCGCAGCCGAGCCCGATCCCGATCCAGAACCAGTCGTTGCCTGGGCATCACACACGCACATGCACGCGCCAGCAGGAGTCACGGGACAGGATCGATACCCCGACCGATCCCATCCCTTTTGCTTAAGAATATGAGACCGACTATAGGATTGCGAGTGCAGCCCCAATCCTCTGTAGCTTATTCATGTTTGTTCCACTGCCTTGTGCGCTTTGAAGGGTGAATGAGAAGAACCTCGCCAGAGCCTCCAGTGTTGGTTCAGTTTGTGCAGGCAATATGCCATATCAACAGAAGAACCCAGGCCTGATTCCTGATCGGTGCCGATCTTCACTGAGGTGCCACTAGGGGATGCCAAGGGCCTGTCTAGGTCCAACCATGAAGGATGAACACCTGGGCAAAGAAAGAAAGACTTGCATTTCTGTAGCGCCTTTCACAACCTCATTACATCCCAAAGCACTTTACAGCCAATGAAGTACTTTTTGAAGTGTAGTCACTGTTGTAATGTAGGAAACGCGGCAGCCAATTTGCGCACAGCAAGCTCCCACAAACAGCAATGCGATAATGACCAGATCATCTGTTTCAGTGTTGGTTGAGGGATAAATATTAACCAAGACACCAGGAAGAACTCCCCTGCTCTTCTTCGAAAAGGTGCCGTTTGATCTTTTATGTCCAGAGGGTAGACGGGGCCTCGGTTTTAACGTTTTATCCGAAAGACAGCACCTCCGACAACGCAGCACTGTACTGGGAGTGTCGGCCTAGATTTTGGGCTCAAGTCTCCAGAGTGGGGACTCTGAACCCACGACCTCCTGACTCAGGCGAGAGAGCGCTGCCCACTGAGCCCCCCCTGTAGATTGGGCAAAGTGGGATGATCTCTAGCGCCCTGTACCGCCAGGCACCGTCCCTTCCGGAAAACATAACATCAGTGTTCCGTTTTTCTTTCAGAGATGTCCCGCGACAAACCACGACTCATTGCCGCGCTGGAGATAGGGTCCGCTGCGATCGCCAAGGTGAGACTGGCTCTTGGGTTGCCTGAGTTTTAAACAAACAGAGCATTGGATCGCGTGTGAGGCCTTGCATGGAATATTGTCATAGAATCACACAGCACTGATGGAGGCCATTCGGCCCATCGTGCCTCTTTGGAAGAGTTATCCAATTAGTCCTGATGTAATAAAACTCACTACGCACTTGGTTTGAATATAAAGCAAGGCTTTAATCAACTTGTTTCAGAACATGGAGGTCTAGTTGTACTTCACTAGTTCCTTGTCTTACAAAATGTCCCTGGCAAGCTGGGCCCACGCCCGAGTATTTATACTCCTTGGACGGCGCCACCAGCTGGCCATCCAGAGTTATTTCACGAGCAGTTTCTTGAATGATGAGATTTATAACAAGTCCCACTCCCAATTCCCTTTTGAAAGTCGCTATTCAATCCGCTTCCACCATCCTTTCCGGCAGGGCATTCCAAGATCAATTGTGCCCGGGTTGTGGGCAGCCTGCACCAGCACAGACACGATGGGCCGAATGGCCTCCTCCTGTGCCGTACATTTCTATGATTCTGTGGTGTGCTGGAAGAGTGCCGAGCAGAATTCTGGGATCTTGCTCTCCAGCCACGAGCAGAGGCTTGACAACTGAATTTGTTTACATTGGAGAAGAAGGAGTGAAAGGGACATTTTTATTTAATTAGTAAAAAATGAAGTGCCGCGCTGGGAGTGTCAGCCTCGAACTTTGTGCTCAAGTCTCTGGAGTGGGACTCGAACCCACGACCTATCTGACTCACAGGCGAGGGTGCAACCCACTGAGCCACCGCTGACGCCAGTGAAGTCCTTCAAAAGGAGCTGGATAAAGACCGACTTTGCACTGGGGTGGTGCAGACTGTGATCGATTGTTTCAGGAGATACGATGATTCCTGTGCTACTGAGGCTGGGAGGAAGGTGGCGCTGTCTGGGGAGAGCAGCAGACCAGGATTGAGCAATGGAAGGTTGAAGAGAGCTTCCAGAGTTTTACTTGATTAAAAACCTTTTAGAGGCGCAGGAATGTTGGTGCATAACTTTCAGGCGATTAAACGCGGTGGTGTAGAGTATACGATGGGGGGGGGGGGGGTTGGTGGTTGTAAGCGGTCAGTGAGCTTGATGGGGCGAAACCACTTTGCCTCATTCTGTGTATTATTGCTTCTCCTGCAATAGGAAGAAGAAGGTGACGACTCCGTGGAAACGCTGGACCTTTACCAGCAGAGTCTGGGAGAGCTGCTGCTCGTGTTGGCTGGTGAGTAGCGCTGGCCGGGGAGAGGGTCCGGGAACCGAGGCGGTATAGGCGGAGTTAAGCTGCAGATCCGCCGTGCTCTCATTGAATGGCGGAAGAGGCTCGAGGGGCTGAATGGCCTCCCCCTGTTCCTAGCCCGTTAACACGGCGGGCAAAGGAATTCGCGTTTGCGTCCGAATGTCGTATGATTTTACCCCATGTAACTCTGTTGGAAATGCACAGCAGGTTGGTGAGCAGGTGAGACAGACAGGTTAACATCTCCGGGTGGGGTCCTGCACCAGACCGCGAAGGTTCTCAATCATCCTGGTGTATGGGCTCCAGCAACAACTACTGTACTTACATTTATAGAGCGCATTTAACGTGGTAAAACATCCCAAGGCGCTTCACAAGAGCGATATCAATGAACACATTTGTGACCCTGAGCCACAGCAGGAGATATCAGGACTTGTGGCCAAAAACTGGGTCAAAGTGTCGGTTTTAAGGAACGTCTTAAAGGAGGTAGAGAGAGGCGGTGAGGTTTAGGGAGGGAATTCCAGAGTTTAGGGCCCAGGCAGCTGAAGGCACGGCCACCAATGGTGGGACGATCGAAATCGGGGGACACGCAAGAGGCCAGAATTCACCAAACAAAGAACCTCGTCCTGGTGGTGACCTGCGCCTTTGGGCCTTCCCCCTCAGGTTTGCCTTTAACGTAGTAATATGTCCCAAGGCACGTCACAGGAGTATTATAAGACAAAAAATGTGACATCGAGCCACATAAGGAGGTTTTAAGGAGCGTCTTAAAGGAGGAGAGAGAGGTAGAGAGGCGGAGCGGTTTAGGGAGGGAATTCCAGAGCTCGGGGCCCAGGCAACAGAAAGCACGGCCACCAATGTTGGAGCGATTTAAAATCGGGGATGCGCTAGAGGCCAGAATTGGAGGGGCGCAGAGACCTTGGAGGCTTGTAGGGCTGGAGGAGGTTACTGAGATAAAGAGGGGTGAGACCATCGAGAGCTCCGGCAACTCTCCGCTACTTCGCCTGGTACCGTTCTTCATATTGTGAGCTTTGGCTGATATATTTGACCTTGGATGGCGTCGCAGTCTTGCCTGGTGAAGTCCTGACCTGACGTCTGCTCCTGCACGTTTTCCAGCAAGGATTCTACATCCCGCTCGTGGGTGGAAGCCCGGCCTGATCTCACCCGCACCCCACCCCTTTAGCCCGTAGGCACAGACTGAGGTCTCCTCCTCCTCCAGCCTTGCAACACTCCGAGCTATCTGCGCTCCTCCAATTCGGGCCTCTTGCGCATCCTCGGTTTCCATCGCTCCACCATTGGTGGCCGTGCCTTCAGCTGCCTGGGCCCTAAACTCTGGAATTCCCTCCCTAAACCTCTCCGCCTCTCTACCTCTCTCTCCTCCTTTAAGATGCTCCTTAAAACTGATTGACAGGGTAGATGCTGAGAGGCTGTTTCCCCCTGGCTGGAGAGTCTAGAACCAGGGGTCACAGTCTCAGGATAAGGGGTCGGCCATTTAAGACTGAGATGAGGAGGAATTTCTTCACTCAGAGGGTTGTGAATCTTTGGAATTCTCTGCCCCAGAGGGCTGAGGAGGCTCAGTCGTTGAGTATATTCAAGGCTGAGATCGATAGATTTTTGGACTCTCGGGGAACCAAGGGATATGGGGATCGGGCGGGAAAGTGGAGTTGAGGTCGATGATCAGCCCTGATCTTATTGAATGGCGGAGCGGGTTCGAATGGCCGACTCCTGCTCCTAATTCTTATGTTCTTAAACCCTACCTCTTTGAGTAAGCACCTGTCCTAATCAACGCTCCCTCTAAGCTGCGTGGCTGTCTGGGGGTCCCGCACAGCCCCCGCCCCCCCCCCCCGGGACCGGCTTTCCAAATGTGAAATTTCTGCGTGCGCACGTGAAGCTTTGAATGAGCCGCGCAGCCCGTTAAAGGGACCGCGCACCCCGAAACAAAATTAGGGGGAACATCTCCTCACGCAGCCCGGTGTCCAATGTTTGTCTGATAATTACGCTCCTGCGAAGCGCCCTGGGGACGTTTCGCGATGTTAAAGCTGCTATATAAATGCAAGTTGTTGTTGTTGTTGCATGCCCTTCTTGCTAGGCTGCTTGGGGTCGAATCTGCCGACCTATCTGGCTGGCTTTCCCCCACACACACAAGTTGACGTCGTCCTTTCCCCGTTCAGAACCTTACTGACCGGCTGGTGCCTTTCCAGCGCTTTTGTTTTTTTTTTATATATGTCCTGAAAGTGAGCATCGCAGCGAACCGCGCGATATAACCGCGGCGGGTTGAGGAACAGCCTCCAAGCCGGCCGTCGCTGTTGTCGGCCCGGCCTCCAGACCGCACTAACGACAGACTCTTTTCTTGACCCAATTGCAGCTGAGCCTCAGGGCAGAAGACGAGTGATTTTACACAGCGAGGTGAGGCTCATTCCACTCACACATTCAAAGCTCATTTGTTGGCCGAGTTTGCTGATTGTACAGTTTTAGAATGAGGTCAAATGGCCGCACGCAGGTTTGCACGAATTTATTTTCAGGACGAGCGGGGTGCATTCATTTTTAAACCCATGTATATTTTTTTCTTCCCCCCACCCCCCCCCCCCCCCGTGATTTCCTCAGATTAAAAACCTGATGAGCCGTGCTGAATACCTGAAGGAACAACTGAAGGTCAGGCTGATCTTTCGTCGATGTAGGGCGCGATGCTATAAGCGGTTGTAGAATGCTGACTGTGGGCTTTTTTAGTAATGTGTGGTAGAGTAGAGCTGGCAACCTCGGCTGCGGGATTTTCAGTCACGCTCTGTGTACGGGACTTGTCTCCCCATCAAAAAAATATAAACGTGGTTAAAAGTCATTAAACTGGGCTGGAGGGAAGGCCAAGTGGCCATTGATGTATATTTCTTTCTCTTGCCTTCTTATCTTTCTCTCTCTCTCTCTTTCCCTCTCTCTCTGTA
Organism: Somniosus microcephalus; assembly: GCF_052327205.1. NCBI lineage: Eukaryota > Metazoa > Chordata > Chondrichthyes > Squaliformes > Somniosidae > Somniosus > Somniosus microcephalus. Next base: position 32,065,053 of record NC_141018.1, read on the forward strand.
AGCTCCCCCAGCCCCCCCCCCCGAGATTGCTGCGCTCCTCCAATTCTGCCCTCTTGCACATCCCTGATTTTCATCGCTCCGCCATTGGCGGCTGTGCCTTCAGCTGCCTGGGCCCTAAGCTCTGGAATTCCCTCCCTAAACCTCTCTGCCTCTCTCTCCTCCTTTAAGACGCTCCTTAAAACTGACCTCTTTGGCCAAGCTTTTGGTCACCTGCCTTAATATCTCCTTAATAACAACAGAACAACAGCACGGTGGCATAGTGGTTAGCACTGTTGCCTCACAGCGCCAGGGACCCGGGTTCGAATCCGGCCTCGGGCGACTGTCTGTGTGGAGTTTGCACATTCTCCCCGTGTTTGCGTGGGTTTCCTCCGGGTGCTCCGGTTTCCTCCCACAGTCCAAAGATGTGCGGGTTAGGTTGATTGGCCATGATAAATTGACCCTTAGTGTTAGGGTGATTAAATACGTGGGGTTACAGGGATCGGGTGGGATATGTGTCGGTGCAGGCTCGATGGGCCGAAATGGCCTCTATCTGCACTGTGGGGTTTCTGTGATTTCTGAGAAGACGCATCCGTGGAGAGAGAAACAGAGTCAACGTTTCAGGTCGAATCTCTCTCCACGGATGCTGCCGGGCCTGCTGCGTTTTTCCAGCGTCTTCTGTTGTTATTTCGGATTTCCAGCATCCGCAGTATTTTGCTATCCTAACATCTCCATATGTGGCTCGGTGTCAAATTATGTCTGATAATCGCTCCTGTGAAGCGCCTTGAGACGTTTTACTACGTTAAAGGTGCTATATAAATGCAAGTTGTTGTCGTTTTTCTCTTTCTCTTTTCTCTCTGTCTGTGTGTCGCTCTCTCTCTCCTCTCTTTCTCTTCTCTCTCTTTTTCTCCTTTCTCCAACATCTTGTAAAGTGTTTTTTTGAACATTTTTTGTGTACCTTTTTCTCATGTAGGTGCAGTTATGTCAAAGTGAATTCTGTTTTTTCCTTCCTCTTCAGATGCGAGAGTCTCAGAACGAAGCAGCCTCCTTGGACCAGGATCTCTTTTCAGACTCCATCAAAAGCAGTGAGTATGCAAGGACCCTCTTCCCTTTCAACCTACGCAACTTGGTGCAGCCTTAACGTGTTCAAGCGCAATTGAACAAGAACGGCGAGGCTGATCCCGAGCGTCCCAGGAATGAGTTCTGCGCAAAGACTGGAGAATCTTGACCTCTTCGCCTGGAAAAGGGGGCAACTGAGAGTTGACCTTATGGAGGCTCAGCTGGTATCACTGTGGGCTCGAAGCCCGCTCCAGGGCTTGTCTAGACTGCCAGACCCAGTACCGCATTGTCTCAGGTGCTGTCCTTCAAGTTAGACGTTGAACAGAGACCTCAGAGGGTTGTCGGGGCTGGAGGAGGTTACAGGTGACTGGAAGCTTGGTCAAAGAGGTGGGTGTCATAAATCGCAACGTCTACAAGAAGTAACTCAGGAAGTACTACTGAACGGCCAGCTGAGGGCGCCATCCGAGGAGTATAAATACTCGGGCGTGGGCCCAACTTGGCCAGAGACAATCTGGAAACAGGAAGCTAGTGACTACTAACTAGACCTCCATGTTTTGTTACAAGTCGATTAAAGCCTTGCTTTATGTACAACCAAGTGCGTAGTGAGTCTTTATTACGTCAATAACATGGAGGTCTAGTTAGTAGTCACTAGCTTCCTGTTTCCAGATTGTCTCTGGCCAATTTGGGCCCACGCCTGAGTATTTATACTCCTTGGACGGCGCCCTCAGTTGGCCATCAGTAGTACTTCCTGAGTTACTTCTTGTAGAAGTTGCGATTTATGACAGTGGGTTTGAAGGATCGGTCTAAGGGAGGAGAGCGAGCCGGAGAGGTTTAGGGAGGGAATCCCAGAGCTTGCGGCTGAAGGCACGGCCGCCAATGGTGGGGCGAAGGAAGTGGGGGGATGGCCGAGGCCAGAATTGGAATAACGCAGAGAACTCTGGGGGGGTTGTGGGGCTGGAGGAGGTTACAGAGAAAGGGAGGGGGGGCGAGGACACGGAGGGATTTGAACACAAGGATGAGAATTTTAAAGTCAAAGTGCTGGTGGTCCGGGAGCCAATGTAGGTCAGAGAGCACGGGGGCGATGGGTGAGAGGGACTTGGTGCCACTTAGGATACGGGCAGCAGAGTTTTGGATGAAACTCTATTTAACCTCTACTTAGCCCCGACCATAGCAGACAGACACCTCTCCTCCGGTCACGCCCAGCAGCCAGGTCCGCATGTGTGATCGACAGAAGACTTTTACGAATAGCCAACTAATAGATTCTGTGGCTCTCGGAGAAGAAGGTCCCACAAAGTGATTAATGGGACTGACTGCAGGACAAAAGGTTTGAAGCTCACTTCACATCGCTGGGGAAGCACTGCAGCTAAGCAGAAACTGATTTATTCGTGATTATCTCTGCTGAGGTAAAACCTGTTGGACAGCATTTAATTAAAATTGCCAGAGCACGGGTTCAGTGAGAAAAACTGAGGGTGTTAATTAACCCCTCACCTCACGTCCTCGGTGTGATTTCCGCCCCCCCCCCCCCCCCCCCGCCACCACTCTCCAATGACGGAGGTGTTTTTTTTCCTGCTAACGTTCTCTCTCCCTGTCTACTGAAGCCAGGAGCTCCTCATGGGGTTACAGTTCCACATGGGGTGTTCATCTCGGCTGACCTCATGCGCCAGCCTAGACTAGAGGTTTTCAAACCCCCCGCAAATGTTGGCACCCCTCGGGGACCCCCTTCCATCCAAACACAACATCTTACATTTATATATAAGAGCCATTGTCTGTTTCTTTACCTGTCCTATTACCACCTCGTCTCACCTTGAATATCTCTTAATGTCTCTTCTTTCATCCCCTCCCCCATTTCCCGGCCCCCAAACTGCCTTTTGTTTCATTTCCTGCCTTTTCTCTCAGTCCTGACGAAGGGTTTCGACCCGAAACGTTGGCTCTGTTTCTCTCTCCACGGATGTTGCCGGGCCTGCTGAGTTTTTCCAGCGTTTTCTGTTGTTATTTCGGATTTGCTATCGTCTTACATTTATATAGCGCCTTTTAACATAGTAAAACCGCCCAAAGGTGCTTCTCAGGAGCGATTATCAAACAAAATTTGACACCGAGCCAGATAAAGAGATATTAGGGCAGGTGCTCGGTCACTGAGGTAGGTTTTAAGCAGCGTCTTAATGGAGAGAGAGAGAGGCAGAGAGGTTTAGGGAGGGAATTCCAGAGCTCGGGGCCTCGGCAGCTGAAAGCACAGCCACCAATGGTGGAGCGATGGAAATCGGGGATGCGCAAGAGGCCAGAATTGAAGGAGCGCAGATATCTCGGAGGGTTGTAGGGGCTGGAGGAGGTCACAGAGATAGGGAGGGGGGCGAAGTTGTATTTTGTATAGCACAAGAACTTGCATTTCTGTAGCGCCTTTCACAACCTCAGGACGTCCCAAAGCGTTTTACAGCCAATGAAGTCCTTTTGAAGTGCAGTCACCGCTGTAATGGAGGGAAATGTAGGGCCTTATCACACCTCCGACATCTCAAAGCGCATCACAGCCAATGAGTTACTTCTAACGAGCAGCGACTGTCGTTGTTGCAGGCAAGGAACGCGGGTGATGGTGCAGCCAGCGACCTTCAGTACTGCTCTGCAGTCTCAGTAAGATAGGAAGTGGATTCCCCGACCTAATATTTCTGGTATAATGCCGATTCCTCTTCTCTCTGGAAGGACCTGTGTTGTAGTTCCCTGGGCCCGCAGTGCTGCACCCACCTGGCCATTCATTTTGTGTGAGTCTGAACATTGAGTGGCAGCAGGCTATTCGACCATGGCATGGGTTGGGTGGGTGGGGTGGGGGAGAAGTATCACAGCCGATCTGGATCCTGTCCTCCCCTGACTTTATGCCCAATGTGCATTTCCCAGTCAGATTCACTAGATCAGGAGCAGGAGCCCACCCGATCTTCTCTAGCTCAGGGACACCGACCCCATTAATAGCACCCCAAACGCAACCCCGGCCGAGATCAGCCAACTGGGCACGGGCCAGGGATTGAACCTGGTCTGAAAACCCGCACCAGGCCAGGCATTTACCAAATAAGGCACAGGTATGAGTTTCCAGTGCCCCTTTTAAATAGGATCAAGGATTATTCCCTCTTCCTAATAGGTGTGCGGCTGACACGTGATTGGGCGACAGTCTCTCACACCCGGGCGTGATTGGGCAACGGTCTCCCACACCCAGGCATGATTGGGCGACGGTCTCGCACACCCGGACCGTGATTGGGCGACGGTCTCGCACACCCGGGCGTGATTGGGCGACGGTCTCGCACACCCGGACCACGATTGGGCGACGGTGTCGCACACCCAGGCCCTGATTGGGTGATGGTCTCACACACCCGGACCGCGATTGGGCCACAGTCTCGCACACCCGGCGCAATCTGGGCGAACACTTGACATTCCCACGTGGACATGTGCTGTGTGTATGTGTGTGTGTGTGTGTGTGTGTGTGCAGGAGTGCTGCATCCTCTGACCCCGCTTCCCCCTTCCTCCGTCCCTGGTGGGCTATAATCCCTGCTTCCCTTAGCACGAGTTGTAACACGGGCTCGAATTGGAAATAACTGCAGTTAGAGAACATGAGTGTACGTCAAAAGCCCCCCCTCCCCTCCCCTCCCCTCCGTCCTCTTTAACATCTGGACCATGTCAGTTCTTAAACTGCCTCGGGGGGGTGGGGGGAGGATTGTGTGTGCCCTACAATGCCTGAACTCTGACATTGTCTCACTGTCGGCTTGACTGCTCACAGAACAGTGACGCTTTGTGGCAAAAGCTGAATGCTTCCACAATAGCCTCTGCCCCACTCTCCACCCACCCCCTCATACAATGGCTGCAGGTGTCAGCAAGCAGACTTTTTTCAGCTTTAAAATAAAGCAGAAGTTTATCTTGGTTCAGGTGGGACTGTATTTTTTTAAATTTATATCCTTCCCAACTTTTCCGACAGTTAAGTTTTTTTTTAAAAAGACGCTTAAATGTAACTGATGTGGAATTTTAAACAATCAAGTCCCTGACCCAGTAGGAACGGGCGCACAGCTCCGTCCCCGTGGATGAATGCGCTAACCTGGAGTGTGACCGAGAGATACGGTGCAGCGAGACCACCGGTTCAATCCCCGCTCTGTGCTGAATTACCTGATCTCAGGCCGAGTGGCGATGAGGTGGCTATGATAAGTGTCAGCCGTGGCTCAGTGGGTAGCACTCTCTCCTCTGAGTCAGAAGGTTGTGGGTTCAAGTCCCGCTCCAGAGACTTGAGCACAAAAATCTAGGCTGACACTCCCAGTGCAGTACTGAGGGAGTGCTGCACTGTCGGAGGGGCAGTACTGAGGGAGTGCTGCACTGTCGGAGGGGCAGTACTGAGGGAGCGTTGCACTGTTGGAGGGGCAGTACTGAGGGAGCGCTGCACTGTCGGAGGGGCAGTACTGAGGGAGCGCTGCACTGTTGGAGGGGCAGTACTGAGGGAGCGCCGCACTGTCAGAGAGGCAGTACTGAGGGAGTGCAGTACTGAGGGAGCGCCGCACTGTCGGAGGGGCAGTTCTGAGGGAGCGCCGCACTGTCGGAGGGGCAGTACTGAGGGAGCGCCGCACTGTCGGAGGGGCAGTACTGAGGGAGTGCCGCACTGTCGGAGGGGCAGTACTGAGGGAGCGCCGCACTGTCGGAGAGGCAGTACTGAGGGAGCGCCGCACTGTCGGAGGTGCCGTCTTTCGGACGAGACGTTAAACTGAGGCCCCGTCTGCCCTCTCAGGTGGACGTAAAAGATCCTATGGCACTATTTTGAAGAAGAGCAGGAGAGTTCTCCCCGGTGTCCTGGGTCAATACTTATCCCTCAATCCTCATCACTAAAACAGATGATCTGGTCATTATCACATTGCTGTTTGTGGGAGCTTGCTGTGCACAAATTGGCTGCTGCGTTTCCTACATTACAACAGTGATTACACTTCAAAAGTACTTCATTGACCGTAAAGCGCTTTGGGAAGTCCTGAAAGGCGCTATAGAAATGCAAGTTTTTCCTTTATAATTATCTTCTCAGGGGAGGCGGGGGGGGTGCGAGTAGAATCGGACAAGATTTCTCCTCCTCATCACTTGCTAGTAACCCTTGCTGGAAGGTGAGCCCAGGTAGGTATCAGATGAGTGCGGAATAAGTGTCCCCGGTGGAATAGGCTGCCGGCACGAGCTGTCCGGGGACACCCAGGATGCCCGCGTTGCCCAGAACCTGGAGCGCTGCTCACCTTCAGAGATTCCGCACTTCCCGGAGAGGAGGCGAAGGAGAGGGGGGGGGGGAAAGAAATGTGGTTCTATCAAGGGGCCAATTTGTTGCTGTTCTGCCCTGCGCAGCATCAGTAAGCCTTGTTTACAATATGTAATTAATGTGTCGTGCGACTCGGTTTACATTTCCACTGTGCAGAAGGCAAACATTTGTGAGCCTTCTCGACTTACATGCTCGCCGCAGTCTAAACACAGTGTGGCAGAACACAACCGGCCTGAGAGAGAGAGAGAGAGAGAGAGAACTAATAACACGGCACACCAAGAGAATGAGAGGCCCGAGGAAGTGAGAGGGGATTCATTTCTGGTACAAATTACAGGCAATCAGCTGAAGCAATAAAAAAAAAAAGCCCGCGTGCTTTTAATGTCCTCAGTCCTGCCAAGGGATCGGGCAGCCAGGGCGCGGCGTGAGAGCAGTATCGATGTTGGTGGTTTCAGTCGCCGGTTCTGTTAACTGTGATTCGAGCAGGAGGCCGGGGCAGCTGCATTGAACACCCCCTGTGCTGCTGTTTAGTTCTGTTCTGCTCTCTGGAAATCTGCTCTCGTCTGGTAGGTGTGTTTTTATTTAAGAGATTTGCCTCTGCGTTTGGCAGCGGAGATGCTTAGCGGGAGGGATTAGGCCAGGTAATAAGGAAAGACGTGCATTTCTATAGCGCCTTTCATGACCTCAGGACATCCCGAAGTGCTTTACAGAGATTACACAAACTAGGGTAACTCCCTAGAATTTAGAAGGTCTGATCGAAGTTTTCAGGATATTAAAGGGGAACAGATAGGGTAGATAGAGAGAAACTATTTCCGCTGGTTGGGGAGTCTAGGGGCTGGATTTTCATTGAGGAGTCGGGTAGGAGGCGGGACTACAACTTTTGGGGTTGTAGTCCCGCCTCCATCGAGTTCTAGCCAACCCATGCAATTTAGACTTGATTGACCTTGTTGAGCCCGCCCAGCGGGCTCAGCAGCCCAATTAAGGGCCACCCGGCAACAGGTGACGTCACAGATTGACATTTCATCTGTCAAGACCTTTTGACAGATGAAATATCTGTTTGACAGCTGTTTGAAGCTGTCAAACACTGACAATCTGAACTCCAGGTTAATTCCTTCCTCTCAGAATGATTTAGAGATCTTCCCCGGAACAGAAAGCAGAGGCTGCAACTTTTGACAGTTCGCAGCCATTCTGCTTTCTGTGCCGGTGAGATGAGGGACTCCCGAGACCTGAAGGAAGGAAGGCTGTAAAGGTAAGTAAAACATTTTTAAACACTTTACCCAGACCAAACACACTTACCTCTGCACTCATGCACCCATCACTCACCTGAACACCAGACATCTCGACCCCTCCAAGCCCTTCATCCCGACGGCCCTCCTCGCTAACTTGGCGTGGTTTGGAGCTGTCGGGAATCCAACATTTCAACAATGAAAATAGGGATTCGGCTAAAAACTGCCTGTTAACTACCTGTTAACAGGCAGTTAATTGGCACTAATCCCTTCCCGCCTTGGGGAGGCGGGTCCCAGTGCGGGACGGGTACCTGCCTCCTTTGAAACTGCCATGGAGGCAGGTTGGGGGCGGGATGGGGCCGGGACCCCCGATTTTGGGATTTTAAACCCCCCACACGCCTCCAATCCCGACTCCACGGCCCAATGAAAATCCAGCCCTCGGACTAGGGGACATAGTCTAAAAATTAGAGTCAGACCTTTCAGGAGTGAAATTAGGAAACACCACTACACACGAAGGGTGGTAGAAGTTTGGAACTCTCTTCCGCAAACGGCAATTGATGCTAGATCAATTGTTAATTTTAAATCGGAGATTTTTGTTAACCAAAGGTATTAAGGGATACGGGGCAAAGGCGGGTAGATGGAGTTAGGTCGCAGATCAGCCATGATCTCATTGAATGACGGAACAGGCTCGAGGGGCTGAATGGCCTCCTCCTGTTCCTATGTTCCTACAGCCAATGAAGTACTTTTTTTTTAAGCGTACAAAAGCAAAATGCTGCGGAAATCTGAAATAAAAACAGAAAATGCTGGAATTACTCAGCAAGTCAGGCAGCATCTGGGGAGAGAGAAAAACAGAGTTAACGTTTCAGGTCGATGACCTTTCGTCAGACCTTTTTTTGAAGTGTGGTCACTGTTGTAATGTAGGGAATCGCAGCAGCCAATTTGCGCACAGCAAGCTCCCACAAACAGCAATGCGATAATGACCAGATAATCTGCTTTTAGTGATGTTGATTGAGGGATAAATATCGGCCAGGTCACCGGGGAGAACTCCCCTGCTCCTCTTTGAAATAGTGCCGTGGGATCTTTTACGTCCACCCAAGAGGGCAGGTCACCTGTTCTAATATCACCTTTTGTGGCTCGGTGTCAAAAGTTGGTTAAAGGTGCTATATAAATGCAAGTTGTTGTTGAGGAAGATTCATCCTGATTTTTTTTTTATATTCGTTTATGGGATGTGGAGGTCGCTGGCAAGGCCAGCATTTATCGCCCATCCCTTGTTGCCCCTTGAGAAGGTGGTGATGAGCCGCCTTCTTGAACCGCTGCAGTCCGTGTAGTGAAGGTACTCCCACAGTGCTGTTAGGGAAGGAGTTCCAGGATTTTGACCCAGCGACGATGAAGGATCGACTGATATATTTCTAAGTCAGGATGGTGTGTGACTTGGAGGGGAACTTGGAGGTGGTGGTGTTCCCATGCGCCTGCTGCCCTTGTTCTTCTAGGTGGAAGAGGTCGCGGATTTGGGAGGTGCTGCCGAAGAAGCCTTGGCGAGTTGCTGCAGTGCATCTTGTAGATGGTACACACTGCAGCCACGGTACGCCGGTGGTGGAGGGAGTGAATGTTTAAGGTGGTGGATGGGGTGCCAGTCAAGCGGGCTGCTTTGTCCTGGATGGTGTCGAGCTTCTTGAGTGTTGGAGCTGCACTCATCCAGGCAAGTGGAGAGTATTCCATCACACTCCTGACTTGTGCCTTGTAGATGGTGGAAAGGCTTTGGGCAATCAGGAGGTGAGACACTCGCCGCAGAATACCCAGCCTCTGACCTGCTCTTGTTGCCGCAGTATTTATGTGGCTGGTCCAGTTAAGTTTCTGGTCAATGGTAACCCCCAGGATGTTGATAGAAACATAGAAGATAGGAGCAGGAGTAGGCCATTCGGCCCCTCGAGCCTGTTCCACCATTCAATGAGATCATGGCTGATCATCCAAACTCAGTACCCTGTCCCTGCCTTCTCCCCATATCCCTTGATCCCTTTAGCCTTAAGAAATATATCTAACTCCTTCTTGAATATATTTAATGAATTGGCCTCAACTGCCTTCTGTGGTAGAGAATTCCACAGGTTCACCACTCTCTGGATGAAGAAATTCCTCATCTCAGTCCTAAATGGCTTACCCCTTATCTTTAGACTGTGACCCCTGGTTCTGGACTCCCCCGCCATCGGGAACATCCTTCCTGCATCTAGCCTGTCTAGTCCTGTTAGAATTTTATAAGTTTCAATGAGATCCCCTCTCATTCTTCTAAACGCTAGCGAATATAAGCCTAATCGACCCAATCTCTCCTCATATGTCATTCCTGCCACCCCAGGTATCAGTCTGGTTGTCTGATAGTGGGGGATTCGGCGATGGTAATGCCGTTGAATGTCAAGGGGCGGTGGTTAGACTCTCGCTTGTTGGAGATAGTCATTGCCTGGCACTTGTGTGGCGCGAATGTTACCTGCCACATTTCCTAATGTATTAACTGGCACAATTCTTGAAGGGGGAACTTAAACAAGAAACGGTGTGTATTTTAATTCTGTGGGTTTTATTCTGTTTAATATGTGTTGCAGATTGCTCACTCCAGTGACCGCAAGTCCATCAGATACAGATGCCGACGTCTCGCACCCAGCCTGGGCGTAATTCTCGGAGTGTTGAATCCCAGCCTCTGACTGAAGCAATGACGAGTACCGCAAACCAAACGGGTACAAGAATCGAGCTGTGAAACAGTTTTTGGCTTGCACATTTTATTTAAAACACACACACACTAGGGAGTTTAATCTTTCCTAGGTAAGAGGTAATATATCCGCCACTTAACTGCTCAGAGGTAGCAGCCCTATTTAATTTTGGCCTAAGTTAGGCTGTTTGGAATTTGGAAATGCGACTCCGCGCCCCGTCTCCGCATTCTGTTCATTGCTGCAGTCAATCATTCTGTTTTTCGCCTTTTTTTTTTGTTTTGTTTGATACGTTGCGCGGCACTTGATCGGTTGCGGCAACGGCAAACCTTCCGAACAAAGAGCCCAACGGGTTAAGTGAAGGAAGCAACTTGCATTTCTGTAGCGCCGTTCACGACCTCGGGACGTCCCAGAGGGCTTCGCAACCCCTGCAGCGTAGTCGCTGTTGGACTGAACCAAACGCGGCCGCCAATTCACGCGCGGCAAGCGCCCACCCGCGTTACCGGCTAATTTCTTCCGCCGCACGACAAAATTAAACCGCGGCGCACCAGACTGTTTAAAAAAAAAAGGAATTCTGAATAAGCCTTCAAACTTGCTCAGTTCCAGCATTAATTTCATAAACTATTTCTTAAAGTTAGGTGTCTTTTCATTTTGATTTCATTCGCTCTCCTAGGCCCACTTGCTTTTTCTAACGGTGCTGGGTGCTGTCAAGCCGCAACTGCCCACCTCCGAGTGACAGGCCCACCATCCATAGCCCCCACTCCCCACCCGACCCCGTTATTTATTCTAATTGCCAGTGTGTCCCTCGCTGGGGAGGCGATGCTTGTTTTTTTTTCCTGTAGCTGCTGACTTACACTCCAGGGGGGTGGCGGGGCGGGATCCCCAGGATCGGATCGCTGGGAAGCGCGGGAGTGTGTGGCTGGGAAGCGGTGGGGAGTTCCCCCTCCGATGGGGTGCTCGTAAACTGAGACGCCCAGCGACCGCTCAAAATGGACGGAGACCTGAAATTGACCCCGCCGTAGGACCCCGTGACCTGCTGGTCCATCCAACCCGTCCCTCATGATACATTCACTCCCCACCTTGATCCATATGATCCCCAGGGACAGGTGAGAAAACAGATTTTTTTAAAACCCCGGTCCGATTTTAAGAGGAGGGCAAAAAATCTGCAATATTCCTCTTCAGGCAATCGGAACTAGTCTAGGAGACCACTCTGGTCCTGATCACTATTACATAGTAACATAAGCATTAGGAGCAGGAGTCGGCCATACGGCCCCTCGAGCCTGCTCCGCCATTCAATAAGATCATGGCTGATCTTCGACCTCAACTCCACCTTCCCGCCCGATCTCCATATCCCTCGATTCCCCGAGAGTCCAAAAATCTATCGATCTCAGCCTTGAATATACTCAATGATTCAGCATCCACTGCCCTCTGGGGTAGGGAATTCCAAAGATTCACATTACCAGGTACCTACCTCTCGTGAATACACAACTGCATGGCGAATGATCGGAACCAGGAGTAGGCCATTCGGCCCCTCGAGCCTGCTCCGCCATTCAATTCGATCATGGCCGATCTGCAGATCATGGCTGTTCTGATATCTTTTTTATTTCTTCTGAAATGCATCATCATACCTTCAGCAATATCATTTCCACTCACCAGACCCCCCGCCCACAGCCCCTGGTCACCCCCGAATGCATTTCCCTCACTCCGCGCCTCGCTGGCCGTTCCGAGCGCGGGGGGGCCTGAGGTTTAATCAATCATCACGGCGGTTTATCTCGCAGTCTGCCCTCCTTCCTCCCCACCCCACATCCTCCCCCGCCCACGGGGCAACGCAGCTTGCCATCTTTGCTTTACGGAGGGATGGCGGGGGGGTGGTCTCTGTGCAGTTTGTTTCTGTCCATTTCACAGTAGGAGCCACTAGTTTCAGAGCCGAGATGTCGAACCCCAGTAACGCAGGAAACGCCCTCTGAAATTGAACCAAGTTCACCTGCGGTGGCCAAGTGGCTGCTGATTGCAAATTTCGTGACAATGTCACACGCGCACTTGCAAGCAGCGTGTTGTTCAGCCTTTGAGGTTGTTTTGTACAGTTTGTGTAACTTTCCTCCTCTCTTACGGACACCTTACATGTTTGATGAGTTCACTTTTCTTTCTCACTGACTGACTCCAGCCATGTCACTGCTCTGTGTGGTTTCACCTGCCTGTCTTGTTAAAAGTAATCTAAGGGCTCACATAACTTTTTGCTCTCTCAATAAAAAAAATTTTAAAATTGAAAGAAAGAAAGACTTGCTTTTATATAGCGCCTTTCACAACCACCGGACGTCCCAAAGCGATTTACAGCCGATGAAGTACTATTTGAAGTGTAGTCACTGTCGTAATGTGGGAAACGCGGCAGCCAAGTTGCGCACAGCAAGCTCCCACAAAACAGCAATGTGATAATGACCAGGATCATCTGTTTTTTTGTTATGTTGGTTGAGTGATAAATATTAAGTTTAAAGTGAGTGTGTGTCATGACCTGATCAAAGACTTCAAGATTATGAAAGGGTTCGATAGGGTAGACGTAGAGAAGATATTTCCACTTGTGGGCCGAGACCAGAACTAGGGGCCATAAACAGCGTTCCCTGTAAGCTGCGCTTTGTTCTGCGCGGCCTGTTTCTTTTAATGCGCGGTCCCTTTAAATTTCTGCGCATGCGCGGTATTTATAAAGTATTTACAGTGCTGGTGTTTATGCTCCACACGAGCCTCCTCCCACCCTAATTTATCTCACCCTGCCAGCGTATCCTTCTATTCCTTTCTCCCTCATGTGTTTATCTTAGTTCCTTAAATGCATCGATACTATTCGCCTCAACCACTCCCTGTGGTAGCGAGTTCCACATTCTCACCACTCTCTGGGTAAAGAAGTTTCTCCTGAATTCCCGATTGGATTTATTAGTGACTATCTTATATTGACGGCTCCTAGTTTTCGACTGCCCCCCACAAGTGGGGACATCTACTCTGTGTCTACTCTATCAAACCCCTTATCTGCTTTATATTTTAGAAGTTCCCAGACACCTCAATCAGAAACCAACAGTCCAAAAACGACTGGACAGGAAGCAGCCTCAGGTTAAGATTCGGATTCAATTGAGGGCTTACCTCAAGACAGAAGAAACATGAAGGAAAATGTCTCATTATTCGTACAGCCTTTTGGAAATTAAACTGTTAGAAATAATTACCACCTTTAACGTCTCTGTTTATCTTGCCTGCTGCCGGTGCTGGGCTTAGGGTTTCTTTCAAGCGTGGAATTATTTTGTTTTTTTTTAAACCGCTGATGACATAATTGAAAGGAACTGGCTGGGAGAGGTTACAGAGCTCAACAATGTGCGGGATTCGGGAGCTGAATTAACATCAGTAAAGATCCAGTCATTAACTCCGAATGCTTCAGTAATCTTGTCATTTCAGCTTGTGTGTGTGTTTGTGTGTGAGCGTGAGCATGTGTGCATGTATATGTGTGTGTGTGAGCGTGTGCGTGTATGTGAGCGTGTGCGTGTATATGTGTGTGAGCGTGTGCGTGAGCTTGTATGTGTATACGTGTGTGGGCGTGACTATCTGAGGAAGGATGTTCTGGCCATGGAGGGAGTGCAGCAAAGATTCACCAGACTGATACCTGGGATGGCAGGAATGACGTATGAGGAGAGATTGGGTCGATTGGGCTTATATTCGCTGGAGTTTAGAAGAATGAGAGGGGATCTCATTGAAACTTATAAAATTCTAACAGGACTAGACAGACTAGATGCAGGAAGGCTGTTCCCGATGGCGGGGGAGTCCAGAACCAGGGGTCACAGTCTAAGGATAAGGGGTAAGCCATTTAGGACAGAGATGAGGAATTTCTTCACCCAGAGAGTGGTAAACCTGTGGAATTCTCTACCACAGAAGGCAGTTGAGGCCAAGTCATTAAATATATTCAAGAAGGAGTCAGATATATTTCTTAAGGCTAAAGGGATCAAGGGATATGGGGAGGAAGCAGGGACAGGGTACTGAATTTGGATGATCAGCCATGATCTCATTAAATGGCGGAACAGGCTCGAGGGGCCGAATGGCCTACGCCTGCTCCTATCTTCTATGTATGTATCTATGTGAGCGTGTATATGTGTGTGTGGACATGAGCGTGTATGCATATGTGTGTGAGCATGTGTGTATATGTGTGTGTGAGCACGTGTGTACATGAGTGTGATCGTGTGTGTGCGTGAGTGATCGTGCATGAGCATGTATATGTGTGTGAGCGCGTGTGTGTTCATTCAGCTCCCACACACGGCCAGACTCAGGATCTCCTGTCTAGGCAGCTCCACGATCATGTTTCTCTCTCTCTACCCCCTCTTCCCCACCACACTTTGTAGAAGACCCTGAACTGTTCCCCACCCCTCCTACCTCCAGCAGTGCAGTTTAGATTGAAAAGCTGACGAGTGTTAACTGCATGCAGCCTTAACATGCTGGGCACAATGCTGCAGCTTATTTCTAATGCTGCTATTAAGAACAGAGAGCGGTTTTAACCGCTCCACCATTGGTGGCCGTGCCTTCAGCTGCCAGGGCCCTAAGCTCTGGAATTCCCTCCCAAAACCTCTCCGCCTCTCCACCTCTCTCTCCTCCTTTAAGAGGCTCCTTAAAACCTGTCTCTTTGACTACACCGGTTCTAATATCTCTTTATGTGGCTCGGTGTCAAATTTTGTCAGATTACGCTCCTGTGCAGCGCCTTGGGGTGTTTTACTATGTTAAAGGCGCTATATAAATGCACGTTGTTATTTATAAACTGGGATGAATTGTGATGAAAATCTGCAAAGTCGAGGAGGCACTGATGTACTCTCGTAATTATTAAATATTAAAAATCTGATTTTTCTGGTTCTTTCCTGGAGGGGAGGCACAGGCGGGGATAGGATTGGCCGACTTGGCAGGAAGGGGACTTGCCAACTACAGAATGCCAACTTTCCCTAGTTCAAAGGTCGAGCTGGGCACAGCACAGACTGCCAGGCCCAACCCGGAAGAAATGGAGGCCGTCCTTCAAAGCCGCATTAGCTGACTTCAAAATGATTGAGGGGGGTCATGACCCCCCCCCCCCCCGCCACTGAGGGGAGCGCTCGTTGCAGATTTTCACACTCAACCCACACCCCCTCTTTCCCAAAGATCTCTCTCCTCTTGAGTCAGAAGGTTGTGGGTTCAAGTCCCACTCCAGAGACTTGAGCACAAAAATCCAGGCTGACACTCCCAGTGCAGTGCTGAGGGAGTGCTGCACTGTCGGAGGTGCCGTCTTTCTGATGAGACGTTAAACCGAGGCCCCGTCTGCTCTCTCAGGTGGACGTAAAAGATCCCGCGGCACTATTTCGAAGAAGAGCAGGGGGAGTTATCCCCGGTGTCCTGGGCTAATATTTATCCCTCAATCAACATCACTAAAACAGATTATCTGTTTGTGGGAGCTTGCTGTGCACAAATTGGCTGCCGCGTTTCCTACATTACAACAGTGACAACACTTCAAAATGTGTTTCATTGGCTGTAAAGCCCTTTGGGACGTCCTGAGGTCGTGAAAGGCGCTATATAAATGCAAGTCTTTCTGTCCAGCAGGTGTCAGCAAAGAGCAATTGATTTATGGA
This sequence comes from Somniosus microcephalus, assembly GCF_052327205.1. Taxonomy (NCBI): domain Eukaryota; kingdom Metazoa; phylum Chordata; class Chondrichthyes; order Squaliformes; family Somniosidae; genus Somniosus; species Somniosus microcephalus. The sequence continues at coordinate 32,080,861 of NC_141018.1, forward strand.
GAATTTATTTCGTGCAGACGGTGATTAGGACATAGGTTGCTCGACCACGAACACTGGTGGAAGCAGAATCCATAATAGCTTTTAAAAAGGGAGTGGCTACATACTTGAAAATGAAGACTGGATACAGGGGGAAAAGGAGGGAAATTTGGAATAAGGGGAAAGGTCTTTCAGAGTGCTGGTGCAGGCATGATGGGCTGAAGAGCCTCCTGTGCTGTGAAATTCTATGAGCATAAGCCCACCCCTCAGCCAGCACTCCTGAAAACAGATTAACTGCTCATTTGTGGAATCTTGCTGTGCATTAAAAATAAAATATCGGCCGACGTACAGTGCATTTCAAAGTCATTTGAAAGCACTTTTAAGCTGTTTGAGCAGGTGATTAGGTGCTACTTAAATGCAAGTCTTGTTCCCAAATACACAAAGTGAAAGCTGTTTCTATATGTTGGTCCTATCTTTGTTGATGGGTAATGAACACCCATGTCTGCTTTACAACAGATATGTAAATTAATGCTAATAAGCTCCCCCCAACCCCCCTTCACGGTTTAACGGCAGAGGCTCCTAGCCTCATGGCATTGTCTCCCTTTGCATTGCGGGAACATGGAATGTTTATCCAACTTCCCAAAGGTTTGCAACGGTAGAGAAAAAAAGCGAATTTCAGCCGTGGCCCAGTGGGCAGCGCCCTCGCCTCTGAGCCAGAAAGTTGTGGGTTTGAGTCCCACTCCAGAGACTTAAGCACAAAAATCTAGGCTGACGTTCCCAGTGCAGTGCTGAGGGAGTGCTACACTTTCAGAGGTGCCGTCTTTCAGATGAGATGTTAAACCGAGGCCCCGTCTGCTCTCAGGTGGACGTAAAAGACCCCACGGCACTAAATCGAAGAAGAGCAGGGGAGTTATCCCAGGTGTCCTGGGCCAATATTTATCCCTCAACCAACATCAGATGATCTGGTCATTATCACATTGCTGTTTGTGGGAGCTTGCTGTGCACAAATTGGCTGCCACGTTTCCCACATTACAACAGTAACTGCACTTCAAAAGTACTTCATTGGCCGTAAAGCACTCTGGGACGTCCGGTGGTCGTGAAAGGCGCTGTAGAAATGCGAGTCTTTCATTTATACACAGAAAAAATAACTTTCCTATTTGTTTAAAAAGTACCAGTCAGATTCACCGTGTAGAAACGAAACAGTTTCATTTGTGTTTGGTGTACAGTTTGTTCTGTTTAAAAACAAATGAATAAAAGAGCTTCAGATGCTAGCTCAGTTGGCATGCACGCTACCTGGTGTGATACGGAACCATTCCAGGGTTGCCACCCCTCCAGGATTGCCCTGGAGTCTCCAGGAATTAAAGGTACATCTCCTGGACGCTGCTGCCGGCAAATCGGGAGAAAAATCATAGGGGCGTTAAAACACTTTTCGTTTGTTAGTTATCAAATATTGGGAGATGGGGAAATAGGTTGGCGGGGCAGTCAATCGGGTAATGAAGAGCCTGTTTGCTTTCCAGTTGGCTGGGGCCGGGGTGGGGGGGGGCGCCACCGATGTGTCAGGCGACCAATGACGGGGGCCGGGGGCGGTCGGAGACGTGATGAAACCTCCGGGAACACCTCCAACCAGAGTTGGCAACCCCACGCCATACAGTAGGAAGGTCTCGCGCGATGGTGCTCTGCAGTCAGTATTGTTAGAATTGGCCTCAGTACCCCTTGATTTAGGGATTGGCGGGGAGGGTGGAGCGAGCTAGCTGCCTGCTTGCAGTCCAATGACCCCTGCCAGACAGGGTGTGCACCTTAACCGAGGACGCGATTGGTTTTGGATGTGATGCCTTACCTTGTCGAATAGCTGGTCCACACCCACTGTCTAGGCGAACACATGAAGTGAGGCCACTTGGGCAACGGGGAGTCTGCACATTCATTCAGTCAGTTTACTTAACCAAAAGAGTTATCGGGTAGATTTATTTTGGAAAGAGAAAAAAACACGACTGGCATTTAAATAATGAATACATAAGTGGCTCTTGAGTTTAAGACTTAAGTTTCCAGGGTGATGTTAAAACATCCCGTAGCACCGTTCAGAGAGGTCGGCCTGTGCCCTGATCCAACATTTGTCTCCCAACCAACACCACCAAGAGCCGATCGACGGAGTCATTCCTCTCTTACCGCCGTTTGTGGGATCTTGCTGTGCACAGAATGGCTGCCCCCGTTTGCCTACAGGACAAATCGCTGCACTTCAAACGGACGCGTTGTATGTGAAGCGCTTTGAGAGGTTTCTGAGGGACAAGACAATACAAGGCTTTCTTTCAACATATATGAGTGCCAATGTGTTCAGTCGTTTCTGCAGATCTTTTCATTTTGTTCTGATCTCCTTCATAAAAAACATCTTAGCAAAAGACTTGCATTTTGCAAAACGAAATTTGCCACACTTAAAAGAAAAAGTTCTACGATGTTATATATTGGGATAATCTTTCAGTGTCTGTACATTGTAGCTTTTAAGTAATAAAGTGTTTAAAATATAGCTAAATTTAAAAAAAACATTAAATCTAGAAAAACACAGCAAGTCAATCAGCATCTGTGGAGATACACGTGGATCTGTTGGTGGGGAGGAGGGGGGAGAGATAGGGTTGCCAACCCTCCTGAGGTCTCTAGGAATTGAAGGTTAATCTCCTGGACGCTGCTATGAGCAAAACCCGGGAGAAAAATAGAGGCAAAAAAAAGGTGTATTTTTTTCATTTTCTTTGAACACTTATTTATTAGTTATAAAAATATTGGAGATTGGGGGAAAAGGCTGTTTGACCCGGCGGGGTGGTTGGAGGGGGGGGGGGGGTTGTGTGAGGCAACGTCCAGGAATACTTCCAACCAGAGTTGGTAACCGTACCTTGGTCAGGACACAGTGCTGGTGGGTGGCACCTTCCGTTTTCATTTCGAACCCGATCCCTAGCTTTTTTCATTGCTCCCATTTTCCTATCAGCTGCGGCTCAGTGGGTAGCACACTCGTGCTCTGAGTCGGAAGGTTGTGGGTTCACAGTCCCACTCCAGGGACTTGAACACATTCTAGGCTGACACTCCCAGTGCAGTACTGAGGGAGTGCCGCACTGTCGGAGGTGCCGTCTTTCGGCTGAGACATTAAACCGAGGCCCCGTCTGCCCTCTCAGATGGATGTAAAAGATCCCATGGCACTATTTCGAAGAAGAGCAGGGGAGTTATCCCCGGTGTCCTGGGCCAATATTTATCCCTCAACCAACATAACAAAAACATTATCTGGTCATTAGCACATTGCTGTTTGTGGGAGCTTGCTGTGCACAAATTGGCTGCCGTGTTTCCCACATTAGAACAGTGATTACACTTCAAAAAGTACTTCATTGGCTGCAAAGCGCTTTGAGACATCTGGTGGTCGTGAAAGGCGCTATAGAAATGCAAGTCTTTCTTTAAGCCCCCCACAGTGTCTGCTATTTTACACCACTTGTTTCATTAAGGTCTTTTATTTCTTTGAGAGGTCTACTACTTGACTCAGATTATCTGTTTCACCCTCCAGCTGCCACTCCACTACTTTCTATCTTTATTGGTCTGTCTATTGTATATGGTTTGCTTTCCTCTCTCCCCTTTTCACCTTGAGTATTGTGTGCAGTTTTGGTCGCCTTATCTGAGGATGTTCTTGCCATGGAGGGAGTGCAGCGAAGATTCACCAGACTGATACCTGGGATGGCAGGAATCACGTATGAGGAGAGATTGGGTCGATTAGGCTTATACTCGTTGGAGTTTAGAAGAATGAGAGGGGATCTCATTGAAACGTATAAAATTCTAACAGGACTAGACACAGGAAGGATGTTCCCGATGGTGGGGAGTCCAGAACCAGGGGTCACAGTCTAAGGATAAGGGGTAAGCCATTTAGGACAGAGATGAGGAGGAATTTCTTCACCCAGAGTGGTGAACCTGTGGAATTCTCTACCACAGAAGACAGTTGAGGCCAATTCATGAAATATATTCAAGAAGGAGTTAGATATATTTCTCAAGGCTAAAGGGATCAAGGGATATGGGGAGAAAGCAGGGACAGGGTACTGAATTTGGATGATCAGCCATGATCTCATTAAATGGCGGAGCAGGCTCGAGGGGCCGAATGGCCTACTCCTGCTCCTATCTTCTATGTTTTCATAGTATAGTACAGCCCCGAAGGAGGCCATTCGGCCCATCGTGCTTGTGCCGGCTCTCTGAACGAGCTGTGCAATTAGTCCTGCTCCCCTGCACTGTTCCTGCTAGTTTTATTTTGGGTGCCCGACTGCTTTAACGGACTGCGCAGCCCACTCAAATTATCGCGCATGTGCGTTTTTTTTCCAATTAAAAGCCGGCGAGCGGCGTGCGCGGGACCTCCAGCGAGACCGTGCAGCTTAGAGGGAACATTGCTGCCCTGCTCTTTCCCCGTAGCCTTGCAAATGTCTCCTTTTCGAGTATTTATCCCATTCCCTTTTGAAAGTTATTATTGAATCTGCTTCCACCGCCCTTTCAGATTCCAGATCACAACTCGCTGCGTAAAAAAAATTCTCCTTATCTGCCCCCCCCCTTGGATTTTTTGCCAATTATCTTAAATCTGTGGCCTCTGGTTACCGACCCTCCTGCTAGTGGAAACAGTTTCTCCCTAGCTACGCTATCAAAACACCTCAGAATATATTCTGATCCCATTAATAAGCTTCCCCCTTATGTGTGTCAGCCGTGGCTCAGTGGATAGCACCCTCGTCTTCTGAGTCAGAAGGTTGTGGGTTCGTATTTCCATTCCAGGGACTAGAACACAATCTAGGCTGACACTCCAGTGCAGTGCTGAGGGAGTGCTGCATTGTTGGAGATGCCGTCTTTCAGATGAGACGCTAAACTGCGGCCCTGTCTGCCCTCTCAGGTGGATGTAAAAGATCCCACGGCACTATTTTGAAGAAGAGCAGGGGAGTTCTCCCCAGCGTCCTGGCAATATTTATCCCTCAATCAACATATAAAAACAGATGATTTGCTCATTATCACATTGTTGTTTGTGGGAGCTTGCTGTGTTTATTACATTACAACAGTGACTACACTTCAAAAGTACTTCATTGGCTGTAAAGCGCTTTGGGTCGTCCTGAGGTCATGAAAGGCGCTGTAGAAATGCCTCGGGAGCCTACTGTCAACAAGGGCAGACGTCGACGACGAAGTCCAACACCGCCTTCAGTGTGCCAGTGCAGCCTTCGGTCGCCTGAGGAAGAGAGTGTTTGAAGACTAGGACCTCAAACCCGGCACTAAGCTCATGGTCTACAGAGCAGCAGTGATACCCGCCCTGCTGTATGCCTCAGAGACATGGACCATGTACAGCAGGCACCTCAAAGCACTGGAGAGGTACCACCAATGCTGCCTCCACAAGATCCTGCAAATCCATTGGCAGGATAGGCACACCAACGTCAGTGTTCTCGCTCAGGCCAACATCCTCAGCATCGAAGCTTTGACCACGCTCGATCAGCTCCAATGGATGGGTCACACTGTCAGCATGCCCGATACGAGACTCCCAAAACTAGCGCTCTACTCGGAGCTCCGACACGGCAAGAGAGCCCCAGGTGGGCAGAGGAAACGCTTTAAGGACACCCTCAAAGCCTCCTTGAAAAAGTGTAACATCCCCACCGACACCTGGGAATCCCTGGCCCAAGACCACACAAAGTGGAGGAGAAGCATCCGGGAAGGCGCCGAACGCCGGGAGCAAGCGGAAGCCAAGCACAGGCAGCGCAAGGAGCGCACGTCAACCCAAGCACCCCATCCACCCGCCCCTTCAACCACCATCTGCCCCACCTGTGACAGAGACTGTAGGTCCCGCATTGGACTCATCAGTCACCTGAGAACTCATTTTTAATGTGGATGCAAGTCATCCTCGGTTCCGAGGGGCTGCCTAAGAAGAAGATATAGAAATGCAAGTCTTTCGTTGTATTTCCAAAGCCTGAAACCTCCCTACAGATGCAGATTGTGTGTTTCCCACCTTTTATTTATTTTGCATATTTTCGATTTTTAGGTTGGTGGGGGTGGGTGTTTCACTTGAAAGCTGGGTCCCTTTCGGAAGGTTTAATTTTTTAAGGACTTTCTCTTGTGAAAGGGTTTCCTTAATACACTGTCGGTACAGCTCTCCGGGATAAACAATTAGCAACCCCCCCACCGTCCAGCACTATGCAAAGCACGTGTGACTCCCCCCCCTACACACCCCGCCCTCCCAAATGAAACATTTTCTCCCACAAAACAATGAGGTTTGGCCCTCAGAATTCACAATCTTCAACTGCCCCAGGGATGTCGCTGTTTTTTTTTGGCCAAGGCAATTCTGAATGACAAAAGCGAGGAGCCACTTGACATTTGTATGGGCTGTATCCCTCCCCTATAAATAGTCTGACCTATTATCTGAAGGAGTCATTTGAAGTGTTTAATCAATTCACGGACGAGACCAAAAAAACTGTTTAGATTGGACAGGTCGAGTCGGTGGCAAAGGTTACTGATCCCCAATCCCAGTTCGACTACCTGTGATCCATCTACACGTGTTCCCAGTTGCGGTTGCCGCGTTCATCTAAAGTCTCAAGGCTGTGCTGCGTGTTGAGGTCCAATTTTAATTTAACCCCCTTTCCCTCCCACGTTAATTTCTCTTTGCCAGTTTCAGAAATTCAATGTGTTGTGCAAATACAAGGTTTTTTTTAAATGGTAAAATAATAAGGTAAATCTAGAATTTTGGTCTGGATGCGCGCATCTTAAGTTTCGAATTTTCTTAAATCCTTTTTTTTTTACAAGATTTAATTCTCACGTCCTGTATCGAGATCCATTTCTCCTGCCTCTCTATAATAATCCCGGAATATTAAATGCTGATTGGGAGGAAAATGCACAACAAGAGGTCTGCAGGGTGCAAAGAATTCTGGATTGGATACATACAGTTGCACAAAAAAAGGAAATTCAATCTTTTGAGGTCAACACTCCGCCAGTCCGCAGTCTCCGCCAATGATGCGTCGGTCGGGGTTCCGCCGGTAGCAATTTCTAAACCAAATTATTTTCAGGACTTCAAACAGAGATTGGAACTCAAACTGTCAGACGAAATATAAAGGGGAAAAAAAATCCCGCAAATCTTGAAATAAACAGCATGAAAAATGCGAGGCATACATACATACACACACAGCAGGTCCGGGCTAACTCCAGCGTTTAAAACCCAAGGCAAACGAACAGCAAAATCCAAAGGGATATTTTAAAGTTCAAACAATTAAACCCACACAAGTTGCAGGAATTTCAACTCCCAAGAATTTAAGCAGTTGTCACTTTAAACAACTAAAGTTAATGTTCAATATTTTTTTGTAACAAATAACGCGGATTGGAGGGGAGGGGGCTGAAAATAAAACCAGAGTATGTACAGGTAACATTTCGACAGAAAATTAAATTCCCTCGGGGACTTCGAGGGATTGAATCTTCCAACAGTGTGGCTGCGAGTAATTTAATCACGGTTTAATCCGCTGTTACTGCGGTGTATTAAACAGACACCTCCGGCGCTTTTAAGGGCGCCTTCAAACTTCCAGTTTGCGATTGAATGCAGCTAGTATTGGCTGGTGTGTAAACGGCGCCACGTTTCTTTTTTTAACTATATTTTACAGATATAAATGAAAGGAGACCAAAAAGAAAAGACGAGTTAATGCATAAATATGTGACTGTAAAAAGTAATTACAAACAGATTGTGTGTTGGAATATAATTTCAGAGGGACCCAAAGACCACAGTCCTCTCTCTCTCGTGGGCACCGAGTTCCTCGTGTTTAAACCCACCGTCCCTCAACTCCCCACTGCAGTGTCCAGTCTTATTGAAACATCCTCGCTCCCCTTGTATTAATGAATGGTTCATTGTATAAATCTTTTTTTTTTAAATACACTTCTTCTGCCTGGGAAATACTGAGGTTTTTTTTTTGTAAAAATTCCCACATTAAAGTTCACGGACATCCCAAACAGTAAAGCAGACACCGAGTCTGTGTCGTGTTTGTTTTATACTGAGAAAGTTACCCCCTCCCCTCTCCCCTCTCCACTCTCCATTTCTGGTCTGTCTCCTCCCCTTCACCTCCCGTCCTCAAGCTCTCTCTCTCCCCACAAGATCCTGTGTTTCACTTTCGAATTGTTTATGTAACTTGGTGCAGTTTCTGCCGACAGTGGCGCCCGGGGGGGAGTTCACTGCGAGCCAACTAGATCCAGATGGTCCCACTCTCCCAGTGTAAACTTTCTCTTCGCTGTTTAATAAACAGCCTCGCACTACAACAGACCCTACACCCTCCACGCTTTGTGGCTCAGCGCTGTTTATTTGAATATTTGTATCATAATGAATCGAAAAAGCACAACGTAAAAAAGAATCAAAAATTAGAACCCAAGGTGGGAATTGTTTTCGTGGGGTGGGGAATTAGCGAATTTTACTCAAAGCAGTTTAAACGTTGAAAGACAAAGGATTTTTTAAGTAACTTATCAACGTTTATATAGGCCTTTAACATTTAAAAAATCAAAGATACTTAAGGGATAGGGTGTTGAAAACGGACAGCCATCCAAGGAGTGGGATATTAAGAGAAGGAGATGGGGTTGAGGATGTGTTAGAATCAACATAACAAAACCAGATGATCTGGTCATTATTACACTGCTGTTTGTGGGAGCTTGCTGTGCGCAAATTGGCTGCCGAGTTTCCTACATTACAACAGTGACTACACTTCAAAAGTACTTCATTGGCTGTAAAGCGCTTTGAGACGTCCGGTGGTCGTGAAAGGCGCTATAGAAATGCAAGTCTTTCTTAAGGAGGTGGAGGGGCTGGGGGGTGGGGGACTGCAGAGAGTGAGACCCAGGCCCGTTGATAGCTCTGCTGTTAATGGTAGGGGGGAGGATGTGCAAGGGTCCTGAGTCCTGAAGAAGCAGAGAGTTGAGGGTTACAACACTGGAGCAGGTTGCGGAGGCAAGAAAGCCACAGAGGGATTTAGGAGAAGGATTTAAAATTTGAGATGTTGAGCAACAGGAATCCATGTAGGTCAACGAGGGGCAGAGGAGAAGGGTGAGAACTGGATTTAGACAGAATAGGTTCAACACAGTTTTGGACAACTTGGGGTTTATGGGAGGCGGGGGTTATGCCGTCGAGTCTTGAGGTAAAGGCAAGTACAGGGGGTTCTCGGCAGCGGAAAAGCTGAGGTGAGGGTGGAGATGTTGTGGGACTGGAAGTACGCGGTTCCAGTGATGGGAGAAGATTATGGGACATTAGACAGTCCTAAAGGTTGACCAAAACGCCGAGCTTGTGGAGAGACTGGTCCAGTCTGAGGCAGTCAGTGGCTGTGGAGGTGGGATGGAATCAGTGACAAGGGTTTGCACCCAGGAAGCTGAAGACCGCGATGGCCTAAATCTTCGCAGAGGAAGTCAAGACACAACCAAGATGGAATGTCAGACGTGCAGTCAGAGAAGAGGGCAATGGTGGGGGTGGGGGAGATGTTGGAGCCGCAGAGCTGGGTCTGCCAACCGAGAACACAGACAAAAACACCACTGTGCAAAAACAAATACAAAACTGTTACCTGAATTTATTTCAAAAAAACGTATTAGTTGCAAAACCATAAATAGTGTCAAAAAGTTTCCATCTTTTATACAAAAACAAGTCTTCGAAAAGTTACAAATCTACACGTAGAGTGGTCCAACTTTTCTCATTTGTGGGTCCCGTTGCCAATATTTATTTTAAAGATCAATTGGACCAGCAAAACATTTGCACACGCAGTTTGTTGTGTTTGATTCGAGACAAGTTCCAAGATTGTTCGATGAGATACGTCCTGTTTTATGTCTGTGCGCTTTTATTATATATATAATATATATGTTTTTAAAAATCGATCTACCAGTGGGCGGGGGTAGAGGGGGGGGGGGTTTATGAGACTGAAATTGTAACCCAAGTTAATTTGATCTCAATGTTCACATGACGTGCCTCAGCGCTTGAAGTGTTTGTGTTTGGTAAACACTGTGCCTGTGAAGAGGGGGAGAGGGCAAATGGTAAAAAGAGAGTGAGGAGAGAGATTGACAAAAAAACAAACAAACCTGCAAATAATTGTTCGCACAAAGTATTATAGGAACCAGAAGCCCAGGAGGAGGAGGAGGAGGGCGCGCCACGTGTGTGCTCCCAGACCTGCAGAAACGTTCAATGGCGTGTCAATTTTGTCTGCGGTTTCTGGCCTTAGATCCGTTTTGTTTATTTCATAATCGTCGTATTCATAATTCTCCTCCGAGTCCGGGGTGGCCGTGAAAAGCGAGTGTCCGTTGATCGAGCAGAACTTGTCCATGTTGTCCTTCACCACCTCGCAGAAGGGCCGCTCCACCCCGTCGCAGATGCATGTGTTGAGCAAGATCCCATTGGGGATGGCGAGCAGGCGCTGGATGGTGTTCTTGCAGACGGGGGTGCACCGCCGGCCGTTGAACAGCTGCCCGCAGTTGGACAGATAATCCTTCATGGCGCCGTGACACGCCGACTCCCGCTCGCAGCGCTGGCGGGCTTCGGTGCAGCCCAGGTCGGACGCGTCCGGCGACTCGCCCCGGTACCTCCTGGGCATGCACGGCTCGATCGCCCGCTTGGCCCGCCTGCATTGCACGTCCTGGTCGCAGTCGCAGTTCTCCAGGTCCGGCCCGCTCAGGGTCTGGTTGAGTTTGACCAGGGCGCCGATGCAGTGGCTGGGGCAGTGCCGCCTCAGCCCCTTCAGGAAAGGCTCGCAGGCTGCGCTGTACTGGCTGTAAGCCCACTTGCAGTCCCTCTCCTCCTGGCAACGCAAAAGCGCCTGCCAGCACACGGGCTGAGTCCCGGCCACCGAGCTCAGGCAAGCCAAAATCGCCAGGGAGTACCAGCCCAGTCTGACGGTCCGGTGCATTCTTCAGGGAGAAATCTTGCCAAACCATTCGCCCCCTTGCTTACAGCGACCGCATCGGATACATCCTGGAAATCTCCCAATCTGCCGGCACTGTTGCTTTGCAAAGCCTCCTCTCAGTTGCATAACAACAAGTGTAATGCACAAGTTAAAAAGCTTCCCCCTCCTCTCTTTAAATCCCACCAACGTTTGTGCTCAAGCAAGAACAAAAAAAAAGCCTTAAAAAAGTGTCCTCAGTAAGTTCCTGACTGTCCTGGGAGAATTGTCCAGAATGCCGATTCAGCAAGCGAACTTTCCAGCTAAGTTATTTTCCTTTGTCCTCGGATGTCTTCGAATCGCAAGAGAAATTTGCCGCGATTTTTTAAGAGATGCAAATTGTTTAGCTCTTTTCCTTTCGCCCCCCTCCTCACAGCCCTTCTCCCTCTCTCGCTCTCTTTCTAAAGTACCTGTAGCTTTGTCCCTCTGCTCCCCTTCACGCTTGATTTAGCTTTTTTTTTAAAAAAAATGCTCAACTCTCTCTAACTCTTCTCCCTCCCTCCCCAAACTGGGGAGGAGGAGGGGGGGGGGGGGGAAGAAAGAGAAAGACAAAATCTTTTTTTTTTCCCCCCATCCTCAATGGGATTGGTCGATTTTTTTTAAGGATTGTGCAGCCTGGGATTCGTTTCCATACCAACCCAATTTTTTTTGGCAACCCAGCTCGCCACATACTGGATCAAATGTTTATATAAATGTATAAAAACACAGCATGTGTGGTCTTAACTTTTTAAAAAAAAAAAGTTTGAAAACACTAGAGGGAGCAAGACATGACACTCCAAGCCTGCTGTACAGCAAAGGATAATGGTGTGATTTAAAAAAAAAATCCTCACATGTGCAATTCTCACTTAATCTGACATGTCTACCAGTTTACCCCGCAAAAAAAAATACTAATGTCACTGTGTAAAATAGGGCCAAGCACTGGCTCTGGAAACTTGTAAGAGTTCCTCAATGCACTCAAACATGGGTATGTTTAGAAACTGCAAGGTCCCATTTTAGCAAGAGATTTTTCTCCCCACACCTATCCTCCCTCCTCTCTACCCCCTCGCCCGCCCCCTTCTAGGCAGTGAATAGCATTTTCTGGCCCGTTTCATTCCCTTTGTGGGTGATGTGCCTGATCACCGAGTTGACGCCGGAGAAAATTGTTCACGCCTTGCAAGCTCTGAATGGAGCCCAGTCGCCGTGTATTTTCCAAAGGGGGGCCTCCCTATTTAACAGCCGGCCAGCTTTTCTCATTCACCCGCACTGAGAGTTGCCAAAATGGAAAGCGGTTTCAGTCGATCTCTTTCTTTCTAGCGCTCTCCCCACCATCCCCTCTCCTATTGAAATGTAAAGTGACCGAATTGAGGAGTAAATCGCGCAACACCATGACCGCTTTTGGCAGGCGGGGAAAGGGGCTAGTGTGGGGTGGGGGGAAGTTTCAAAAAAACTTTTTTTTTTTTAAAAGTAAAAGAGGACGAGTGATTTGTTAGTGAAAAGAGGCTTTTTCTCTGGCATGCGTTTCGAGTCACGTTATAAAGCAAATGTATTGCTATTTACATCTGCACCTCGATCCGTTTCTTAGCCTTTTTGGGGGGGGGGTTAAATATGAAATAGTTTCTTCTGCTGATTCAGTCTAGTCTTTGTACTAAAAGAATGAATTATGCAATAATTTGAAATAGCGCAAAAATAACAGGAATTTAGTGCGAATTAAACGATTACTTGAATCAAGCAACGTTGTATTAGGATCTGGATGTATTTATTTGTCTTTGGGAATAAATTACACAAACATATATTTTATGAAAGCACTGTGTAGTTTATCATAAGGGAGGCACAGTGGGATAGTTAGTGTAGGCACACAGCATTAAGGGCGACTGTCTGTATGGCCAATGGTGAGATTTCCCCAGTGTGGAGCTCATGGTCTACAGAGCAGCAGTGATACCCGCCCTGCTGTATGCCTCAGAGACATGGACCATGTACAGCAGGCACCTTAAAGCACCGGAGAGTTACCACCAACGCTGCCTCCGCAAGATCCTGCCACCGCACCAACGTCAGTGTTCTCGCTCAGGCCAACATCCCCGGCATCGAAGCTCTGACCACGCTTGATCAGCTCCAATGGACGGGCCACATTGTCCGCATGCCCGATACGAGACTCCCAAAACAAGCGCTCTACTCGGAGCTCCGACACGGCAAGAGAGCCCCAGGTGGGCAGAGGAAACGCTTCAAGGACACCCTCAAAGCCTCCTTGAAAAAGTGCAACATCCCCACCGACACCTGGGAATCCCTGGCCCAAGACCGCACAAAGTGGAGGAGAAGCATCCGGGAAGGCGCCGAACACCTCGAGTCTCTTCGCCAGGAGCAAGCGGAAGCCAAGCGCAAACAGCGGAAGGTGCACACGTCAACCCAAGCACCCCACCCACCCGCCCCTTCAACCACCGTCTGCCCCACCTGTGACAGAGACTGTAGGTCCTGCATTGGACTCATCAGTCACCTGAGAACTCATTTTTAGTGTGGAAGCAAGTCATCCTCGGTTCCGAGGGACTGCCTATGAAGAAGAAGAAGTATGACTGAATCCTAGGAGAGAAAGCTCCTGGAATCCACGCACTGTTTGGGGTTCAGGATACTTTGCTTAAGAAAAATACATGAAAAAAATGCCTCGTTTGTCTATAACTTCCTCTCGCCGAGTTAATGTAAATAACTTCTGCATTATTTGTAAATGTACGTCCTAAATTATTTGTGGAATTTTCGAGCGAGTGACCTTTTTTTTTATATAAACCAGCTCCAGTTCCTGTGGCTCAGACTTGCCTCTCCTCTGTGGAGTTCCCCTCACACACCGGAGGTTATCAACTCCACTGACTCCCTGTCCCTCAGCGGATCAATTTTAAAATCCTTGCCTCTAGGAGTGATTTTAACTCTTCCCGAATCAGCAGGATCGGGCTCAGAAAGAAAGAAAAACTTTCATTTCTACAGCGCCTTTTGTGACCACTGGACGTCCCAAAGCGCTTTACAGCCAATGAAGTACTTTTTGAAGTGCAGTCACTGTTGTAATGTAGGAAACACGGCAGCCAATTTGCGCACAGCAAGCTCCCACAAACAAGCAATGTGATAATGACTGGATAATCTGTTTTTAGTGATGTTGATTGAGGGATAAATATTGGCCAGGACACCGGTGAGAACTCCCCTGCTTCTTCTTTGGAATAGTGCCGTGGGATCTTTTACGTCCATGAGCAGACGGGGCCTCGGTTTAACGTCTCATCCGAAAGACGGCACCTCCGACAGTGCGGCACTCCCTCAGCACTGCACTGGGAGTGTCGGCCTAGATTTTTGTGCTGAAGTCTCTGCAGTGGGGGCTTGAACCCACGACCTTTATGACTAGACAGAGTGAGAGTGCTACCCACTGAGCCACGGCTGACACAGGTCAGCTCCATTTACCTTTGATTTCTTTCCCCTTCTAAAGCCCAGATACACAGAATGATGATAAGCAACAAGTAACAGATTGGGGGTCGGGAACTAGCCAACCCTCCAGGATTGGCCTGGAGTCTCCATGAATTGCGGATTAATCTCCAGGACACGGCCCTGCCGCAATTAGCTCAGGGGCATTAAACCAAATTGTGTCTCGTCTTCATTTTCTTTTGATCCTTAATGATAAAAATATTGGAGATGGAGGGGAAAAAAGGTGGATTCACTGACGGTCAAGGTTAATCCAACCGGGTAACAAAGAGTCTGTTCTCTTTCCAATTGGCCGTGGGAAGGCAGTGGCGCCTGAAGGATGGACCAATGGCAGGAGTGTGGGGGCGGGGTGGTTGTGGGCAGGTGGTCATGTGATGAACCCTGGCAGTATAGTGAACAGTGAGGAGGATGGTGATGGACTTCAAGAGGACTTAGACAGGCTGGTGGAATGGGCGGACACGTGGCAGATGAAATTTAATGCAGAAAAGTGCGAAGTGATACATTTTGGTAGGAAGAACGAGGAGAGGCAATATAAACTTGATGGGCCTTCAATAACCACAAAACTAGAAGTTATAGACTTAAACAAGTTGGCTTTTAATCACTAAGATCAGAGCTAACATCTCAACACGCCGACTGGTTCACAGGAATGAGTCATACAGATCATGGGATCTTTATGTAAGAGAAGTCAGGGGCGGAGCCAAGAGCCAAGACCTGGAACCTCCCAGGTTAGTCGGGAAAAAGGAAGTGAAACTATACACAGTGGGGGAGGGTAATATACATGAGTGCAAAATGAATACAGGATCAAGACAAACAGATTTCATTACATTCACCCCTTCTATAGATTTAGTCCATCGGGGTGATGTTTCTTAAAAGTTGGTATAAGTGAGTCTGTCAGGAGGTTTCGCAGTTCTCAGTAATCGGCGCAAAGCCGGTTGGGGTGCCTCTAGGGGAGTGGATTCTGGTTCCTCCGCTGTCCGGGCCTCCGCAGTGTCTTCCAGGTTATCTGCAGTGTCCTCCAGGTTAAAGTTGGGTATTGATACCTCTGGGCGTCCTGTCTCTTTGTAGTGTAGGTCTTCATCGGGTAGTCTCCCATTGTTCTCTCCGCTCCCCGAGGGAGCGAGGTCTTTTATGGAAACAGTGTCCTCTCACCCGTCAGAGTATTCGATATAGGCGTACTGAGGGTTTGCATGGAGGAGCTGTACCTTTTCCACAAGGGGGTCCGTTTTATGGCCTCTCACGTGCTTCCGCAATAGTACTGTCCCCAGAGACGTCAGCCACGCGGGTAGAGATATGCCCGAGGTGGATTTCCGGGGGAAAACGAACATCTTTTCATGAGGGGTAGCGTTAGTGGCAGTACATAACAGAGACCTTATGGAGTGGAGCACGTCTGGGAGGACTTCCTGCCAGTGGGAGGTCGGAAGGCCTTTTGACTTTAAGGCTAACGTGACAGCCTTCCAAACAGTAGCATTCTCCCTTTCCACTTGCCCATTACCCCGGGGGTTGTAGCTAGTGGTTCTGCTAGTGGCTATCCCCTTCGAGAGCAAGAACTGGCGCAGCTCGTCACTCATGAATGACGTCCCTCTATCGCTGTGTATGTAGTTCGGCATGCCAAACATGCAGAATAGATTACAGAGACACTTGATGACCGTGGCACTGGTCATGTCTGGGCAGGGAATGGCGAAGGGGAAGCGGGAATATTCATCAATGATATTGAGGAAGTATACGTTACGGTCGGCAGAGGGAAGGGTTCCCTTGAAGTCCAGACTTAGGCGCTCGAATGGCCGTGTGGCTTTGATAAGGTGTGCACGGTCAGGCCTGTAGAAACGAGGCTTGCATTCCGCACAGATGCGGCAGGCTCTGGTCATTGCCCTGACCTCCTCGATGGAGTGGGGCAGATTGCGGGACTTTATAAAATGGTATAGTCGGGTGACCCCTGGGTGACAGAGGTCGTTGTGGAGACCCTGTAATTTGTCCGTATGAATGCTGGCACATATTCCCCGCGATAGGGCGTCTGGGGGTTCATTAAGGGCTCCCGGCCTGTACATAATATCATAGTCGAATGTGGATAGTTCGATCCTCCACCTGAGTATTTTGTCATTCTTGATTTTCCCCCTTTGTTTGTTATTAAACATGAAAGCCACCGACCGCTGGTCGGTGAGCAGGGTGAAACGTTTGCCGGCTAGGTAGTGTCTCCAGTGCCGCACTGCCTCCACTATAGCCTGTGCCTCCTTCTCGACAGAAGAGTGCCTGATTTCAGGTCCCTGAAGGGTTCGGGAGAAGAAGGCCACAGGTCTCCCAGCCTGCTTGAGGGTCGCAGCTAAGGCAAAGTCTGACGCATCGCTTTCGACTTGAAAGGGAATGCATTCGTCCACTGCACACACTGCAGTCCTTTCAATGTCCTGTTTAATACTGGTGAAAGCCTCCCGAGCTTCAGCTGATAGTGGGAAGGACGTCGATTTAATGAGGGGTCGGGCCTTATCAGAGTAATTGGGCACCCATTGGGCATAATACGAAAAAAATCCCAGGCACCTTTTTAAAGCTTTGGGATTGTGTGGCAGGGGCAGTTCCTTTAGGGGGCGTAATCGGTCAGGGTCCGGTCCAATTACCCCATCTTCCACCACACAGCCGAGGATACAGAGACGGGTTGTGTTGAAGACACATTTGTCTTCGTTGTAGGTTAGATTCAGCTTTAGGGCAGTTTTTTAAAATCTCGCAAGATTTAGATCGTGGTCTTGCTGGTTGTGCCCGCAGATAGTGACATTGTCCAGATAGGGGTAGGTAGCTTGTAGTTTATTCTCGTCAACCATGCGGTCCATCTCACGTTGGAAGACCGAGACCCCATTTGTTACCCCGAAGGGCACACTGAGAAAATGGTAGAGGCGCCCATTCGCCTCGAAGGTGGTGTATGGGCGGTCCTCCGTTCTAATGGGGAGCTGGTGATACGCGGATTTGAGGTCGATAGTCGAGAAGACTCGGTATTGCGCAATCTGATTGACCATTTCTGATATGCGGGGTAAAGGGTAGGCGTCCAGCTGGGTATAAATATTAACAGTCTGGCTGTAGTCAATTACCATCCGTTTCTTTTCGCTATTTTTAACTATGACTGCTTGGGCATGCCACGGGCTGGTACTGCATTCAATAATGCCTTCCCGCAGGAGTCTGTCCACTTCCGCCTTGATAAAGTGTCTGTCTTCCAGACTGTACCGTCTACTTTTGGTCGCTATGGGCCTACAGTTTGGAGCGAGATTAGCGAATAAAGAGGGCGGGCTGATTTTTAAGGTTGATAGGCCACAGACTGTGAGTGGCAGCTGGGACCCGCCATATGCTAGCGTGACACTTTCGTGGTGGCACTGGAAGTCCAGGCCCAAGATTACATTAACACAGAGTTCTGGCATCACGAGGAGTTTAAAATCCTTGTAGTCCGTGCCTTTTACAGTCAGTGTTAACACACAGTAGCCCAAAATGTCCGAAGTGTGGGGCTTAGCAGCCATAGCAATTCTGCTCCGTGTAGGGGTTACCGTTAATGAGTGCCGCCGTACCAGGCTAGGGTGGATAAAACTCTCGGTACTCCCACAGTCAATTAAACATTTTGTTAAATTCCCGTTTACCTGTATGTCCATCATGGATTTTGTCAACGGGTGTGGCCTGGATTGATCCACCGTGATCGAAGCCACTGTTGGGCCCTGGGCGGCCGTTGAGTCGGGAAAAGATGGCGGATCCCAAGATGGCGGCCCGCACAGCACGCACGAGGCGGTGACGGAGTTGGAAATCGGATTCCCCCTGCAGACTTTGCTAAAATGCCCCTTTTTCTTACATTTGAAGCATGTAGCGTCCTTCGCTGGGCATCGTTGTCTGGGGTGCTTGGCCTGGCCGCAGAAGTAGCATTTCGGGCCTCGAGACATTGCCGCTGTAGTAGGACTCCTGGGTGAACTTCTGTGTGGGGACTCCGGCGGCGTAGAGCTGGTCTGAGACCTGGATGGGGAAGATCGCTGTTTCCAAGATGGCGGCCCCCTCGACGTGCACGAGGCGGTGAGGGCCGCATGGCCGGAAGAATAAGAGTCAGAGTTTCTCTGGGCTACGTCCAGCGATCGCGCAGTGGCCACTGCCTTTTTTAAGTCCAGGACCTCCTTCTCCAGCAGTCTCTGCCGGATATAATTCGATTTGAGGCCCGTGATGAAGGAATCGTGGACCAATTCGTCAGAGTACGCGTTGGCCGTCACGGCCTTGCAGTTACAGTCCCGGACCAGGTCCTTTAGGCCCTGTAAGAAATCGTCCATTGATTCCTCTGGTCGCTGCCTGCGTGTAGCCAGCAGATGTCTGGCGTACACTTCGTTTACCGGCCTCTGGTATTGGGCCTTCAGGATAGTGATGGCCTCCGTGTAAGAGGTGGTGTCCCGGATGAACGAATAAATCCGATGAATTACGCGAGTAGTCAGTAGACTCAGTTTATCTACCTCGCTAGCAGATGAGGCCCCCGCGAAGAGTTCGAAGCATTTGAGCCAGTGTCCAAATTGATTTGATGCTTCAGCAGAATGTGGATCCAAGTCCAGACGCTCTGGTTTTAGGAGTCGATCCATCCTAGTATTCTTTAGTGATTAAAATTGATGGGCCTTCAATAACCACAAAACTAGAAGTTATAGACTTAAACAAGTTGGCTTTTAATCGCTAAGATCAGAGCTAACATCTCAACACGCCGACTGGTTCACAGGAATGAGTCATACAGATCCTGGGATCTTTATGTAAGAGAAGTCAGGGGCGGAGCCAAGAGCCAAGACCTGGAACCTCCCAGGTTAGTCGGGAAAGAGGAAGTGAAACTATACACAGTGGGGGAGGGTAAAATACATGAGTGCAAAACGAATACAGGATCAAGGCAAACAGATTTCATTACAAAACTAAAGGGTATAGGTCTAAAGGGGGTGCATGAACAGAGAGACCTGGGGGTATGTGTGCACAAATCGTTGAAGGTGGCAGGGCAGGTTGAGAAAGCGGTTAAAAAAGCATATGGGATCCTGGGCTTCATAAATAGAGGCACAGAGTACAAAAGCAAGGAAGTTATGATGAACCTGTATAAAACACTGGTTCGGCCTCAACTGGAGTATTGTGTCCAATTCTGGGCACCGCACTTTAGGAAGGATGTGAAGGTCTTAGATAGGGTGCAGAAAAGATTTACAAGAATGGCTCCAGGGATGAGGGACTTCAGTTACGTGAATAGACTGCAGAAGCTGTGGTTGTTCTCCTTGGAGCAGAGAAGGTTGAGAGGAGATTTGATCGAGGTGTTCAAAATCATGAGGGATCTGGACAGAGCAGATAGAGAGAAACTGTTCCCATTGGCGGAAGAGTCGAGAACCAGAGTACACAGATTTAAGGTGATTGGCAGAAGAACCAAAGGCGACGTGAGGAAACACTTTTTTACGTAGCAAGTGGTTAGGATCTGGAATGCACTGCCTGAAAGGGTGGTGGAGGCAGATTCAATCACGGCTTTCAAAAGGGAATTGGATAAGTACGTGAAAGAAAAATATTTGCAGGGCTACGGGGAAAGGGTGGGGGAGTGGGACTAGCTTATTTTTAATTCATTGATGGGATGTGGGTGTCGCTGGCTAGGCCTGCATTTAGTGCCCATCCCTAATTGCCCTTGAGAAGATGGTGGTGAGCCGCCTTCTTGAACCGCTGCAGTCCATATGGTGTAGGTACACCCACAATGCTGTTAGGAAGGGAGTTCCAGGATTTTGGCCCAGCGACAGTGAAGGAACGGCGATACAGGTCCAAGTCAGGATGGTGTGTGGCTTGGAGGGGAACTTGTAGGTGGTGATGTTCCCATGCATCTGCTGCCCTTGTCCTTCTCAGTGGTAAAGGTCGTGGGTTTGGAAGGTGCTGTTGAAGGAGCTTTGGCGAGTTGCTGCAGTGCATCTTGTAGATGGTACACACTGCAGCCACAGTGCACCGGTGGTGGAGGGAGTGAATGTTGAAGGTGGTGGATGGAGTGCCAATCAAGCGGGCTGCTTTATCCTGAATGGTGTCGAGCTTCTTGAGTGTTGTTGGAGCTGCACTCATCCAGGCAAGTGAAGAGTATTCCATCACACTCCTGACTTGTGCCTTGTAGATGGTGGAAAGGCTTTGGGGAGTCAGGAGGTGAGACACTCGCCGCAGAATTCCCAGCCTCTGACCTGCTCTTGTAGCCACAGTATTTATATGGCTGGTCCAGTTCAGTTTCTGATCAATGGTAACCCCCAGGATGTTGATAGTGGGGGATTCAGCGATGGTAATGCCGTTGAATGTCAAGGGGAGATGGTTAGAGTCTCGCTTGTTGGAGATGGTCATTGCCTGGCACTTGTGTGGTGCGAATGTTACTTGCCACTTGTCAGCCCAAGTCTGAATGTTGTCCAGGTCTTGCTGCATATGGACACGGACTGCGTCAGTATCTGACGAGTCTCAAATGGTGCTGAACAGTGTGCAATCATCAGCGAACATCCCCACTTCTGACCTTATGATGGAGGGAAGGTCATTGATGAAACAGCTGAAGTGCTCTTGCAGAGAGCCGGCATGGGCTCGATGGGCCGAATGGCCTCCTCCTGTGCTGTAACCATTCTATGATTCTGTGAAATCTCCAGGAATACACCCAACCAGAGTTGGCAACCCCAGTCCCTGAAGCAGCTCACAGTGGTTTAAATGTGATAAAAATGGACATTTACTCCCCAATTGTTTGGAGGAAGGAAGGAGTTGAGAAGGCCTTTTACCCCATGAAGGGACCAATGAAACTAGCCACTTGTGCTAAAGAAATCCATGCAGGGAATTGCGTAGAATTTACAGCAGAGAAACAGGCCATTCTGTCCGACTGGTCTGTTCTACCTCCCTGAAGCTAACAGACCTGTCGCACTGGGTCAAAATATCACTTGCAAGCTCGCGTTGGTTGAGGCCTTCAAGTAAAAAGGTTACTGAAACTACTCAAACACAATAACGTCGATGTTCTAGTTAGGTTTAATCCTATTATAGAATCATAGGATGGTTACAGCACAGGAGGAGGCCAGTTGGCCCATCAAGCCCATGCTGGCTCTCTGCAAGAACACTTCAGCTAGTCCCACTCCCCCACCCTTTCCCCGGAGCCCTGCAATTTTTTTTCCTTTGGGTACTTATCCAATTCCCTTTTGAAAGCCACGATTGAGTCTGCCTCTACCACCCTTTCAGGCAGTGCATTCCAGATCCTAACCACTCGCTGTGTAAAAAAGTTTTCCCTCATGTCGCCTTTGGTTCGTCTGCCATGTTATTGTGCAATATATAATTTTTTTTTAATGTTTTTATTATTTAGAAACTTTGTTTTTATTCCATACTTGCCAGGCTGAGGGCAAAATAAAATATCTTGTACCAAAATGCTAGAAAGTGTTTTGATTGGTTCACCTTCACCTTGCTAAGAAATTAAACTGAATTACAATTAATAGGTTTGAATCGCTATTAATAAACTTGCATATCAGCTAGCAGAAAGAAATTTGCATTGAGCCAGAATAAATTGTTACTGAGTGGGAACACATTTGCATATCAGTCAATCAAGCGCAAGAGATTTTGACTGTAAGAAATTTCCATATAACATGAGGGACAGAAAATGGATCCACATGTATTGTTTTTATAGTGCAGCTGAGGGAGTGCTGCACTGTCGGAGGTGCCGTCCTTCGGGTGAGACGTTAAAGCGAGGCCCCGTCTGCTCTCTCAGGTGGACGTGAAAGATCCCATGGGCACTATTTCAAGAAGAGCAGGGGAAGTTATCCCCGGTGTCCTGGGGCCAATATTTATCCTTTAATTAACATCACTAAAAACAGATTATCCGGTCATTATCACATTGCTGTTTGTGGGAGCTTGCTGTGCACAAATTGGCTGCAGCGTTTCCCACATTACAACAGTGACTGCATTTCAAAAAGTCCTTCATTGGCTGTAAAGCGCTTTGGGACGTCCTGAGGTTGTGAAAGGCGCTGTAGAAATGCAAGTCTTTCTTTTTTCTTTTTAATGTGATAGATAGGTAGATACAAAAGTGATCGTTTTTTATGTTTGTGTGGTCAGGCACAGCAAGGTCCCACAAAACAGCGATGAGATAAATGGCCAGAAAAGCTATTTTTTTTTGGCGATGTTGGTTGAGGGATAAATATTGGTCAGGATAATGAGGAGACTATCCTGCTTTTATCTGAATAGTGAGTGCCGGGGGATCTTTTAGAACCACCCGAACAGGCAGACGGAGCCTTGGTTTTCACCTGAAGGTGTGGTGGCGCCTCTGACAGTGCGGCACTCCCCCAGTATTGCCCTGCAGATGAGCTTAATCGAGAAACAGTGATTGAGTGATAGCACGTGTGGGTATTGAAAGCCTGTAGGAGGAAGAGAAGTGCTGAGAGAAGTGAGGAATTCCTTGGTTATGAGATCTTGGGAAAAACTGTGAGCAGGATAGACGGACAATGATGGACAGGAGAAGAACGCTTCGCGGAGTCCGTCCAGCCTGTCCCACACACTTGTAATACCCTGTGATGTAAAAGGACTACTAAACACTTGGTTTGAGTATAAGGCTTTAATCAACTGTTTCACAACCATGAGATTCTAGTTACATCACTAGTTCCTGGTTACAGAAACGTCCTGAACAAGCTGGGCCCACGCCCGAGTTTTTATACTCCTTGGACGGCGCCACCAGCTGGCAGCCCAGTGTTATTTCATGAGTCATTTCTCCAATCAATGATAAGATTCACGACACCCTGTGCATCCTAATGTATGCACTCCACCCCGCCAAATGTTCCCTGTAATTTTTTGGGGGGCCGCGCGGGCCCTGTATAACGGGCTGTATAACGGGCTGCGCGCATGCATTTTATTTTCTATTTAAAAGCCAGCGAGCCGGCTGCACGGGAGCTGCAGAGCGCTGGCTGCGCAGCTTAAAGGGAACGTTGCACCCCACCCCAAAACCATGTCATCTCCTGGGAGAGGCATAAAAAAGACAGATTACGAACCCAGGCCAATTTGGGGGGGGGGGGGGAGGGAGGGGAAAAAAACCTGGGAAATTCCTCTCTGACCCCCTCAGCGATCGAAATTCGTCCGGGAGATCACTCTGGCTCGGATAATTCTATGCAGGTGCAATAAGTCTTGATTTGAACCCAGTGAGTGTGCAAGAGGAGGAAGAGTGTGTCTTCTTCTCCTTCTTAGGCAGTCCCTCGGAACCGAGGATGACTTGCTTCCACATTAAAAATGAGTTCTCAGGTGACTGAGTCCAATGCGGGGCCTACAGTCTCTGTCACAGGTGGGGCAGACGGTGATTGAAGGGACGGGTGGGTGGGGTTCTTGGGTTGACGTGCGCTCCTTCCACTGTTTGCGCTTGCTCCCGACGAAGAGACTCGAGGTGTTTGGCACCTTCCCGGATGCTCCTCCTCCACTTTGTGCGGTCTTGGGCCAGGGATTCCCAGGTGTCGGTGGGGATGTTGCACTTTTTCAAGGAGGCTTTGAGGGTGCCCTTGAAGCGTTTCCTCTGCCCACCTGGGGCTCTCTTGCTGTGTCGGAGCTCCGAGTAGAGCGCTTGTTTTGGGAGTCTTGTATCGGGCATGCGGACGATGTGACCCATCCATCGGAGCTGATTGAGCGTGGTCAAAGCTTCGCTGCTGGGGATGTTGGCCTGAGCAAGAACACTGACGTTGGTGCGCCTATCCTGCCAATGGATTTGCAGGATCTTGCGGAGGCAGCGTTGGTGGTACCTCTCCAGTGCTTTGAGGTGCCTGCTGCACATGGTCCATGTCTCTGAGGCATACAGCAGGGCGGGTATCACTGCTGCTCTGTGTAAGATGGTTTAGTTGGAGCGTGGGAGGAAGAGGTTCAGGAACATTAGGAACAGGAGTAGGCAATTCAGCCCCTTGAGCCTGCTTCGCCATTCAATTAGATCACGGCTGATTTGCACGGCCTTGGTAGCCAATAAAGTAGATGAGGGATAGCACAGTGTGCAATAAAAAGGGTTGACTAAGTGCTTAATCCGGTATGAAATTTAATTTTTCATTTGCATATTAGCAGTTACCATTCTGAGAGATGCGACTGTAATTAGATCAATTTAAATGTATTATGAATGGAAATCATATACGGGAACAATTTGCTCAACAGGAACAGCATGGCTGATTCTTCGTAATTAGTTCTCCAGGGTTCAGTTTAATAGCTCCTTCCTGCAGATTGATGAGAAGGAGGATCAGGCATTAAGTAATTGTATCTGAACTTTTAGTAAAAAGTCATTGTGTTGTCAAGGTTATCTATAATTTCATTGCCTGCAATTATGCTTTTCTTATGTGATTTTTTTTCATTTCTTCCTCCTTTTCTGAAGGCACTGATTCTTGCCGGGATATAGTTCTGCCCAATAGTCCCCCTAATTTTTTTTTGGGTGCACGGCCCCTTTACAGTTTCGTGCATACATTGAAAAAGCCGGTCCCAGGCTGTGCGGGACCAGCAGAAGGCTGCGTGGCTGTGCAGCTTAGAGGGAACATTGGCTCTGTCCCTATTTCACCTTGTCCGAGAGACTGTTCTGTATCTTTGAGCCACGGCCCGCCAAGCTTTTCACCTTCAAGCGTAGCACAGAGCCAGGGGACCTCTCATCTGAAAGACGGCACCTCTGACAGTGCAGCACTCCCTCAGTACCGGCACTGGGAGTGTCAGCCTGGATTTTTGTGCCCAAGTCTCCAACAAGCGAGAGTCTAACCACCTCCCCTTGACATTCAATGGCATTACCATCGCCGAATCCCCCACCATCAACATCCTGGGGGGGGTCACCATTAACCAGAAACTTAACTGGACCAGCCACATAAATACTGTGGCAACAAGAGCAGGTCAGAGGCTGGGTATTCTGTGAGAACCACGCGTCAACAACCCTGCAGATGTGAAAAAAACAATGACTCTCTCCAATCCTTGAAAGTCTGGCCTTGGTTAACTCAGCGTCGAAACAGATAGAAGGAGAGAGAGAGAGAGAAACAACGTTAATCACACAGTTTGGGACACGAATGCTGTGGGCGAGTTGCCAAGTTTTGGGGTATAAGTGATGTTGTGATATTGGGGTCTGACTGACATTCGTGGCTGCGGTCGAGGGCGACCTGGTCAGTCGCCGGTTAAAGTCCAACGTCTAGTCATCATTGAGTTGACCTCTCACCTGGTGTTAGCACGTATGTGGTGTTGCTTATAATCACCTGAGCTTAAAGTCAATGATTTTAGATGCTTGCTTGTAATAAGTAAACAGTTTGTATTTTGGTACTTACTTGTAACCTCTTGTTGATTTTTAAGTAAAAGAAGTTTCACAGACACTTTGGGCTCGAATTTCCAAGCCCCGAGGAGGTGGGTTTGGAGGCGGGAGTGGTGGGAAAATTGCAGAATCGGTGGGGCAGGAACCCATCCCACCCCCAACCCGCCTCCGTGCCAATGTCCCAGGAGGCGGGGACCCGACCTGTGCTGGGAGCCGCCTCCCCGAGGCGGGAAGGGGATTATTGCCAATTAATTGCCTGTTAACAGGTAGTTAACAGGCAGTTTTTTGCCTAATCCCTATTTTTAGCCTCACATTTATCCACATTATACTGCATCTGCCCAATCGCCCAACCTGTCCAAATCATACTGGAGTTTCTCTGCATCCTCCTCACAGCACACACGCCCACCCAGCTTTGTGTCGTCTGCAAACTTGGAGATATTACATCTAGTTCCTTTGTCTAGATCATTCATATATATTGTGAATAGCTGGGGTCCTAGCACCAATCCCTGCGGTACCCAACTAGTCACTGCCTGCCACTCGGAAAAAGACCCGTTTATTCCAACTCTTTGCTTCCTGTCTGCCAACCAGTTTTCTATCCAAGTCAGTGCCTTACCCCCCAATCCCATGTGCTTTAACTTTGCACGCTAGTCTCTTATGCGGGACCTTATCAAAAGCCTATATAAAGAGGGCAAACTCCAACAGCATCCAGCAGTTCCAGGGCAGTAGGGCCAAAATGGCTGACGGCTTTGGTGGAGCAGAGGGAGGGGAGTGGGAATGAGATGCACAGGGTTGGAGGACGAAAAGGCACAGGCTGGGCTATAAGGCTGATGGAGGTTGCAAAGGTAGGATGGGGAAAGGCTATGGAGGGATCTGTAAATAAGGGCAAAGATTTCTGTGGGTCCCATGAGGTGCTGTCAAAGGCAGGAGGAAGCGTGGGTCTTCTTCCTGTTGCTCCTCCAACAGCCCTACAGGGATTGATGGTACAATGCTAAAGATGCAATAGGGAATATGGGTTGCAGTGCTCATTACTCATATGCCTCTGCTTAAAGTTTCCTACGCTACAACAGTGACTTCACTTCAAAAGTATTTCATTCACTGTAAAGTGCTTTGGGAAGTCCTGAGATCGTGAAAGGTGCTATATAAATGCAAGTCTTTCTTTTTCTTTTTAATGGTGAGGGGTTCTTTGCTCCCTTCCGTCAATATAAAGGCCTTTATTCACTACAGGGTTGTCTTTGACAGGGGCAGCCCCATAACACAGAGGACCTGGTGTTCTCTGAATGTGTACTTGTCTCATGCCTTTAACACAGTAAGTGTTTCAGGGAGTTTCTTCGAGGAGAAAGAGACACTGAGCAGTGGTGCAAAAGTCAAGAGAGTATGGTCAAAAGCACATGTTTTTGAATGGGCTTTTGAAGATGGGGAGAGAAACAGCAAGACAGAGGAGTTTAGAAGGCCCGAGTAGGGCCAAAGGGCTGAAGACTGTGCCACTGATAGTGGGGGTGGAGTGGTTGGGATGAATCAATGGTCAGAGTTAGATGACTAAAGGGGACAGGCAGAGCTGAAGGAGGTATGCAGAGGAAGAATGGAGCAAAGGCCATGAAGGGAGTTCTAAAGAAGGACAAGGATTGTTGGATCACAATGGGAGAGGTAGACAAGTGTGAGATTTATGGCAGCAAAGACAGACTTGCATTTCTATAGCGCCTTTCACGACCACCGGACATTCCAAAGCGCTTTACATCCAATGAAGTACTTTTTGAAGTGTAGTCACTGTTGTAATGTAGGAAACGCGGCAGCCAATTTGCACACAGCAAGCTCCCACAAACAGCAATGTGATAATGACCAGATAATCTGTTTTAGTGACACAATAGCAAAATGCTGCGGATGCTGGAAATCTGAAATAACAACAGAAAATGCTAGAAATACTCAGCAGGCCAGGCAGCATCTGTGGAGAGAGAAACAGAGTTAACGTTTCAGGTCTGGGACCCTTCATCAGAATCTGTTTTAGTGATGTTGATTGAGGGATAAATATTGGCCAGGACACTGGGGAAAACTCCCCTGCTCTTCTTTGAGATAGTGCCATGGGATCTTTTACATCCAGCTGAGGGAGAAGACGGGGCCTCAGCTTAACATCTCATCCAAAAGACGGCACCTCTGACAGTGCAGCACTCCCTCAGCACTGCACTGGGAGCGTCAGCCTAGATTCTTGTGCTCAATTCTCTGGAGTGGGACTTGAACCCACAACCAGAGGCGAAGGGTGCTATCAACTCAGCCATGGCTAACACTGTCTATCAAGGGGCAGCACGGTGGCATAGTGGTTAGCACTGTTGCCTCACAGCGCCAGGGACCCGGGTTCAAATCCGGCCTCGGGTGACTGTCTGTGTGGAGTTTGCACATTCTCCCTGTGTTTGCGTGGGTTTCCTCCGGGTGCTCCGGTTTCCTCCCACAGTCCAAAGATGTGCAGGTTAGGTTGATTGGCTATGATAAGTTGACCCTTAGTGTTAGGGGGATTAAATATGTGGGGTTACAGGGATAGGGTGGGATATGTGTTGGTGTAGGGGTTACAGGGATCGGGTGGGATATGTGTCGGTGCAGGCTCGATGGGCCGAAATGGCCTCTATCTGCACTGTGGGGTTTCTGTGTGATTCTGTGTGAGGTACCATAGACTTCCTGACTACAGTGGACATTTGTTTGGTGCCTGCATGCAAATTGCTGCCAGAAGGAAAAGTACTTCTAAGCTGATGTTTTGGGAGTAACTGCAATGGAGAGAATGTGGAGAGAATAAGATTGAGTAGATTGGGCCGATACTCTCTGGAGTTTAGAAGAATGAGAGGTGATCTCATTGAAACACATAAGATTCTGAGGGGGATTGACAGGGTTGATGCTGAGAGGTTGTTTCCCCTGGCTGGAGAGTCTAGAACCAGGGGTCACAGTCTCAGGATAAGGGGTCAGCCATTTAAGGCTGAGACGAGGAGGAATTTTTTCACTCAGAGGGCACTGAACCTTTGGAATTCTCTGCCCCAAAGGGCTGTGAAGGCTGAGTCATTGAGTACATTCAAGGCTGAGATCGATAGATTTTTGGACTCTTAGCGAATCGAGGGATATGGGGATCGGGCGGGAAAGTGGAGTTGAGGTCGAAGATCAGTCATGAGCTTATTGAATGGCGGAGCAGGCTTGCGGGGCCGTATGGCCAACTCCTGCTCCTATTTCTTATGTTCTTATGTGAGCTCCCAGCACTAGCTCCATGGAGCTGACTCTTAATGCTGGCAACTGCCGATTTAGAGTCAAGTATGTGCCTCCTTTGTAAAGGGACACGACCAATAAAGACTGTAAATGAACAAAAAAAAGTTTAAAGGAAACTCAACCAATCAAATGAACATTTTGTTCCCCGGGGTGATGATGCACTCCAGTCCCTCTGGCGCGCACCGGTCGCGGAAGGCCTCGAACGTGCCGGGAGACACCGCGGGCTCCGCTTCGAGGGCCACCCCGGGCGCGAACGTGGCCACGGAAGAGAGGCGGGGCGGTCGGGCTGAACGACCCTCTTTGACTGCCCGCTGCTTGGTCCTGTTAATGGCCACTTTGGCCAGGCCCAGGAGCAGTCCCTACTGTAATGATCAATAACATGTCATTCTATAGTGGACACTAGCTGGAGCCATAGAGCTGTGTAGAGCTGTATATAGCTGTATGTATAAGACTACACTACCCAGCTATATATATATATTAAGACTACATTACCCATGAGGCACTAGGCTACCCACAAGGCAACAGTCAAGATGGCAGCCTGCACACAGGAGCACACATGCTGCATCTCTACAGATACTGTACCTAGAGAACGTGTACTGAATAAATGACTAGCTTGAAGCTAGCTGTGTTCATAATAAGAATGTCTAGTTATTAATGAACATAACACCTATGAGGAGGTCCGCTGACCTGGCCTGCCTGCTCCCCTGCATCGGGTGACCAAAGATCAGGAGCATGGGACTGAAGTGCAACCAAAAATGGAGCAGCAGCCCCTTCAACTAATGGCTCCATGAGGGGCTGACCTCCTCCATCCACAGTCACTACAGAAGGCGCACTCTACGCATGCGCTAATATCACCGCAGCAGCGCATGCGCGGTTACCATTTTAGCACATGCGTAATTACCATTTTCAGCGCATGCGCAGCCTCCTAGCGATTGACGTCGCCGCCGCGCAGCGAACGTCATTCCGTCATCGGGGTTAACCAGGTGACCTTCCTGGTTTCGTAGGCCCGCCGCTGTAAACAGCCCGGGAGCCGAACCATGGATATCGCCCACCTGAGGAGCGCCAGCTCGGTGCTGAGCAACGTAGCCGAGGTGGTGGAGCGGATCCTGATCTTCCTGCCCACCAAATCGCTGCACAGAAGCGCCAGGTAAACCCAGCAGTGCTGCTCCGCCAACCCCTGGCAACGCCCCCCAGTAATCGGCCCCCCTCCCCCAGTAACCAGCCCCCCCTCCCCCAGTAACCAGCCCCCCCTCCCCCAGTAACCAGCCCCCCCTCCCCCAGTAACCAGCCCACCCCCAGTAACCAGCACCCCCCCCTCCCCCAGTAACCAGCACAGGCCCCCTCCCCCAGTAACCGGCACCCCCCCCCCCGCCCCCAGTAACCGGCTACCCCCAGCAGCCACCCCACCCCCCTTGACACCCAGCTCTTTCTCTCTCTTCCCCCCCCCAAAGGCACCAGGGCACCCCCAGCCTGGCATACACCCCTGACCCCCCAGCTGCCGGCAACCAGTTTCTCCACCTCCCCCAGCTGCTGACTCAGGGTTCAGAGTCTCCACTCCCTCTGGGGGATGAGGCCAGAGTCCAGGAGGAGTATCAGTGGATTAATGCTGGCCAATAAATGCTTATATAATGGGAGTATATGGAAAGGGATAAAGAAGCATTTATATAGCGCCCCTCACATCCTCCAGAGCCCAAAGCAGCTCACAGCGAATGAGTTACTTTACAAGTGCAGGCCCTTTTGTTATGTAGGCAAACACTGCAGCCAATTTACGCACAGCAAGATCCAACAAACAGTAAATAACTGACGGACCAGTTAAATCTGTTTTTTGTAGATCAATGTTGGGCAGGAAACGGGGAGAGCACTCCTGCCCTTCAAATACTGCTGAGATCTTTTATATCTACCGGAACAGGGCATATACACACATACACACGTATATACATATATTAGGCACAGCTCATGGGACATTTGATGGCTCCCTATGTAAACCTCTTTCACTGCACCTTGCTGTTCTTTGCCACATACGGCTCATTTCTCGCTGTCCGCTTATCTGTTCTATTGCGTCTTAGTCATTTAACCGCTTTTGATGGTGCCTACATACCCCTATGTTCTCCTTCCATCCATTATTTTGCTGCCCTATGTCCTTTTGTGTTTCTAAGAACCTGATGCTGCCCTATGTCCCCTTTTTGTCGTTGCCCCCCCCATATCCCGTCTCACTAAAGCCAGCCTTGCTGCCTGCACGTCCACCTCGGTCATCGGCACATGTCTGACTGTTGTTACCCCCACCCCCCTTTCTTCATAACCTCTGACCCCCTCTATCATATTTCCCCCCCCCCTTATGTTCCCCTCTTGATGCCCTCCTATCACACCTCTGTCTGCTCCTTGTCTCACTGCTTCCCATATGGCCCCCTATCTCAGTGCTCCTGATTTCTCTACGTTGTGCCCCATTTTCCCCGTGTCTCACTGCTCCCAGGCTTGGTTGGGAGACCCTACATCAGACAGCCCCCATCCCAAGCTATTAACCTGTCTCCTTTCCTTTTGGGTGCTGACGGGCCTTTTTGCAAATTTCCAGCAATTTCGATTTGTATTCCTGTTGTATGACACTTGCATGATGGTAGTTGACAGTACCTGATGGTTAGTTCTTGGTTGCTGTCCCTTCATGCCAGAAAAAAAAATATCAAAACCGCACCAAATCTGGATAACTTTGTACTTAAATCATTTGAGACTCTCCGCCACCCTTCTCTAGTCAAGAGCTGGTTGAGATCAGGGGCCATATTTGGGTCCCGTCTCTTTATTGCCGACTACCACACACTGTGCTCTACTAGCCCACTAAACATTGGAGAGTTAGGAGTGCAGTTGGGATTCATTTGGGATTAATAACACTAATATTTGTTCAACTGGTTACAAGTTTTACTCATTCTGCCAGAAACGTGTTATTTGAGGAAACAATGCTTGAAATAGATTGCTGTAATTTTTTCCATTCTGATCTCTGGGGCAATCTTGCTGCAGTGTGACATCTTGCAGATTTCTACACTTGCTGTTTGTCACGTCGTCTGATATCCACGTTCCGCCATTTTGGATACAAGATCCTGGAGGCAGTGATAATGCCAGTTTCTGTACAATAACATGATAGCAAAATACTGCAGATGTTGGAAATCCGAAATAACAACAGAAAATGCTGGAAAAACTCAGCAGGTCAGGCAACATCCGTGGAGAGAAATTTGAGTTGACGTTTCGGGTCGAACCCTTCTTCAAAACTGGAACGAAAAGAAACTGGATCGAAGGCAGGGCTGCGATCGGACAAAAGAAGTGAAAGAGACAAAAGAAGTAAAGAGATTAGAAGCTAGACGAGATGGTAATAGGCTGAGATTAGGTGTAAAGTGTACTGGCAGGGCAAAAGATAGCTGCCAGGTGTGAGAGAGAAACAAAAGGAAAGGGGGGGGGGAGGAAAGGAGTTCAACAATTTCAGATCATAAGCTCGGCCCCCATTTCATTTTTTCTTGTAATTTTTCCACTCCTTCCCCCCCCCCCTTCCTTTTGTTTCTCTCTCACACCTGGCAGCTATCTT
Source organism: Somniosus microcephalus (assembly GCF_052327205.1). Lineage (NCBI taxonomy): Eukaryota > Metazoa > Chordata > Chondrichthyes > Squaliformes > Somniosidae > Somniosus > Somniosus microcephalus. The sequence continues at coordinate 32,113,196 of NC_141018.1, forward strand.
TTGCCCTGCCAGTACACTTTACACCTAATCTCAGCCTATTACCATCTCGTCTAGCTTCTAATCTCTTTTACTTCTTTTGTTTCTTTTATTCTTTTGTCTGATTGCAGCCCTGCCTTCGATCCAGTTTCTTTTCGTTCCAGTTTTGAAGACGGGTTCGACCCGAAACGTCAACTCAAATTTCTCTCCACGGATGTTGCCTGACCTGCTGAGTTTTTCCAGCATTTTCTGTTGTTATTTCTGTACAATAACAAATCACTTGCCATACTGATCTCTAATATCAGCATTTAATATTTGTGTTTCAGGGTATGCAGGCTGTGGAGAGACTGTGCATGTAGGGTCATCAGGATGCATCAAAGGCTATCGTGGATCTCCACAAAAGGCCACTCCTACGTAGATGACGATGATGGTCATCACTTCCTGGTGAAAAAAATGATTGTTGACTTGGAGGTAAGTGGTGTTCGTTGTTCTTCAGAAAGGAAACAACTGTGAAGAAATTTAGTAAGATGTAAAAGTGATGCAAAATGCCAGTTAGCCAGCATATATTTCCTACATCACAACAGTGACTTCACTTCAAAAGTACTTCGTTGGATGTAATGCGCTGTGGGACGTCCAGTGGTTGTGAAAGGCGCTTTATAAATTCATATTGGCACCCCATCCGCCACCTTAAACATTCACTCCCTCCACCACCGGCGCACCGTGGCCGCAGTGTGTACCCTCTACAAGATGCACTGCCGCAACCCGACAAGGCTTGTTCGACAGCACCCCCCAAACCCGCGACCTCTTCCACCTAGAAGGACAAGGGCAGCAGGCGCATGGGAGCACCATCACCTCCAAGATCCCCGCCAAGTCATACACCATCCTGACTTGGAAATATATCGCCAATCCTTCATCGTCGCTGGGTCAAAATCCTGGAACTCCCTCCCTAACAGCACTGTGGGAGCACCTTTACCACACTGACTGCAGCGGTTCAAGAAGGTGGCTCACCACCACCTTCCCAAGGGCAATTAGGAATGGGCAATAAATGCCGGCTTTGCCAGTGACGCCCACATCACAGGAACAAATTTTAAAAATATTCTTTATCAGTACATTTGTCATTGAGCCAACAGTAAAGTTGAATTCTCCCTAACATCTGTCTGAGGTTGAACCACACGGTTCGCAACGATGGTGTCATATTTGACCCTGAAAGGAGCTTCCGACCACATACCCGCAGCATAACAAAGACCACCTACTTCCACCTCCATAACACCGCCCGTCTCCGCCCTTGCCTCAGCTCATCCGCTGCTGAAACCCTCATCCAAGCCTTTGTTACCTCTAGACTTGACTATTCCAACGCACTCCTGGCTGGCCTCCCACATTCCACCCTACGTAGACTTGAGGTCATCCAAAACGCAGCTGCCCGGGTCCTAACTCGCACCAAGTCCCGTTCACCCATCTCCCCTGTGCTCGCTGACCTACATTGGCTCCCGGTTAAGCAGCGCCTTGATTTCAAAATTCTCATCCTTGTTTTCAAATCCCTCCATGGCCTCGCCCCTTCCTATCTCTGTAATCTCCTTCAACTCCACAACCTCCCGAGATATCTGCCCTTTTGAGCACCCCTGATTATAATCGCTCAACCTTTGGTGGCCGTGCCTTCTGTAAGCTCTGGAATTCCCTCCCTAAACCTCTCCACCTCTCTACCTCTCTTTCCTCCTACCTGCCATAATTTATCCTTATGTGGCTCGGTGTCAAATTTTTGTCTCAAAGTACTCCTGTGCAACACCTTGGGACAGTTTACTACGTTAAAGGCGCTATATAAATATAAGTTGTTGTTGAAAAGCATATTCTGACAATTTGTTCCAGTATTTTCTGTTTTATGATTTGTAGCATTTCTGTCTGATTATACGTCTATAAAGCGCTATGGGATGTTTTCCTACATTTTAAAGCGCTAAATAGGAACCGGAGTAGGCCATCTAGCATCTTAAGCCTGTTCCACTGTTCAATTAAATCATGGCTGACCTATACTTCAACATCATTTAACCCGCCTTTGCTCCACAATCCCTCGATACCCCTTACCTAACAGATATTTCAGTTTTAGCAGGGGAAGGGGAACATTTACTATAAATTTTGTAAACCACAGTAGCAGCCCAGATTGTGTGCTCAAGTCCTGTAGTGGGGAGGGTTTTTTTTTCTGCCCACAGATGAAAAGGTTACCAACTGAGCCAAGCTGACATTAAATGATCTTAATGCCGATTAATATGGATGAATCCGAATGTTGCCTTTGTCCTAGCCCACACCAAGCCCTGCTCGTCCTTCACCCCTGTCCTCACCGACCTACATTGGCTGCCAGTTCCCCAACACCATAAATATAAAATCTGTGTCCTTGTTTTTAAATCTCTTCATGGCCTCACTCCTCCCTATCTCTGTAACCTTCTTCAGCCCTACGATGCTTTGAGCCCAAGATCAGCCATGATCTCATTGAATGGCGGAGCAGGCTCGAGGGGCCAAGTGGCCTATTCCTGCTCCTATTTCTTATGATGCCCTGAACCCAAAGCCTTCATTCCTCTGACTCGAGCCTGTTGCACGTTCCCTCCCTTTGGCAGCCGTTCCTTCAGGTGCCTAGGTACAACATTCTGGAAATCCCTCTCATAAAACACCCTGCTCTCCACCTCCGTCTCCTCAAAACCTAACTCCGAACAAGCTCTTCTCTTTCTTTGACTCGGTGTCCATTTTGTTTTCCCTTGTGCCTCTGTGAATCACCATGTGATAAATGCTAATTTTTGTTAGTGTGTTTTTCTTCATTTTTTTTGTTGCCGTAGTCAGTTCAAAATCAAGGGAAGGACCAAGTTGCCAGGGCAGCAATGTCCTAAGTGAACCAGTTGTGACTTTACAACAATCCGGCAGCTGTCATGGTGTTTTTTTTCTCCCTCTCTGGAGCCAGCCCACAAATTACCAAATTTATTGAATTCAATTTAGCAAGGTGGGATTCGAACTCATGACATCTGGGTTACTCGTCCCAGTAGCATAACCACTACGTTATCAAACTTTCCTCCGTCAGATTCTACTTGCTAATGGCTGCCATCCTCAGCGCATACTGATGGACTGCATTTGGAATTCAGACATCAAAGCCAGCAGGCGCTCATTTAAATTTAGACTATTTTAAAGGATCAGATCTCCCCTGTGGCTTGGCTCGCAGTAAGTGCAATGATGCATGTTACACGGTATAAAATTCATGTTATGAAACACAATATATTATTCCGCAGCTAAGATGGAGATGTGTTTAAAACAGTACATCCTTTGAGGCTACAAAGTCTTAAGTCAGTCAGAGTTTAAGAACTTAACAAATAGGAGCAGGCCATTCGGCCCTCGAGCCTGCTCTGCCATTTAATGAGATCATGGCTGATCTTCTACCTCACTCCACCTTCCCGCACTATCCCCTTTGGTTCCCTTAGTATCCAAAAATCTATTGCTGTCTGTCTTGAATATATTCAAGGACTGAGCATCCACAGCCCTCTGGAGTATGACGTATGAGGATTGGGTCGATTAGGCTTATATTTGCTAGAGTTTAGAAGAATGAGAGGGGGTCTCATTGAAACTTATAAAATTCTAACAGGACTAGACAGACAAGATGCAGAAAGGATGTTCCCGATGGCAGGGAAGTCCAGAACCAGGGGCCACAGTCTAAGGATAAGGGGTAAGTCATTTAGGACTGAGATGAGGAGGAATTTCTTCACCCAGAGAGTGGTGAACCTGTGGAATTCTCTACCACACAAGGCAGTTGAGGCCAATTCATGAAATATATTCAAGAAGGAGTTAGATATATTTCTTAAGGCTAAAGGGATATGGGGAGAAAGCAGGGACAGGGTACTGAACTTGGATGATCAGCCATGATCTCATTAAATGGCGGAACAGGCTTGAGGAGTTGAATGGCCTACTCCTGCTCCTATCTTCTATGTTTCTATATAGAGAATTCCAAAGATTCACCACCCTCTGAGTGAAGAAATTTCTCCTTATCTCAGTCCTAAATGGCTGACCCCTTATTCTGAGACTGTGACCCCTAGTGCTGGACTCCCCAGCCAGGGGAAACTTCCTCCCAGCATCTACCCTGCCAAGCTGTGTTTCAGTGAGCTCACCCCTCATTCTTCTAAACTGTAGGGAATATGGGGCTAGTCTCTGCAATCCCTCCTCATAGGACATTTCCCCCCCCCCCCCCCCCCCCCCCAATCCCAAGAACCAGTCTGGTGAACTTTCGCTGCACTCCCCCAGAGGCAACTATATCCTTCCTTGGGTAAGGAGACCAAAACTCTACACAGTACTCCAGGTGTGGTCTCGCCAAGGCTCTATATAATTGTAGTAAGACTTCTTCACTCTATAAATGCTAACAGACCATTTGCTGTTTAATTGCTGTTTGGTGAGAGGGGTTTGCTGATTGCAAGGAGCTCATCATTTCTGGCTCCCAGTCAGAATAAAAACTGCACAAAATGCCTGTATCTCTTTCTATATAATTTTGACACTTTGAAATGTGATGGGCACTCTCACTGATGAGATCAGCGAACTCGACATGGACTAAAGATGGAAATTGGGAACCTTCCCTGTTTCAGTTCCAGATCATTTCCACGCTACCCTGTGTACAGCTGAGCTGTCAGCGCTATCAGTAATACTATCTCTAAGTACAAAACCTTTTTCTAAAAAAAAAGCCCTTTGCCTTGCTGTTTTGACTTGCTGTTGTGATCATAGGCTGGCTCTCAGCATGTTCCTGTTCTGTCGCTTGGACAGTATGTCCTATTGATATTACTCTCTTTCTTTTGAACAGGAGGTTTATGTACTGCCAGAGACGGTACTTTACATGGTTGGTACCAATACCTTCAGCGCACCGAGTTCGAACAAACGGAAGAAAGGTGAAATACTTTTCTGGATATAAACAAAATGTCAGGTTTTTAAGATTTTTTTTTTGCACGGAAAGAAATGATTTAATTTCAATTAAGCCGTGCAAATAACACAACTATTCATTTTGAATTATCAGTGAATTTCAATGAAGCAACTTTGAATTAAGAGATGTGACTGTATCTTGATATAAATTTCATCTGACTTTTTTTAATAGCAACATTAATTTGGGCTTCCGTTTACGCTCCACATGAACCTCCCCTCGCCCTTCTTCCTCTAACCCTATCAGAATACCCTTCTATTCCTTTTCTCCCTCATGTACCTATCTAGCTTCCCCTTCAATGCATCGATGCTATCCGCCTCAACTACACCTTGGGGTAGCGAGTTCCACATTCTCGCCACTCTCTGGGTAAAGAAGATTCTGCTTAAAACTAATGGGAATGAAAAACCAGACATTGCATGTGCTACTCCTATTTAATGCCCATTAACTAAATCCTATGCTTCAGGGCTGTGCTTCCCCACAATTTCATCAGTGCGATGGTAGTCAGGGACAAAAATGAGCACTCTCCTGTGAAGAGATTTTTCAGGCCCATTAAATTTAAACCTCTTAATAGCTGTAAAATATTATTTTACAGATGTTTTATTTTGCAAATAGTTGCTTAACAACATTTCCCCCCCCCCCCCCCCCCCCACCTCCGAAACAAGTGTTTGTGATTTATGACAGTTTCATGCCGTCAGATTTTATTATTCTGAAATTGCGTACTGCTACTTTAAGACAACTACAGATGGAAACCGTGTTGTATTGTTGACGGCCATGTTCATATTGGAAATCTTTTGTCTGCTATTTTATTAACTCGTTTATTTTGAAGGTTAAACATTCGGCTGAAGCAACAGACTGAGGAATTTCATACAAATGCATTCATTTCTAATATATCACAGATTTCTATTGTGTCGGCCAGTGGCTCAGTTGGTAGCACCTTTGCCTCTGAGTCAGAAGGCTGTGGGTTTAAGTCCCCACTCCAGAGACTTGAGCACAAAAATCTGGGCTGACACTCCAGTGCTGCACTGTCGGAGGTGCCGTCTTTCGGATGAGACGTTAAACCGAGGACCCGTCTGCCCCCTCAGGTGGACATAAAAGATCTCAACATAAGAAATAGGAGCAGGAATGGGCCACTTGGCCCCTCGAGCCTGCTCCGCCATTCAATAAGATCATGGCTGCTCTTGGGCTCAAAGCCACTTCCCCGCCCGCTCCCCATAACCCTTCACTCCCTTATCTTGCAAAAATCTGTCTATCTCCACCTTAAATGTATTTAATGACCCAGCCTCCACGGCTCTCTGGGGCAGAGAATTCCACAGATTTACGACCCTCTGGGAGAAGAAATTCCTCCTCATCTCAGTTCTAAAAGGGCGACCCTTTATTCTAAAACTGTGCCCCCACGTTCTAGATTTCCCCACGAGGGGAAACATCCTCTCTGCGTCTACCTTGTCGTGCCCCCTCAGTATCTTAAACGTTTCAATAAGATCACCTCTCATTCTTCTAAATTCCAATGAGTATAGGCCCAGCCTGCTCAACCTTTCCTCATAAGTCAAACCCCTCATCTCTGGAATTAACCTAGTGAATCGTCTCTGAACTGCCTCCAGTGCAAGTATATACTTCCTTAAATAAGGAGACCAAAACTGTACGCAGTACTCAAGGTGTGGTCTCACCAATACCCTGTACAGTTGTAGCAGGACTTCCCTGCTTTTATACTCCAACCCCCTTGAAATAAAGGCCAACATTACATTTGCCTTTTTGATTACTTGCTGTACTTGCATGCTAACTTTTTGTGTTTCATGCACAAGGACCCCCAGGTCCCTCTGAACTGTAGCATTTTGTAATCTCTCTCCATTTAAATAATAATTTGTTTTTTTATTTTTCCTGCCAAAGTGGATAACCTCGCACTTTCCCACATTATACTCCATCTGCCAAATGTTTGCCCACTCACCTAGCCTGTCTATATCCCTTTGCAGGTTCTTTGAGCCCTCTGCACAACTTGCTTTCCCATCTCATGGCAATAGTTTGAAGAAGAGCAGGGCCAATATTTATCCCTCAACCAACATCACTAAAAAAACAGATTATCTGGTCATCATTGCTGTTTGTGGGAGCTTGTTGTGCGCAAATTGGCTGCCCCATTTCCTACATTACAACAATGACTACACTTCAAAAAGTGCTTCATTGGCTGTAAAGCGCTTTAGGACGTCCGGTGGTCGCGAAAGGTGCTATAAAAATGCAAGTCTGGCTTTCTTTAACTGTTTAGACAGCTGCTTTTTGTTTCTAACGTTGGTCTGCATCAGTTTTGAGATGATGGGGAAAATAATTAGTTTTATCGCTTCTCGCTCTCCCTCCCTGCTAAGTTTAACCAAATTGCTTCAGGTTACAAACCTTTTTATGGTTTTGCTTCCTTATATTGTTCATTGGTTAAATGTACGTGTTCATTTACATTTGGCACAATGTGAAAATGGTTTTGTTGGCAGTTGATGTTTGACTGCTATGCAGCGCGGCCCTTTTCGTATGCTGTACAGTACTTGCATGGATGTGTATATTAGGCCATCGCTGGTAATGCTCTTTCCTTTTTAAAATTTGCATATTACAGAGGGGAGCGATGGGCCGCCAAAGAAAAACAAGGATGCAGAAATGGCAGCAACATTGGAGAATCTACTGCCTGTGGAGTGCAAAGTAGTGGGGGTCAGTTGCCCTGGAATCGTCTGTAAGTAGCATCTCTTGGGAGTTCCTTATGTGCTGTAGTTTGTGGGCTTGAACTGCATGAGGTGGACTGGAACAAAACATTGAAGAAATTAAATATTAAAATACTTACAGTTCTGTGGGGAAAAAAATTCCACCTCACGTTTTTATCACTCGACGGGTTAACGCTGAGACGTCGATCCGCAGGTTGCTCTCTGTGACTACACCTGCGTGGCCGTTTTTCATGTGTGGCTAGAAAGTGAATGTCACTTGGCCATTCAGCTGTGGGAGGCATTGAAGCTGAGCCTACTCCTCGGCCAACGCACGCATGCATACTTTCCAGCGGGGGTCCCTAGTTTGCCTTTAGCAGTGGGATCCCTGGCTGATGTTGTTTTCCCCTCAATTGAGGTGAACTGTATACTAAGCAACATTATGACTCTACACATTTCAGTCGGAAACAATCGTGCATGTTTTAAATTAAGCCCCTATTAGTTTGTTTCCTAAGCTGTGTTTAAGTTTTATAATCTGCATTAAAATCCCCAGTACGCTGGAGCTTTGAAGATCTTGAGCATATCCAACCCACTTGTTTGCCAATGCGTCTCGGACTCGTAACTATACTGTACGTAAACTGAAGGACTTGTTCAGTGACTGACATTGGTACGAAAATGCTTGTTGCATGATTTGAATACTTGCCCGGGCAATACGTCCAGCTTTGCATTCTCGTGCAAGGTGTAAATTAGCCGGTGCATGTTTTAAGGAAACAGTTTCCAGAAATTGCTTTTTCGTGGTCGTAAGGTGCCGTTCTAGCTCTGATGCTTGGCAGAGGGACTGTGCAATTCGAATGGAAAGATGGATCTGTGTTCAGTGCATAGCTGATTACATATTTGGATAGTTGGTTATCTAGCATTTGGGCACAAGCATGTAATTTTGCAACCTGTCTCCCTGACGCTTTATATTTCTGACCTGTGGAAATCTAACGAGTTCAATATCTGACTCCAGGTAATGGATGCCAAAATCCTTTTATTGTATGAGACCAAGTCCAAATACACACAATATCTTTAAACATTAGACATTATAGAGAAATAAAACCTACAACTGAAATATCTCCCATCTCCCCTGTGCTCGCTGACCTACATTGGCTCCCAGTTAAGCAGCGCCTCGATTCAAAATTCTCATCCTTGTTTTCAAATCCCTCCATGGCCTCACCCCCTCCCTATCTCTGTAATCTCCTCCAGCCCCACAACCCCCCCGAGATATCTGCGCTCCTCTAATTCTGCCCTCTTGAGCACCCCTGATTATAATCCCTCAACCTTTGGTGGCTGTGCCTTCTGTTGCCTGGGCCCTGAGCTCTGGAATTCCCTCCCTAAACCTCTCCGCCTCTCTACCTCTCTCTCCTCCTTTAAAGACGCTCCTTAAAACCGACCTCTTTGACCAAGCTTTTGGTCACCTGCCCTAATTTATCTTTGTGGCTCGGTGTCAAATCTTTTGTCTTAAAATACACCTGTGCAGCGCCTTGGGACATTTTACTATGTTAAAGGCGCTATATAAATACAAGTTGTTGTTGGGTAGAGAACTCGTTGCTCCTTCCACTGCTGATTTTCTCTACAAATTGTACAGAAAAGTTTGGAATATTTATAGTGGGGTTCTCATGAAACAATGTCGGTAACAATTCCTCATCAATGACCGGTGTTATTGAAGCAGACTCCTAGAAAGGCTGTATTTAGAAACATAGAAACATCGAAGGTAGGAGCAGGAGTAGGCCATTCGGCCCCTCGAGCCTGCTCCGCCATTTAATGCGATCATGGCTGATCATCCAAATTCAGTACACTGTCCCTGCCTTCTCCCCATATCCCTTGATCCCTTTAGCCTTAAGAAATATATCCAACTCCTTCTTGAATATATTTAATGAATTGGCCTCAACTGCCTTCTGTGGTAGAGAATTCCACAGGTTCACCACTCTCTGGGTGAAGAAATTCCTCCTCATCTCTGTCCTTATCCTTAGACTGTGACCCCTGGTTCTGGACTCCCCCGCCATCGGGAACATCCTTCCTGCATCTAGTCTGTCCAGTCCTGTCAGAATTTTATAAGTTTCAATGAGATCCCCTCTCATTCTTCTAAACTCCAGCGAGTATAAGCCCAAATCGACCCAATCTCTCCTCATACGTCATTCCTGCCATCCCAGGTATCAGTCTGGTGAATCTTTGCTGCACTCCCTCCATGGCAAGAACATCTTTCCTCAGATAAGGCGACCAAACTGCACACAATACTCAAGATGTGGTCTCACCAAGGCCCTGTACAACTGCAGCAAGTCATTTTAATTCACTGCTCCATTCCCACTCGGACCTCACCGTCCTTGGCCTCTTGTATTGTTCCACGGAAGCTCAACGTAAACTCGAGGAACAGCACCTCATCTTCCGATTAGGCACTTTGCAGCCTTCCGGACTCAATATCGAGTTCAACAATTTCAGATCATAACCTCGGCCCCTATTTCATTTTTTCTTGTAATTTTTCCACTCCTTTCCCCCGTCTCCCCCCCCCCCCCCCCCCCCTTTCCTTTTGTTTCGCTCTCACACCTGGCAGCTATCTCTTGCCCTGCCAGTACACTTTACACCCAATCTCAGCCTATTACCATCTCGTCTAGCTTCTAATACCTTTTATTGTCTCTTTTTTACTTCTTTTGTTTCTTTTATTCTTTTGTCCGATCGCAGCCCTGCCTCCGATCTATCTTTTCTTTCCAGTTTTGAAGACGGGTTCGACCCGAAATGTCAACTCAAATTTCTGTCCACGGATGTTGCCTGACCTGCTGAGTTTTTCCAGCATTTTCTGTTGTTATTTCGGATTTCCAACATCCGCAGTATTTTGCTGTCGTGCAGCAAGATATCCTTGTTCCTCCAAATTAACAGATATGTTTCCTTAAATGACAGGTGCCACATGTTTATATCCTGTTTACCATTGTTACAACCATGGATCACTCTTAAGTGGCCACAAAACAAGTCACGAATCTTACATTTTCAGCATGTTTCAGCAAACAATTGAAAAGTAGCAGCGACTAAAACGGATCCTTGACGCATCAAATTCTAAAGCATCTTGGGAATGAACAACTTTATCCATTTCATTCAGCAATAGGAAACCAAAAGCTTTAATCATATGAGGTTAAACCATATCCTAATCCTACGTATATAGGTATACACGAGAAAGGTATCTTACAGAAATAAGGGTTTAAATTGTCAGTAGTCTTGCCAATTCTTTCATCAAGTACAGTTTCCCAAAAGATAAATCATAAAACAGCCCTCTGCTAACAAACCACCGTTGGAATTTTTCTTTAACTGGACTCCCAACAGGTAAATTTCTCTAACTAGGTAGGAGACACAAATATGTTCACTAATTTGAGGTGGGTATTTAATTTATGCTGTTAAATTTAACAGCCCAAATTGCTCGCAGTCACCGTCTGTATACACGTTAGGAACAACCTGTCAAACTACTGCATTGAACTGCTGACATTTATGAAAAAGATTTATTAGTAAAAGTATACAGGTAATTGTAAACATTTTATTAAGTTCCAGACAAGTAAAAGCGTTTTGTGGAATTTGAGGTATTTTAGCAAATGGGTTGTACCTGTAATGTTTGCAAGAAAGACAGACTTGCATTTATACAGCGCCTTTCACGACCACAGGACGTCCCAAAACGCTTCACAGCCAATGAAGTACTTTTTGAAGTGTAGTCACTGTTGTAATGTAGGAAACACGGCAGCCAGCTTCCACACAGCAAGATCCCACAAACAGCAATGTGCTAACGACCAGATAGTCTGTTTTTAGTGATGTTGATTGAGGGATAAATATTGGCCCAGGACACCAGGGAGAACTCCCCCTGCTCTTCTTCGAAATAGTGCCGTGGGATCTTTTACGTCCACCTGAGAGAGCAGATGAGGCCTCGGTTTAACGTCTCCTCCAAAAGCTGGCACCTCTGACAGTGCAGCACTCCCTCAGTACTGGCACTGGGGGCGTCAGCCTAGATTTTTGTGCTCAAGTCTCAACCCAGAACCTTCTGACTCGGGCGAGAGTGCTACCCACTGAGCCACAGTTGACAGAAGAACGCTATACTTTGATGCATTAAACTTCAGTAATAATATCTTACTAGTGAATTGTCCATTGTGTTGCACATGCTCAGTTGATGAATAGGAGTGTTTTTTATATTCAAAGTTAGCAACAGAGACTTCAAAAACTCACTGCACAGAACCACCTACAGGCCAGAGTCTGCACTCTATCATTGCAGCCTATGTTTATATACAGGATTTCCATTCTAAATGTTTACACAGGCAGTTTCAACGTTAAACATTGACATAAAAGCATAACCAAAAGTTGATTTAAAAAAAAAAAAAGAAAATAGTTTATTTAAATCAAATAGTTTTTTGTGACTTCAAACCTATTGCCCGGTTAATTTGTTTTCCAGACACTCCTATGGGATGTGGCACGCAGAGACCTCTAGAGTTCGAAGATGGACTTGCAGGGTTTGCCCTGCTTCTGCCCAAGATCGACGGGGTGACGGTCAAATTCTTCCACTTGTCCAACAAAGATTTGCACAATAACGCTTTTGATGAAGAGAAACTCCAAGAGGCAGGCAAGTTTCCCCCCTTTTCTGCGGGGTAAATGTAAAATAATGTAGGAAGAATTAGGAATGCAAAGAAAGAACGGCTTGCATTTATATAGCGCCTTTCACGACCACCAGACATCCCAAAGCGCTTCACAGCCAATGAAGCACTTTTGAAGTGTCGTCGCTGTTGTAATGTAGGGAATGTAATGTCTTGCATCATTGTGGTCACTGTTTGGTCAGAGAACTTGCAGTTTGGAATGCACTTGTAAACATAAGAAATAGGAGTAGGCTACACGGCCCCTCGAGCCTGCTCCGCCATTCAATAAGGTCATGGCTGATCTTCCATATCAACTCCCCTTTCCCGCCCGACCCCGTGATTCCCTTAGTGCTCAAAGATCTATTGATCTCAGTCTGGATATACTCGCCGACTGCGCATCCACCTCCCTCTGGGGTAGAGAATTCCACAACCCTCCGAGTGAAGAGGTTCCTCTTCCTCAGTCCGAAATGACCAACCCCTTATCCTGAGTCTATGACCCTTGTAAGTTTTCTGCTGCAACTCCGAAGGACACAGCATTTTAAGATTCTCGCCTGTAATATCTGCCCACTGCCATACCATTTTATAATCTTTAATAATAAGTTGTGCAGTTTGTTTTTTTAAAGTGCATATATACACAAAAAAATTAAGTTTCTTTGCAGTTTAGAAAGTGTGTTGCATCTCATAGCGGTACAGGCATGTTGCCACAAGCATTTAAAATTATCGTAATTAAACGTGCAGTTTGATATTTGTACTGCTGTCACCTTTTACTTGCTGTATACTTGGGCTTGGCGTGCTTGCTTTACTCCCACGGTGGGTGGCTGGAAGGGAAAGAGATGAACACTGGAATATTTGGCTGCTTTGAATCCAGGGCGACTGCTGTAAGCCATCCATCATTGAAATGAGGCTTCCATTTCCTGCCAGCATGGCCTGTGAAGCTCTCTGCAAGGAACTCGCACAGCACGGGCAATTCCAAATAAAGATGTTACAGTTTAAACACAGAAGGCATGTTAATGCTAAGAGCAACAAACCTTGGAACGGAAGTTGGCTTTCGTAATGGATATAAAGACTTAGTCTTGTTGTCTGTACATCTCTATTGTATATAAATTTCGAATGCAGTCTAATTGCATATGGATTGATTGCAATCCATATGCCGTAATAAAATTGAGGTGAAGGAAGTAAATGAATGTAGAATTGCTAAATATTACCTCATTCCCTTTCATTAGAAAAGGACCCAGTACTGGCCTGGATGTGCAGCTTTGTTGCTGTACTACCGCCGAGCTGTAGAACAGCTATTCCTTTCAGATCTCCATCTGGCGCGTTCCGCATTTCATTTTTGGGCAACGCAGCTGAGCATTTTGTTAGGTAAGGGTGTCCAGGGATCTGGATGAAAGGCGGGGAAAGGGAGTTGAGCTACAGATCAGCCATGATCGGATTGGATAGTGGAGCAAGCTCAAGGGATGAGCGGCCTACTCCTGTTCCTAAGCAGGGGGGTGAGGGTCTTGCTTTTGACGACGCTGGTTGATACAAATGTGCGGCTGAGGATGATCTTGACCCCCACAGGTGCAGATTTTTCAGCAAGCGGTGCAGTTGACTTGCTGACTTTCTGACCAACTCGGGGTGTTGGAGCCAATTGTAGCCTGTTTATCGCCACTGAGGTCCGTTAACTCCGCACAGATCACTGATTGAACCTGTGACCCATGTTCCATAGAAACATAGAAGATAGGAGCAGGAGTAGGCCATTCGGCCCCTCGAGCCTGCTCCGCCATTCAATGAGATCATGGCTGATCATCCAAATTCAGTACCCTGTCCCTGCTTTCTCCCCATATCCCTTGATTCCTTGATCCCTTTAGCCTTAAGAAATATATCTAACTCCTTGAATATATTTAATGAATTGGCCTCAACTGCCTTGTGTGGTAGAGAATTCCACAGGTTCACCACTCTCTGGGTGAAGAAATTCCTCCTCATCTCAGTCCTAAATGGCTTACCCCTTATCCTTGGACTGTAACCCCTGGTTCTGGACTCCCCCCGCCATCGGGAACAGCCTTCCTGCATCTAGTCTATCTATGATGTGGAGATGCTGGTGTTGGACTGGGGTGGACAAATGTAGGAAGTCACACAACACCAGGTTATAGTCCAACAGCTTTATTTGAAATCACAAGCTGAAGGAGCAGCGCGCCGAAAGCTTGTGATTTCAAATAAAGCTGTTGGACTATAACCTGGTGTTGTGTGACTTCCTACACTAGTCTATCCAGTCCTGTTAGAATTTTATAAGTTTCAATGCGATCCCCTCTCATTCTTCTAAACTCCAGCGAGTATAAACCCAATCAACCCAATCTCTCCTCATACGCCATTCCTGCCATCCCAGGTATCAGTCTGGTGAATCTTCACTGCACTCCCTCCATGGCAAGAACATCCTTCCTCAGATAAGGTGACCAAAACTGCACACAATACTCAAGATGTGGTCTCACCAAGGCCCTGTACAAATGCAGCAAGACATCCTTGTTCTTGTACTCAAACCCTCCCGCTGCGAAGGCCAACATACCATTTGCCTTCTTAACCGTCTGCTGCACCTGCAAGCAACTGGTGCACAAGGACACCCAGGTCTCATTGCACTTCCCCTTCTCCCAATCTATTCCCTTTAAGCGGCGCAGCTGTCTAGAGCTCCCGCGCAGCCGGCTCACTGGCTTTCAAATGCAAAAACCGCGCATGCACGGATTTTTGAATGGGTCGTGCAGCCCCCCAAAAAATCAGAGGGGACATTGCCTGTGACTACCTTGGTCTGCATAGGTGCCTTCACCAACTGAACCATTGGAAAAGCTGAAATTGTAGTTTTTAAACAGTGGAGATTCTTATATAAAAATTAGGATGCATTTACTAATTTTATACCAAACGTGTTTAATAACCGCTCCTCCTTCCCATCCATTTACAAAAAGTAGCTACTTATAACCCTGAAACGCTAATTACACCAAATCAACCATGATATCCCTGTTGCGAAAATTGTTCCTGTATCTGATTTCCATTCATAATACATTTAAATGGATCTAATTACATTTGTGTCTTGGAGAATGATAGCCAGTAGTGTGCAAATGCAGAACAAAATTTCACAAAGTATGATGAGTACTGGTGATTGAGCATCTTGCCCGTTTACTGGATTTTGTCAGACTTAAATGTGGAGAACTCCAATTTATTAGTGAGCTGTTTTGCCTTTCCTTCTAGATGTTGCCCAGACGGGGTCATGACCTTTTGGGGTCTGCATTTCTAATTGCAGCCTCGATGGACAGATTGAAAGAGTCTTGCTTTTGCTTTCTTGACAGCTGTTAAATGTATTAAGTGAAATATTTGGACAGTTTTAAATTAATCCCCAGGGTCTGCTGTATCAAGGCTCCGTCTGATCCATGACTGGGCAGTCTTGCTTTGTAATGCGACGTCATTAAGTATTTTGACAAGTAACGTTGGAGTGCTTTTCTAAACATTGTGGGCTGTTGACCAGAAGCCAATATCTATTGAAAGCTACTGGCCTCAAAAACACACAGACACGTCGTCTTTTTGGGAGGGAGAGAAAGCAAAACTTGTACTTAAATGGTTGTTCGGAAACATCTAAAGGTGCTTCACCATAAATGAATGACTTTTTCTGTTCGTGGGATGTGGGCGATGTTGGGAAGGCTGCAGTTATTGACGATTCTTCAATACTTTGAGCAAGTGGTGGTGGGCAATGTGATTTTGGGTGTGCGGCCCTTTCAAACTGCAATCTCAGTTGGAAAAACCGCACATGCGCGGCAGTTTGAAGGGGCCGCACAGACCCTGCACAAGAGCGTCAACAAAAAACCCAGGAACATTGGTGGTGGGCCTTCGCCTCGAATCACTGCAGTCCTTATGACTGCAGTGATGCTGCTCCCATGATGGCGTTTAGATAGGGAGTTCCAGGACTTTAACCCAACGATTAAGGACCGGCCACGCATGTACAAGTTAGGATGGTGTGTTTTCTTTAATTCGTTCATGGGATGTGGGCGTCGCTGGCAAGGCCCAGCATTTATTGCCCATCCCTATTCGCCCTCGAGAAGGTGGTGGTGAGCCGCCGCCTTGAACCGCTGCAGTCCCATTGTTGTGAAGGTGCTCCCACAATGCTGTTAGGGAGGGAGTTCCAGGATTTTGACTCTGCGACGATGAAGGATCGGCTGGATATACTTCCCAGTCAGGATGGTGTGTGACTTGGAGGTGGTGGTGTTCCCGCGCGCCTGCTGCCCTTGTCCTTCTAGGTGGAAGAAGTCGCGGGTTTGGGAGGTGCTGCCGAAGAAGCCTTGGCGAGTTGCCACAGTGCATCTTGTGTGACACGAAGGTGATGGCGTTCCCATGATTTTGCTGCTCCTGTCCTTCAAGGTGGTAACGATTGAAGGGTTAGGAGATGTCCTACCTTGAAGTGCAGTGATTTTTGTTTTATAGGCAAACACGGGAGCCATTTGGAGTTCCCAAGGGACAGCTTGATGGTTCTTGGTTTTCTTATCAATTAGAAAAAAAATCCTGTTACTTTGTTTGCCGTGACACTGTTCGATACCTGATCTATTACCACTGGATGGTGCTGCAGTAAAGCTTTGTATTGCAAGGTGTTGCACTGTTCTAAGCATAAACCGAGAATTATGTTGCATAGGATTTGTAGTGAAACTATGACTAGAAATTGGCGCAGTAACATTCGAGCTTGTTACAGTGCTGCCCACTGGCAGAGTTCAGGTGCTGCGGCAACTTATCCCTGCTCTGTGGTGGATTTGGGGCTCCCTGCTCGTAGCAAATTTGGGTCTGTTCTATCCATAGGAAAATTGCTGTGGTCGTTCCCCTCTGTAGGAGGGAAAAGAATTGCATTTGTATGGCACCTCATCACGTCTCTCAAAGCCCTTCGCAAACGATGAATTAGAGTCACCGGCAAACACGGCAGCCATTTGGAATTCCCGTTGGAATTGTATTTAGAAAGAATAAGAAAACTGGGTCACTTGTTTCTAGTGGGCACTGGATGAAAGAGGGAGGATACACAAATACATATCCTTGAACTGCATGAATATGGGACAAAAGTAGCGATTTAAAAAAAAAAAAAAATGAAAAAAAAAAATGAGTTCCCTGCTGACGAGCATTCCAGCTTTTGTTTTTTGCTGCTTGGCCTGCCTGCGGCTAAATCTTTGGGGAAAACTCTCCCAAATCCAGGGTAGATAGAGAAATTGTCTGCACAGCTTTATTAAAGAAAAGAAAGACTTGCATTTCTCCAGCGCCTTTCACGACCACTGGGCGTCCCAAAGTGCTTTACAGCCAATGAAGTACTTTTTGACGTCTAGTCACTGTTGTAATGTAGGAAACGCAGCAGCCAATTTGCGCACAGCAACTCCCACAAACAGCAGTGTTGATAATGACCAGAAAATCTGTTTCAGTGATGTTGATTGAGGGGATAAATATTGGCCAGGACACTGGGGGATAACTCCCCTGCTCTTCTTCGAAATAGTGCCGTGGGATCTTTTACGGGGCCTCGGTTTAACGTCTCATCCGAAAGACGGCACCTCCGACAGTGCAGCACCCCCTCAGCACTGCACTGCACTGTCAGCCTAGGTTTTTGTGCTGAAGTGTCCGGAGTGGGGCTCGAACCCACAACCTTCTGACTCGGAGGCGAGAGTGCTACCTCACTGAGCCACCGGCTGACACATTGTTCACTTTTCCCCCTCTCAGGCCTTCAGGATAACCCTGACCTGCGTGTCGTCCTCCTGTTTGGATACAACACGTTTAAACCGGCCGTGGCTGACTTCATTCAACGGCTCACCAGGCCATTCAATATGAGGAACACTGTTGTAGTCGGGGGCCACATTGACCGGGTGTTTTCACCCAGTTCTGAAAGGTAGGTTTGGTGCTGACGGTACACACACACAGACACAGACACGCACGCACCTGTGCCTTGATCGGCTTATGCACCTCGTTAAATGCTGGGAAGAAAATACTTCTGTCCTTCATGCAATTAATTCATTCCGTGGCTACGAACGATTTATCCGTCCATCAAGATAACTCCCCGCAGTGTAATTAAGCTCAACTCCACCACATTGCCATGTAACCGCGTGCTTCCAGAATGCAGTAAAAACTTCACATCTGCTCCGCCAAAGGTCCAGATAAAACGCACCACTTGATGTGTCAGTGAGCCCCGGCATTCAGGAACGTCTCGGGTTTGATCCCTGATCGGTACTGAGCTAGTTGATCTGGGGGAGGACTGGCTTCCGCATCACTGAACCAGGGAGAGAGGTAAAAAATCATCTCGGATTCCTGCTCTATTTAGTTATCTCTTGTTGGAAGCGCACTTGTGGGGCGGTGGGATGAGGGCAGTTCAACAAAAGAATAAATTAAGAAATTTCACATCTGCGATAAGTGGATTATTTTGTTTTAAGTGGAGTGTAGATTAAGAATTTCCTTAAATAACTGTACAGATAGCACAGTTGAATTAGTCTTTGAAAATGTGTTGGCTGTGGACATTTGATGGACAGTCCACCTTCCCCTTTCACGTCCCCAGTGCTTTGATGAGCAAGTCTTACAACCTTGATAATCTTCTGAAAGTATGCAGTTGGAGATGGGCTATCACACAGGTCCCAAATGTATTGAAAGAACGCGCATTTATAATTAGTTTTATCGCATTGTCAAAACATCACAAAGTGTGTCGCACAGTTGTTCGGAGTGCAGTGCTTCGTAGGCAGATGCGGCAGCCATTCCGCACCAGGGACGTCCTGCAGGTGGAACTGTGGCGAATGGCTAGTGGATCTGTTTTAGAAACATATAGAAGATAGGAGCAGGAGTAGGCCATTTGGCCCCTTGAGCCTGTTCCGCCATTTAATGAGATCATGGCTGATCATCCAAATTCAGCACCCTGTCCCTGCTTTCTCTCCATATCCCTTGATCCCTTTAGCCTTAAGAAATATATCTAACTCCTTCTTGAATATATTTAATAAGTTGGCCTCAACGGCCTTCTGTGGTAGAGAATTCCACAGGTTCATCACTCTCTGGGTGAAGAAATTCCTCTTCGTCTCTGTCCTAAATGGCTTACCCCTTATCCTTAGACTGTGACCCCTGGTTCTGGACTCCCCCGACCATCGGGAACATCCTTCCTGCATCTAGTCTGTCTGGTCCTGTTAGAATTTTATAAGTTTCAATGAGATCCCCTCTCATTCTTCTAAACTCCAGCGAATATAAGCCTAATCGACCCAATCTCTCCTCATGCGTCATTCCTGCCATCCCAGGTATCAGCCTGGTGAATCTTCGCTGAACTCCCTCCATGGCAAGAACATCCTTCCTCAGATATGGCGACCAAAACTGCACACAATACTCAAGGTGTGGTCTCACCAAGGCCCTGTACAACTGCAGCAAGGTTTTCTGGTGATGTTTTGTTGCAGGAGGGATGTTGGCCAGGACGCTGGGAGAACTCCTTTTGAGTCGTGACATTGGATCCATAGCGTACAGACAGACAGGACCTCTGCTTACTGTTGCGTCCAAAGGTTGATGCAGCCAAGAGTGCTGGCATGGTCCCTGGTATTTCCCCAGTTGTCCAAGCTCAGTGGAAAATGTTTATGCATAAACAGACCGTGAATGTAGGTGTAGCAGAGAGTTTGATAGTGGAATGATTGCTTTGGCACAGTTTATGAAAGTTGGGTTTTGGTGTATTTACGTGACTGGTTGTTCTTGCCAGTCAGGATCAGTGTACATATTTTCTGTGTTCTACGAACAATGACAGACAGGTAACAACCCTCTGGTCCATCCAACCTGTCCCACGCAATTGCAATACCTTGTGCATCACACTATATACTCTCCACCCCACCTGAAACCATGTGACCTCCTGGGAGAGGTGAAAAACCAGGTAAAAAATTTCCAGGGCCAATTGGGTGGGGGGGGGGAGAGCAGAGTGAAATCTGGGAAATTCCTCCCACCCATCTAGGCGATCAAAACTAGTCCAGGAGATCACTCTGGCCCTGAATTCCCTGCAGTACCGACCTTCTGTAAGAGGGGATCTCCGCCCCAGCCAGACACAGGTCCAGCTCTCGCTTGAAGGAGTTCAGAGAATCAGCATCCACCGCACGAGAAGGCAGCCTGTTCGAGGTCCACTATTCTCTGGGGAAAGACCCACCTCCTGACCTCTAACCTCGATCTAGCCTTCTACAACTTAAAATTGTGACCCCTGGTCCTTCCTAATCTATTTAATTGAAACAAACTGTCAACTGGAACACAGTCTGTTCCCCTCATTATCTCTCAAACCTCAACAGATCCCCCCATAGTCTACGCTTCTCTAAAGTGTAGAGTCCCAACTCTTCTCTCTCGATAAAAGTGATAATAGGCACGTCTGCTCACCATTGCCATTAAAAAGGCTTCACTGTGTTTTGACTTGCATCTTAAAGAAGGAGGAAAGCCCTAATAGGCTTCCTTTTCAGTACACAGTGCTTCCCCGCCCCACCTTTATCATTTCAATAGCTGTGTTTCCCATTTCGTGTGGGAGGTGTCATCGTTTTTAATATCAAAAAATAAAGAGTCAGCGCAAAAATGAGTCACCCAGCAGCATATGGGCTTGGGAGCTTCCAGTTAAATGAAACAAGGTGTGGGACGCCGTACAAGGCAGCAGCTAGTCAGAGATATGAAGGAACGGAGACAGACATTCTTGGAGGTGAAATTGCTGTCTTAACAATCAGCAGCAGAATGTCTAATTTTTCTCTTAATTGGAAACCCAGCAACTAAGTTGCATCAGAAGTTGCACATTTCAAAGCCATATGTTCTAGTGATTTTGTTTGCAGGTTGTTAATTGTTGGAGGAAAGAGTCATTCTCCTGGTTTTTTTTTAAGATTCTGGCCCACCTGGGCTCCCCCCCCCCCCTCCCCCCTTCCAATTTACAAATTCTATGGAATTAACACCTTCGAGAAGGAAAGCATTTTTATTATAAATGATTCCTCTTGCTTGTATGTTCATGAGGTGACTGATTAAGCAGGTAACTTGAACCACAGGAGGTGTCTTTAAAACCCGACTTTCTGTTTCTGTGAATTTTATGCTGATCGAGGTGAGGGATATTGGTGATGAGGAATGGGACGACGTTCAATTTCAGGAGAGCCAGGATCACCAGTAAACTGCGTCAAGTTAGATACAAAACATTTAGATGGGGGAGCGTTCCCTCTACTCTCTCAAACAATGTGCCTCTGCCCCAACCTCAAAAGAGCGTTCCTTGTTTCACCAGCGGGTAATATCCATTAATGGTGGTTTTGTGTGGCGACCACTTTTCTAGTCACAAAGCGAGAGATTTTCCAAATTTGTTTTAAGTTGGACCTTTGCAGCCAGCAGATAAGAGACTTCCACCCCCTCAGCCCGTGTCTGATTCTAACACTGGTCTCGGAGGTGAAAGACACCAGGCTAATCTACTGCAGTCCCTTGTTTGCACAGTATTTCTGTAGAAATGCCTTTCCCTGCTAGCCTTTTCTTGGAACACAAGAGCTGTTTTTAAATCTGCATGCATTAAGGACCGAAGATTCATTCTATTCTTGTTTCCTGAAAAATGCTTGCACTTGGCTCCCAGTCCGACTGAGCTTTTACGATCCGTGACATGAATCCTGTCATTCATGTGGAAATGACTTATGAAATAGCACTGGGTGGCCTGCTGGTGGCGCTGTCCAGGGAGAGTATAAATACTCGGGCATGGGCCCAGCTTGCTCAGGACATTCTTTAACAGGAACTAGTGAAGGACACAACTAGATCTCCATGTTGAAAAACAGTTGATTAAAGCTTTGTTTAACGCTTAGACCAAGTGATTTTCTTAAGTCAATCCGTGTTTTACTTTTATCTCCCCCCCCCCCCCCCCCCCCCCCCCCCACCCTTTCTAGTATTGACGTCGAGTACATGTACGGCTTTGTTGGCCTGTCGTTGAGTGGCAGACCGATCCAAGCGGCCTCCGTTATCCTGGACGAGGATGTAGAGACTCCCAAGAGCGCAGAAGCGGCGATGCAGCGTCTCAAAGCCGCCAACATCCCCGAAGGCAACACGGTGGGCTTCATGTTCGCCTGCATCGGGCGGGGTCGCAGCTACTACTCCAGCAAGGATAACGTGGAAGCCGATGCCTTCAGGAAGCAGTTTCCGAGCATTCCGCTGTTCGGGTTTTTCGGCAACGGAGAAATCGGCTGCGATCGCATCGTGACTGAAAGCTTCTCGCTGCGGGAGTGCGGCGTCTCTTCGGATTGCGATGAATTACTCCATGGCTACACGACAGTGATGGCGCTTATTCACCTGGGGCCAGTTAAATAAAATAAAAACCTTCGATAGGCTCACCAGGGTGTTGATGATTGGGCTGGTGCCATACAAGGATACATGCAAGTTTTGTGGGTCAGTCTTCATCTCTTAGAAAATATTTGCCCAAAGTGTTGCAAATTGTTTGTACAGACCAAGTCGGTCCATAAAATCGTTTAGTTAATCTGCTCCTACAATCTCTTAAAATGTCGCGAGAACAGTTGGAGCAGCTATGCTTTTAGATGTTGTCAGTTCAATCGTTTCTGTAGTTTTTGACAAAGCTTTGATTCTAATCTATTACATTTGAATGTAGGACTAATCATGGATAAATGCTCATGGATAAACTCAGTATTTCTAGTGATTTTTTTTACTTTGTAATTTTAAAAAATTGTGATCTTTGTGATTTAACCCAAAGTATTCTGCAGGATTTAAACAGCTGTGATGGGTAACAGCTGGCAAGGGCTTCTTGCTATTGGAGAATGCTAACCAGCTGACTGTCCCAATAAAATCCTCTGGCTGAGACTCGCTTGTTGTCATTAAGGTTTCAGTAAAGTGTAATCGTGGTGAAAGTGGGGATGGGAGAAGGGTGCACATATCCATTGAAAAGATTTGGAAAGAAAAGAAAGTCTTGCATTTGTATAGTGCCTTTCACTGCGTCTGGGCGTCCCAAAGCGCTTTACAGCCAGTGAAGTACTTTTTGAAGTGTGGTCACTGTTGTAATGTAGGAAACGCAGAAGGCAATTCACGCACAGCAAGCTCCCGCAAGCAGCAGTGTGATAATGACCAGAGAATCTGTTTTTATTATGTTGGTTGAGGGATAAATATTGGCCAGGACACCGGGGAGAACTCCTCTTTGCAATAGTGCCACGAGATCTTTTACATCCACCTGAGAGAGCAGACGGGGCCTCAGTTTAACGTCTCATTCGAAAGACGGCACCTTCGACAGTGCAGCACTCCCACAGCACTGCACTGAGGTTGACCGGGCAGGGCCGATGGCGGTGGGAGGTCATGTGACGAACCCTCCAGCAATCCGCCCAACCAGAGTTGGTAACCAGACGTTGTCCCGTCATTCCTTACAATTCCCTGGTCTTAGACTGCAGCCCTTGTGTGAGCGAGGCTGCTGTGTGATGGGATAACTGCAGCTTTTGTAGCAGGTGTGACCTGTTGTGAGATCAGAGATCATTATCTGAATTGGAAGCACTTTTGTTACTATAATTAAAATTGCTAATTACATTCATTAACTTTCTTTTTATAATAGAGGAAGGTTTTAAAATAAATGCTTGTGAATAGACCACTTTATCACTGCCTTTTTCTCTGTTTAAAATTGCACACCGATGTCAACACTATTTCCTAACAATAAGCCTATAAAATCAGATTTATTGGTTAAATTCTCTTATTACTGATAAGTCCTACGATTTGCAAGTGGGAAAAGGAAGGCCAGTCTAGATCGTTGCAAAATCCATGTGGTCCTTTCCCAGGGGCTGAGCATTCACAAGAAATAGGAGCAGGAGTCGGCCATTTGGCCCCCCGAGCCTGCTCCGCCATTCAATAAGATCACGACTGGTCTTCTACCTCATCTCCACTTTCCTGCACTATCCCACATATCCCTTGATTCCCTTAATATCCAAAAATCTATCGAGATCTCTTGAATATACTCAATGACTGAGCCTCAACAGCCCACTGGGGAGGAGAATTCCAAAGATTCACCACCCTCTGAGTGAAGGAATTTCTCTTCATCTCAGTCCTAATTGGCTGACCCCTTATTCTGAGACTGTGACCCCTGGTTCTAGACTCCCCAGCCAGGGGAAACATCCTCCCTGCATCTACCCTGTAAGAATTTTGTATGTTTCAATGAGATCACCTCTCATTCTTCTAAACTCTAGAGAATATAGGCCTAGTCTACTCAATCTGTCGTTGTAGGACAATCCCTCCCTCCCCCCCCCCCCCCATCCCAGGAATCAGTCTGGTGAACCTTCGTTGCACTCCCTCTATGGCAAGTATATCCTTCCTTAGGTAAGGAGACCAAAACTGTACACAATACTCCAGGTGTGGTCTCATCAGGGCCCTGTATAATTGCAGTAAGATGTCTTTACTCTTACACTCAAATCCTCTTGTAATAAAGTCCAACATGCCATTTGTAGTGGGAAATAGGGTGTGTCTTTATTCAGTACATTTTGTAGTGGGGCTGATTTACCAGCGGATGAATCTTGGATTTGTGAATCCTGAAAGTGCCCGTGCCTAGGGTTCCTCCTGATGATTCAGCGAGCTTACTCATTGAACACCTGAGCCATCCAGCCTCAACATGAAAAGAAAAGAAAAACTTGCATTTATATAGCGCCTTTCACGACCACCGGACATCCCAAAGCGCTTTAGAAACATAGAAAAATAGGAGCAGGGGTAGTCTATTCGGCCCTTTGAGCCTGCTCCGTCATTCAATATGATCATGGCTGATCCTCTATCTCAATACCATATTCCCACTCTCTTCCCCATACCCCTTGATGCCAATGAAGTACTTTTTGAAGTGCAGTCACTGTTGTAGGAAATACAGCAGCCAATTTGCGCACAGCAAGCTCCCACAACAGCAATGTGATAATGACCACATAAGCTGTTTTAGCGATGTTGATTGAGCGATAAATGTTGGCCAGGACACCAGGGAGAACTCCCCTGCTCTTTTTCAAAATAGTGCCATGGGATCTTTTATGTTCACCTGCGAGAGAAGACGGGGCCTCGGTTTAACGTCTCATCTGAAAGACGGAACTCTCCGACAGTGCAAGACTCCCATAGTAACACTGCAATGTCATCTGGAGTGGGACTTTGAACCCACAACCTGCTGACCTAGAGGCAAAGGGTGCTACCAACAGAGCCACAGCTGACACTAACTGGCCTGTGCTGAGTTGATTTAAGCTGAGTCCTCTATATCATAGAGTGTAGCCTGGTTATTTTAAACAAGCTGATGTCCCTTGCCATTGCATATGGGGAAATAGAGATCAAGTGTAGTCTTCAGGTAAAGAGGGATAATTGGACCAGGGTATCCAGATATAATTCAGGCCTCATTTTAAGATCATATATTCTATTCTTACTTTTAGATAATGGTCTGGTTTGATATGATTATTTATAATTAAATAGCCAAACCCTCAGGAATTTGGGAAGCTGCAAAGTAGAGTTGGTCGGAGACTAGGAGACCCTCTGCAGTACAAGTTGCGAATGTAGGAGAAATAAAACTGAGTTGCTACAGCGCCACCTCTGATGGGAAGATGTAATTACAGTGTGACAAGTTTACATAAGCAGTTTCCATTGGAAATGTTGACATAGGAATTTATAATGGCAAAAGTTGATGGAAAAGTGTGATTAAAAATGTGATGAAGGAAGTATAGTTTTGCAGAGAGGAAGCCTGCACATACACCAGATTGATACATATGTACAATGGATACAGAAACTTAAATTAGATAAGATGCAAAACACAACTGCCTGTTTATCTTGGGGAAAGAATTAACAATGAGTGCAGTTAAAAATACACAAAAGCAACCAACCAACCAGAGTGAAGAAATTCACAGTGGAACTAATAGACCATCAGCTTGCTCATTTGGTACGTGTGATACTGAACAATACCAAGCAGAAAGGTCCCAGGTTTAAGCTTGTGCTGAAAGAACTACAATTGGAAATATATTGGCCGATCCTTCCTCGTCGCGCAGTCAAAATCCTGGAATTCCCTCCCTAACAGCGCTGTGGGAGTACCTTCAACACATGGACTGCAGCATTTCAAGAAGGTGGTTCACCACCACCTTGTAATCATAGAATGGTTACAGCACAGGAGGAGGCTGTTAAGTCCGTGAATGATTGAAACACGGACCAGCAGGAGTGAAAACAAACAATCTTTACTGGTGGAAGTCAGTAGTGAAACTAAACAGAGGCTCTCGAGCCTTTTATACAGGGGTGGTCACTGCCGGTACTGCAGTCTGAGACTAGTTATTCTCTTAAAGGTACATACACAACAATTCCTCCCCTTTTAGATAAACAGTACATAACATTCATTTAACAACGAAATGATAACGAATTACAATCACAATTACTGTTGCTAGATACATTGGTTAAGTTTAAGCAATTATAAGTTCAGTCTTTGAGGAGGCTTCCTGATTCTGTCTGGATAACGCCTCTTTGGGGTATCAGGTTCTTCTGGCAATGTTGCGTCGGGATCAATGTCTTTGTTTGGTTCATCTGCTTCCAATATTACCGGTTCTGCGGTAGCTGCAACTGGGACGTCAATTTCATTACCAGGTGTATCAGATCGTGGTGTGGAGTTGACGTTTTCCAGTGACTAGAATCTGGTCAGCATAGCGTCTTACAATGCTCTCCCCAACATCCACGGTATACATGAGAGGTCCTTGTCGTGTACAAATCATTCCTGGCTGCCATTTCTCAGTGCGGTAGTCCCGGGCCAAAACTGGTTGACCTATCTTAAAACTCCTGGTCGGCCTTTCATTCATATTCTGAAACTGCCTGTTCTCCACATCTCTTCGGACATTTGGCTTAACCAAATCCAAGCGGCATCGTAGTCTTCAATTGAAGAACATCATGGCTGGAGTTTGGTTGGTAACCGCATGTGTCGCATTCTGGTAGGCAAACAAGAAGTTGTCCACCTTGTGTTGTAGGGGTATATCTTCATTACACATTGCCTTGATAGCCTTCTTGAATGTTTGGACAAACCTCTCGGCCAATCCATTAGTGGCTGGATGATATGGGGCAGATGTGTAATGCTTAACACCATTGTTCTTTAAGAACCTCCGGAACTCTTCAGACACAAACTGTGGTCCATTGTCAGAGCAAATCTGTTCAGGCAGCCCATTCCTGGCGAATATGGTTCGTAAAACTGTGATAGTTTTTTCCGTGGTGGTTGAGGACATTTTTATTACCTCTGGCCACTTTGAATGTGCATCCACCGCAATTAAAAACATCGAGTCCATGAAGGGACCAGCAAAATCAATGTGCACCCTTTGCCATGGAGATGAGGGCCACTCCCATGGATGCAGAGGAGCTTGTGGTGGGGCGTTTTGGACCTTCTGGCATCCTGCACAGCTCTTGGTCATCTCTTCGATTTCTCGATCGATTCCCGGCCACCACACAAACACTCTGGCTAAGCTCTTCATTTTTACCCCACCCAGATGACCCTCATGAAGCTCATTGAGCACTCTATCCGTCAACTTAGGTGGAATTACTACTCTGGATCCACACATCAAGGTTCCTCTGCACACTGACAGCTGTTCTCTTCTCGGCGAGAATGCTGGCAGCAGTGGTTCTCCATGTGCTGGCCATCCCTTCACCGTTAAATCATAGACCCGTGATAGTGTCGGGTCATTCCGTGTTTCCTTTTCTATGTTTGCATTCGTCACAGGGAGACATTCGACTATGGTCGAGTGGAATAACTCCATTGGATCCACTGCAAGGTCATCTTCTTCCACCGTCAGCAACGGTAGACGTGACAATCCATCAGCATTTCCATGCTGTTTAGTTCCTTTGTACTCGATGTCATATTGGTGTGCCCCTAGGAAAAGGGACCATCTCTGCAGCCGTTGTGCTGTCATTATCGGTACGCCCTTCTGAGGGTTGAAAATGGAGACAAGAGGTTGATGATCGGTTAGTAGAGTAAATTTTTGACCGTGCAGATAGTGATTGAACTTCTTCACCCCCCACACTAGGCTGAGGGCCTCTCTGTCAATCTGGGCGTAGTTACGCTCGGCAGAAGTTAACGAGCGTGACGCAAAAGCTATCGGCCTCTCTAGACCATCAAGGAATTTATGTGACAGTACCGCCCCAATGCCGTAGGGAGACACATCACACGCCAGCCTGATTGGCAGTGCTGGGTTGTAGTGAGCCAATACTTCCCTTGAAGTGATTAAGTCCTTACTCTTCTGAAAAGCACGCTTACAATCATCGTTCCATTTCCATGCTACCCCCGTTCGTAGCAGGGCGTTCAGTGGGTGCAGAATTGTCGACAAATTCGGCAAAAACTTATGATAGTAATTCACCAACCCGAGGAATGACCTCAGTTGCGACACATTTTCAGGCGCTGGGGCCTTAACAACCGCTTCAATTTTGTCAGGGGACTTATGTACCCCCTCTTCATCAATCACGTGGCCACAATATGATATCTGTTTCTTAAAAAATTCGCACTTGGGGCGGTTGGCTCGCAGCCCATGTTCCCGTAGTCTAGTGAGCACCTGTTCTAGGTTGTTAAGGTGTTCACTGTCATCTTCACCTGTTACAAGGATGTCGTCCAAGTAACACTGAGTCCCCGGAATCCCTTGCAGGACTTGTTCCATCGCTCTTTGCCATATCGCCGGAGCCGATGCTACTCCGAATACCAATCGATGATACTGGTAAAGACCTTTGTGAGTGTTTATCGTGAGATACTTCCTAGAGGACTCTTCAACCTCCATCTGTAAATATGCTTGTGCTAGGTCAATTTTTGTAAAACGCTTCCCTCCAGACAGGGAGGCGAAGATGTCTTCTATCCTTGGAAGAGGATATTGTACTGTGTGAAGGACAGGGTTCACCGTCACCTTGAAATCCCCACAGATGCGAATCTTCCTTGGCTCTCCGGACTTATTGCTTAACGTTTTCTTCATGACAGGAACGATGGGTGTCACCCACTTGCTCCAGTCGACCTTAGACAACACACCCGCCTTCTCCAGATTCTCCAGCTCTGCCTCGACGGCTGGGCGAATTGCATATGGTACCGGTCTTGCTTTGAAAAACTTGGGAACTGCATTCTCTTCTATTTTTATCGAGGTGGTTACGCCTTTAAGCGTGCCCAGTTCTTGTTGAAATACCTCTTTGGCGTTAGCTAAGATTGTTGACAATCGTCCAGGAGTGACGTCTTCATCTTTTTTACCGTCCACCGTCATTGCATGAATGGAATGCCAATCTAAGTTTATCTTCCTGATCCATTCCCGTCCCAATAACGGTGGTCCACCATTTGGCAGTATGTAGAGATACAATTTCCGTATTTTCTTGCCATTGTATTCGACAGGCACCCTTATTTTTCCTCTGGGGTATACTTTTTGCCCCGTATACATCGTCAAGACGATGGATGTCTCTCTCAAGGGTATGTGTGAAAATAGCCGCTCGTAGTCTCGTCGATTCATGACGGTTAGCGCTGATCCTGTATCCAATTCCATTTTAACTTGGGACCCTGCTATCGTGAGAGTGACCCAAACGGTTCGGTGATCCTCTTTTGCGATTACATTGTGAAGTTTGAGACAGCTTAGTCTCCTGTTTCCGGATTCACTATCGCTCATCTGGTCTTCGGAACTACTGTCCGTCATCTTTTGTACTTTCTTGTATGGTTCCTTAGTAGCCTTTTTGTTGTCGCTGGTCTTCGTCCCAGACCTACAAACTCGTGCAATGTGTCCAATCTTCCCGCATTGTCTGCATATTTTGTCTTTGGACCAGCAGTCCTTCTGGTCATGGTTAGTTCTGCCGCAGCAATAACATTTTGCAAATCCCCCGTGTCATTTTGTGGGTGCTGTATTCCTGTGGTTTTTGTTGAATTTCTGCAGCTCCCCTGGCTGCTGCTTCATACGATACTGCCACGCTGAAAGCCTCATCTAGCGTCAGCACTTTTTCTGAGAGTAACTTCTTCTGTGTTCCTTCACTCAGGAGTCCACAGACAAATTTGTCCCGTAGGGTACCTGCCAGTCCTGCTCCGAACTGGCAGTGCTTTGATAGCTTGCGTAGTTCCGTAAGATACTCAGCATTGCTCTCATCTTTGTGCTGAGTTCTCCTGTGGAATTTAAATCTTTCTGCTATCAACAGCGGTGCAGGGTTTAAGTGTTCCTGTAGGACAGCAACAATTTCGTTAAAACTCTTCGCCTTCGGTTTGGCTGGAGTAATCAGATCCCGCAATAGGCCGTACGTTCTAGCGCCCATTAAGTTTAGCAATATCGATGCCTTTTTCCCCTCCGCTATTTCGTTTGCCTCGAAATATACCTCGACTCTTTCCACGTACGTGGTCCAGTCCTCTAATGTATTATCAAAAGCAGTGATACAGCCAGTCTTCGGCATCTTGCAAATCTAAAATGGCGCCTCCCGCGCTTTGCCTTCTTCCCCGATTTAACAAAATGGTGCCTCCTGCGCTTTGTCTTCTTCCCCGCTGTTGTTAGCGCTGCTTTCCACGGTTTCCTGCGTGTTAAATATTGATTCTTTTTCTTTTATTATTTTCCCGTCGTGGAGCGGACCCTCTGGGACTCTTCCCTCCCTCTTCTTAGGTCCGAACGCTGCCCGGCTTCGAAGCACTGGCCGCGCGCCCTGTGTGCTCCACCCTCTCTCTCTCTCTTTGCTTCCCGACTCGCTGCCCGGCCCTGTTGAAAAGCCACCCGATCGAGCTTCAGCCCGCCGCAGCCCAGGAAGGATCAGAGCACTACCTGCCACCAGCCCGATTAGCTGGGAAACCACAGACCGAGGAACCAAGCCTGGCTCTGGACAGTCTCTGCTGCAAGTTTTTAAACCGATGATTGACGGTCGACGCCCGTTTCTCGAGTTTCAATGGCCTCTTTTTTTTTCTTTCTTCTGGCTCCGACCTTCAACAACATCGTCGGAGCTGCTGCTGAGTTGCAGGTAAGTTCGTTTCTTACTCGTCGCCAGTGTTAAGTCCGTGAATGATTGAAACAC
The DNA here is from genome assembly GCF_052327205.1 of Somniosus microcephalus. Taxonomy (NCBI): domain Eukaryota; kingdom Metazoa; phylum Chordata; class Chondrichthyes; order Squaliformes; family Somniosidae; genus Somniosus; species Somniosus microcephalus. Next base: position 32,144,335 of record NC_141018.1, read on the forward strand.
GGACCAGCAGGAGTGAAAACAAACAATCTTTACTGGTGGAAGTCAGTAGTGAAACTAAACAACAGAGGCTCTCTAGCGCCTTTTATACAGGGGTGGTCACTGCTGGTACTGCAGTCTGAGACCAGTTATTCTCTTAAAGGTACATACACAACAGAGGCCATTTGGCCTGTCGAGCCCGTGCCGGCTCTCTGCAAGAGCACTTAAGCTAGTCCCACTCTCCCGCCCTTTTCCCGCAACCCTGCAAATTATTTTCCTTCAGGTACTTATCCAATTCTCTTTGGAAAGCCACAATTGAGTCTGCCTCCACCACCCTTTCAGGCAGTGCATTACAGATCCTAACCACTCGCTGCGTAAAAAGGTTTTTCCTCATGTCGCCTTTGGTTTTTCTGCCAATCGCCTTAAATCTGTGTCCTCGGTTCTCGACCCTTCTGCCAATGGGAACAGTTTCTCTTGACCTACTCTGTCTAGACCCCTCATGATTTTGAATTTTTTTTTGAAGGAGATTTGATAGAAGGCAATTAAGGGCTGGGCAATAAATGCCTGCCTTGCCAGCGATGCCCACAGCCCATGAATGAATAAATTAAAAAAGAAAATTGGTTGTGCAGTTGGCCTATGCGTGGGTTTCTATTGCTCCCTGGGAGCGCTACTGCCTCTTGAGGAACCAGCTCTTAGGTGAGTGTTGGCATCACTGGAGGCAACTGTGGCACTCTACTGCTCAGGTTGAAGCAGTCAGTCACACTGGCAAAGCAAACAGGAATATTGTTCCATCATAGTCCTCTGAACAAGGGCTCAATTCTACAGGCAATGGACGAGGCAAGGTACAAACTGCAGCTGTGGACCAGATATAATAGCAAAATACTGCGGATGCTGGAAATCTGAAATAACAACAGAAAATGCTGGAAATACAGGAAACTTTCGATTTACCGGCACCTAAATAACCGGAAATCTCGGTTAACCGGCAAAATTCAGGAGTAGGTTTTACTTCATATTGTACTTGCGTTCCTCTATCTGTTGCTGTGCAAGGGTGTGGCTGCAGCTGTTGCTGAGCTACAGAGACGCTTGGAACTTGTGGCCATTGTTCTGAACTTGTTGCTAAGCAACAGGGTTTGTTGCTTTATACGGAGCTCTCAGCTCCGTATCTTTTACTATAGCGTTCGGTTATCCGGAATTTTTGATGAACCGGCACCACGTCGGTCCCGTCCGTGCCGGATAAAAAAAAGTTTCCTGTACTCAGCAGGCCAGGCAGCATCCGTGGAGAGAGAAACAGAGTTAACGTTTCAGGTCTGGGACCCTTCGTCAGAACTGGAAAAAGCTGGAGATGTAACAGATATTAAGCAGGTGCAGAGACCGGGGGGGGGGGTGCGGGGTGGGGTTAGGAGGGGAGGAAGGAATTGAAAGAACATCCTGTACTTTTGTAAGAGGCAGGAAAGATAAAATGTTGCAAATGGGAATGGCAAAAATCATACTGCATGAAAAATGGGGGCAGGGATAATTATCTGAAATTGTTGAACTCAATGTTGATCCCGGAAGGCTGTAAAGTGCTTTATCGAAAGATGAGGTGCTGTTCCTCGAGCTTGCGTTGAGCTTCATTGGAACAATGTAATAGGCCGAGGACAGAGAGATCAGAGTGGGAGTGAAGCGGTGAATTAAAGTGACAGGCGACCGGAAGCTCAGGGTCACCCTTACGGACTGAATGGAGGTGTTCCTCGCAAAGCGGTCGCCCAATCTGCGTTTGGTCTCCCTAATGTAGAGGAGACCGCATCGTGAGCAGCGAATACAGTATATTAAATTGCAAGAAGTGCAAGTAAATCGCTGTTTCACCACCTGCTTAATATCTGTTACATCTCCAGCTTTTTCCAGTTGTGACGAAGGGTCCCAGACCTGAAACGTTAACTCTGTTTCTCTCTCCACAGATGCTGCCTGGCCTGCTGAGTATTTCCAGCATTTTCTGTTGCTGTGGACCAGATGTTTGCCCCAAGCCTTGGCAACCTGACCCACGAAACCCAGGCGACTCGATCCTAATTGTACTTTGATTTTTTACTTCGTTTTGCAGGCCTGGAGGTTTTGGAAAGAGCTGTTTTCAGCACTGTTGCCTCACTAGTGGATACATTCTGAATCAGTCCACCAAGACCTCCTGTTGGCAACAGCAATTCGAGATGTACGCAGATTAATGGGAACTTTGATTTAAGCTTTGCATACGAACCTGAGGTTCCAATAGAACCTCAAAACTTGGACATCTCTGCCTTTTGCTCATGCACCTATGAGACCATCTGTCTTCTCTTTATCACAGTAGGTATTTTAGAAGCAAGGAAGCTATGCTAAGCCTTTATAAATCACTGGTTAGGCCCCAACTGGAGTACTGTGTCCCAATTCTGGGCACCACACTTTAGGAAGGACGTTAGGACCTTAGAGAGGATACAGATACGTCCCATCACATCGACGTCGTAACGAAGAAGGCATGCCAATGCCTGTTCTTCCTCAGGAGACTGAAGAAATTTGGAATGGCCCCCCAGATTCTCACCAACTTCTACCGGTGCACCATCGAGAGTATCCTGTCCGGCTGCATCACTACATATGGGTATGATCTTGTGGCCATTACAGAAACATGGCTGCAGGGTGACAATGCCTGGGAATTAAACATACCAGGTTATTTAACGATCAGGAAGGACAGGCAGGAAGGAAGGGGAGGTGGGGTGGCTATGTTAATAAAGGAAGGAATCACTGTAATACAGAGAAATGATATTGGGTCAAAAGATCAGGATAATGAAACAGTTTGGGTGGAGATAAGGAATAATAAGGGGAAAAAAACACTAGTGGGCGTAGTCTATAGGCCTCCGAACAGTTGCAACTCGGTTGGACGGAGTATCAATCAGGAAATAGTTGAGGCTTGTAATAAGGGAACATCTATAATTATGGGGGATTTTAACTATCATATTAATTGGACAAATCAAATTGGGCAGGGCTGCCTTGAGGATGAGTTCATTGAGTGTATTAGGGATGGGTTTCTTGAGCAGTATGTAACTGAACCGACCAGGGGGCAAGCAACCTTAGATCTGGTCCTGTGTAACGAGACAGGATTAATTAAAAATGTCCTAGTAAAGGATCCCCTTGGAATGAGTGACCATAACATGGTTGAATTCCATATTCAATTAGAGGGTGAGGAGGTTGGATCTCAAACAAGTGTGCTAAGCTTGAATAAAGGAGACTATGAAGGTATGAGAGCGGAATTGAGTAAAGTGGATTGGGAAAATAGATTAAAGGGTAAGACGATACATGATCAGTGGTGTACATTTAAGGAGTTATTTTACAACTTCCAAAAAAAATATATTCCACTGAGAAGAAAAGGGTGTAAAAGAAAAGACAGCCATCCGTGGCTAAGTAAAGAAATTAAGGATAGTATTCGACTAAAAACAAGGGCATATAAGGTAGCCAAATCTAGTGGGAGGATAGAGGATTGGGAAAACTTTAAAAGACAGCAAAAAATAACAAAAAGATTGATTAAGAAAGGGAAGATAGATTATGAAAGTAAATTAGCAAAAAATATAAAAACAGATAGTAAGAGTTTTTATAGTTATATAAAAAGAAAAAGGGTGGCTAAAGTAAATGTTGCTCCCTTAGAGGATGAGACCGGGAAGTTAATGGTGGGAAATATGGAGATGGCAAAAACACTGAATGAATATTTTGTATCAGTCTTTACAGTAGAGGACACTAAGAATATCCCAACACTGGACAAGCAGGGGGCTATAGGGGGGGAGGAGATAAACACGATCAAAATCACTAAGGAAGTGGTACTCGGTAAAATAATGGGACTCAAGGCGGATAAATCACCTGGACCTGATGGCTTACATCCTAGGGTCTTGAGGGAAGTGGCGGTAGGGATTGTGGATGCATTGGTAATAATCTTCCAAAACTCCCCGGACTCAGCAAAGGTCCCGGCAGACTGGAAAACTGCTAATGTAACACCCTTATTTAAAAAGGGCAGTAGACAGAAGGCTGGAAACTATAGACCGGTTAGCCTAACATCTGTGGTAGGTAAAATTTTGGAGTCCATTATTAAGGAGACAGTAACAGGACATTTGGATAATCATCATTTAATAAGACAAAGTCAGCATGGTTTTATGAAGGGGAAGTCATGTTTGACAAATTTGCTGGAGTTCTTTGAGGAAGTAACATATAGGGTGGATAAAGGTGAACCAGTGGACGTAGTGTATTTAGACTTCCAAAAGGCATTTGACAAGGTGCCACACAAAAGGTTATTGCTTAAGATAAAAAATCACGGGATTGGGGGTAATATTCTGGCATGGATAGAGGATTGGCTATCTAACAGAAGGCAGAGAGTTGGGATAAATGGTTCATTCTCGGACTGGCAATCAGTAACCAGTGGTGTTCCGCAGGGGTCAGTGCTGGGTCCCCAACTCTTTACAATCTATATTAACGATTTGGAGGAGGGGACCGAGTGTAACATATCAAAGTTTGCAGATGATACTAAGATGGGAGGGAAAGTAGTGAGTGAGGAGGACATAAAAAACCTGCAAGGGGACATAGACAGGCTAAGTAAGTGGGCAGAGATTTGGCAGATGGAATACAATACTGGAAAGTGTGAGGTTATGCACTTTGGCAGGAAAAATCGTAGAGCAAGTTATTATCTTAATGGCAAGAAACTGGAAAGTACTGAAGTACAAAGGGATCTGGGGGTCCTGGTGCACGAAACTCAAAAGGTTAGTATGCAGGTGCAACAAGTGATTAAGAAGGCCAATGGAATGTTGGCTTTCATTGCTAGGGGGATAGAATATAAAAATAGGGAGGTATTGCTTCAGTTGTACAAGGTATTGGTGAGACCGCACCTGGAATACTGCATACAGTTTTGGTGTCCATACTTAAGAAAAGACATACTTGCTCTCGAGTCAGTACAAAGAAGGTTCACTCGGTTAATCCCGGGGATGAGGGGATGGACATATGAGGAGAGGTTGAGTAGATTGGGACTCTACTCATTGGAGTTCAGAAGAATGAGAGGCGATCTTATTGAAACATATAAGATTGTGAAGGGGTTGGATCGGGTGGATGCGGGGAGGATGTTCCCGATGATGGGTGAAACTAGAACTAGGGGGCATAGTCTTAGAATAAGGGGCTGCTCTTTCAAAACTGAGATGAGGAGGAACTACTTCACTCAGAGGGTGGTAGGTCCATGGAATATGCTGCCCCAAAAAGCTGTCGAAGCTACATCATTACATAAATTTAAAACAGAAATAGACAGTTTCCTAGAAGAAAAAGGAATTAAGGGTTACGGGGAGCCGGCAGGAATTTGGACATGAGTCTAGGTTCGGATCGGTCATGGCCCTGTGGGTAGCGGAGCGGGCCCAGGGGCCGTGTAGCCTGATCCTTCTCCTGTTTCGTGTGTCTAATTCTGTTAGATTCAGGAGATAGTCCTGTGATAGTGGATTGGCAGTTAGGATCAGATCAGCCATGATCTTATTGAATGGCGGAGCAGGCTCGAGGGGCCGATTGGCCTACTCCTACTCCTATTTCTTATGTTCTTACCTGGTATGGCAATTGCACCGCCACAGACCGCATGGCTCTACAGATGGTGGTGAAAGCTGCACAACATACTATAGGAATTAAACTACCTGCTGTGCAGGATATCTACCCCGAGAGCTGCCGGGGGAAGGCCCTGAGAATCATCAAAGACGCGAGCCACCCCTGCCACAACCTCTTCGCCCTGCTCCCGTCCGGTAAGAGATACCGAAGCATACGGTCTCGTACCAGCAGGTTTCGAAACAGCTTCTACCCCCAGGCCATAAGACTCATGAACGTATAATTTATTATTATTTATTACTGTTGTTTTATTTATTATTACTGTATTTCTATTAGTATTTTTATCATTGTTATGCCATATTTATTCCAATGTTGGGAGGACTCGTAAAAATCAACATTTCATTGTGCAGTACACACGTCTGCTGCACATATGACAAATAAAATTGAATTGAATTGATTGATTAATTTGAGAAGAGATTTACCACAATGATACCAGGGATGAGGGACTTGAGTTCTGTGGAGAAATTGGAGAAGCTGGGATTGTTCTTCTCTGAACAGCGAAGGCTAAGGGGAAATTTAATAGAGGTTGTTATGAATCTTATGATCCATGAAGAAAGACTCATGAAATAACACTGGATGGCCAGCTGGTGGCGCCATCCAAGGAGTATAAATACTCGGGCGTGGGCCCAGCTTCCCAGGACATTTTGTAAAACAGGAACTAGTGAAAGATAACTAGAACTCCATGTTTTGAAACAAGTTGATTAAAGCCTTGCTTTATACTCGAACCAAGTGCGTAGTGAGTTTTATAACGTCAGAGGTGTTCCAAATCATGAGTGGTTTTGATAGTGTAAATAAGGAGAAACTGTTTCCACTGGTGGAAGGGTCGGTAACCAGAGGACACAGACTTAAGATAATTAGCAGAGAGCCAGAGTGGAGATGAAAGATTGTTTTACGGAGCGAGTTGTGATCTGGAACGCACTGCCTTAAAGAATGATGGAAGCAGATTCAATAATAACTTTCAAAGGGGAACTGGATAAATACGGGAAAAGAAAAAATTTGCAGGGCTATGGGGAAAGAGCAGGGTGGAGTGGGACTAATTGGAGCGCTCTCTCAAAGAGCCGGCACAGGCACGATGGGCCGAATGGCCTCCTTCTGTGCTGTAAAATAACTATGATTCTAACAAAGTTTGGTGATGAGAATAGACTCCAACCCTTATGCTTCACAAGAAGGTGGAGAGGTTAAGAAAGACTGTGTACTCTGCTGGATTATAATCTACAGAATTGGTTACTCAAAAAAAAACTGTTTAAACAACTGGGGTAAGAATTCCTCTTGTTGCTGTTTGTAGTGACATCCCCTCTTTCTGACAGAATCCTAAGTGGAAGGATTTCAGGAAGTCTCAAACAAATCCGACATGAAGGATGCACAGTCGGGCAAGTCACTGAAGTGGCCTCCCCCCAAGCTGAGCTCAAGTAACTCTACACAGACTGGGGATCGAATCTGGAAACTTCCGGGCTAAAGCACTTTTTTACATAGACTTTACAGCACAGAAACAGGCCATTCGGCCCAACTGGTCCGTGACAGTGTTTATGCTCCACACCAGCCTCCTCCCACTCTACTTCATCTCACCCCCATCAGCATAATCTTCTATTCCTCTCTCCCTCATGTGTTTATCCAGCTTCCCCTGAAACGCATCTCTGCTATTCACCTCAACCACTCCCTGTGGTAGCGAGTTCCACATTCTCACCACTCTCTGGGTAAAGAAGTTTCGCCTGAATTCCCTATTGGATTTATTAGTGACTATCTTATATTGATGAGCCCTAGTTTTGGATGCCCCACAAGTGGAAACATCTTCTCTACATCTACCCTATGGAACCCTTCATAATTTTAAAGACCTCTTATTAGGTCACCCCTCAGCCTTCGTTTTTCTAGAGAAAAGAGCCCCAGCCTGTTCATCCGTTCCTGATAGTTATAACCTTTCAGTTACTAGTCTTACACAGTAGTTACAGCACAGAAACAGGCCATTCAGCCCAACAGCTCCACGCCGGTGTTTATGCTCCACACGAGCCTCCTCCCACCCTTCTTCATCTAACTTAAAAAAAAATTCATTTATGGGATCTGGGCATCGCTGGCAAGGCCAACATTTATTGCCCATCCCTAATTGCCCTCGAGAAGGTGGTGGTGAGCTGCCTTCTTGAACCGCTGCAGTCCGTGTGGTGAAGGTACTCCCACAGTGCTGTTAGGGAGGGAGTTCCAGGATTTTGACCCAGCGATGATGAAGGATCAGCGATATACTTCTAAGTCAGGATGGTGTGTGACTTGGAGGGGAACTTGGAGGTGGTGGTGTTCCCATGCGCCTGCTGCCCTTGTCCTTCTCGGTGGAAGAGGTCGCGGGTTTGGGAGGTGCTGCTGAAGAAGCCTTGGCGAGTTGCTGCATTGTATCTTGTAGATGGTACACACTGCAGCCACGGTACGCCAGCGGTGGAGGGAATGAATGTTTAAGGTGGTGGATGGGGTGCCAATCAAGCGGGCAGCTTTGTCCTGGATGGTGTTGAGCTTCTTGAGTGTTATTGGAGCTGCTCATCCAGGCAAGTGGAGAGTATTCCATCACACTCCTTACTTGTGCCTTGTAGATGGTGGAAAGGCTTTGGGGAGTCAGGAGGTGAGTCACTCACCGCAGAATACCCAGCCTCTGACCCGCTCTTGTAGCCACAGTATTTATGTGGATGCTCCAGTTAAGTTTCTGGTTAATGGTGACCCCCAGGATGTTGATAGTGGGGGATTCGGTGATGGTAATGCCATCAACTTATCCTTGTAAATCTTTTTTGCACCTTCACCAGTGTCTCTATATACTTTTTGCAATATGGAGACCAGAACTGTGTGCAGCTTTGGGACGCCCTGAGGCTGTGAAAGGCTTTGTATAAGTGCAAGTCTCTTTCTTTTCAGATAGTGGGTGTAATTTTATGAGGCTCCTCTCCTGAGGTGAAGCCTCGCTAGCGGAAAGTGTAATGGAGATAAGCTTACAACCCTGTAGCCTCCGTGTTCCCGACCCATGTTCAACGTTAATGAGTCTGAGCGCCAGTAACGGAGACTCACTGAAATACCCCCGAATATTGTTATACAGGTGCACTATCCCTTATCCGAAACCCTTGGGACCAGATGTTCTTCGGAATTTGGAATTTTTTGGATTTCAAAATGGTATTCAGAATCAGTATGTAACACCCTAGCGGGGGTCTGGGCAGCACCCCGTAAGCAAACACATTAATATTTCTGCAGCGAACCTTATGAATATTCACACTGAGTGGGATAAATAAAGACTATAAATAGCATTACAGTTTATTTGTACAGTAATAATTTGGTAAATTAAATAGTGGAATAAATATAGACCATAAATACTCTAGTTACGCTCCACGAAAAACTTTCGCTTTTCAGAGGTTTTCGGTTTTCGGAAGTGCAGATAAGGGATAGTCTACCTGTACCTGGAATATGAGTAAATACAACAGCAGCAACAACTTGCATTTATATAGCGTAGTAAAACATCCCAAAGCACTTCACAGGAGCGATTATCAAACAAAATTTGACTCCGAGCCACATAAAGAGATATTAGGGACAGGTGATCAAAAGCTTGGTCAAAGAGGTAGGTTTTAAGGAACGTCTTAAAGGAGGAGAGGCGGAGAGGTTTAGGGAGGGAATTCCAGAGCTTAGGGCCCAGGCAGCTGAAGGCACGGCCGCCAATGGTGGAGCAATTATAATCAGGGATGTGCAAGAGGCCAGAATTGGAGGAGAGGACAGATCTCGGACGGTTGCAGGGCATAGAAACATAGAAGATAGGAGCAGGAGTAGGCCATTTGGCCCCTCGAGCCTGCTCCGCCATTCAATGAGACCATGGCTGATCATCCAAACTCAGTACCCTGTCCCTGCTTTCTCCCCATATCTCTTGATCCCTTTAGCCTTAAGAAATATAATGGAAACATAGAAGATCAATAGAAACATAGAAGATATAATAGAAACATAGAAGATGGAGGAGATTACAGAGATAGGGAGGGGGCGAGGCCATGCAGGGATTTGAAAACAAGGATGAAAATTTTGAAATCGAGGCGTTGCTGGACCGGGAACCAATGTAGGTCAGCGAGCACAGGGGGTGAAGGGGCAATGTTCCTCATAGGCTGCGCAGGCTCTCTGCCGGTCCCGCGCAGCCCGGGACCGGCTTTTGCAATGTTAAAGTTCATGCGCATGTGAAATTATGAATGGGCCGCGCAGCCCCTTAAAGGGGCCGCGCACCAAAAAAAAAAAGTTACGGGAACACTGGTGATGGGCGAACGGGACTTGGTGCGAGTTAGGACACGGGCAGCAGAGTTCCGGATGAGCTCATAATTTATGGAGGGTGAAAGATGGGAGGCCCGCAGTGGAATAGCCGCATCTAGAGGTAACAAAGGCATGGATGAGGGTTTCAGCAGCAGATGAGCTGAGGCAGGGGCGGAGACAGGCGATGTTACAGAGCTGGAAGTAGGCGGCCTGAGTACAAGCAAGCACTCATCAGAGGCCGCTCAATTGCAATAGCTTTAATGACATTTGTGCAAGAAATTCCAGGGAAAAATAACAAGAAATATACAAACCATTTTCATTACATCGATTTCCCTTGTTGAAACGTGCAAGAAGTAGAATATACATGGCCCTTATAGTGCGATCACCACACACAAGTTGGGCAGTAACCTAACTGTTCTCCTGGGGAGTTATACATCAGATTGTCCCTGCTGACCAGGGTGGGGGGTCCAGTCCTTCAGCTGTTTCCACGCCCAGGAGTTGGTAAAGTACCGACTTAAAAAAATAATAATCCCAGCTGTAAATGTTCTGAGTTTAAGAAGTTACATCTCTGGCAAAACAACTTGAGCTTCTTAACTGAGATGGAACGGCTGACGTGCTTAGCGTGACATGGATAGAAGTCCGGGAGACATTTGGGACATTGAGATCCCTGTTACTAACGGTCTGGTGGAGGGGTGGGGTGGGGGGTGTGCATAGGAACAAATAGGTCAATAATCTTGTGTTGTTTGTGCCTGACACTTGTGTTGTCAAACCTTCCCGCTCGTTCATTTGAAGTGAGTCTCGTTCACGTTGCAGCTTAGCAATGTCACTCATTTCGACGTGTCTCTCGCTTAAAGCAAGCCCGCCTCGGTGTGTTTAAATGGGTATACAGTCCATCTCCTGCTTTGTAATGCTGAATCTGACTCCGAACATTTCCCTGATGTTGACGGCCCTGCGTGCCGTCACTGTGTGGTACAGGCTGCGGTTCTGCTGATTACTTCTCTTCTGTCTCCATTTCCTGAAAGTGCAAGAAACTGTGAATAATTCATGTGCCAGATACCCGTCTCCTGCACTCGCTGCAAGCTGTGCACTAGAGCAATTTTGCAAAAGAGTAATTTGTCTATCCTGGGGGGGTGGGGGGGGGGGGCAACACTTGAGTTGATGCAAAACCCTGCTGCCTAAATCCTAAGTCGCACCAAGTCCCCGTTCACCCATCACCCCGAGTCCCCGTTCACCCATCACCCCGAGTCCCCGTTCACCCATCACCCCGAGTCCCCGTTCACCCATCACCCCGAGTCCCCGTTCACCCATCACCCCGAGTCCCCGTTCACCCATCACCCCGAGTCCCCGTTCACCCATCACCCCGAGTCCCCGTTCACCCATCACCCCGAGTCCCCGTTCACCCATCACCCCGGTGATCTACATGGGCTAACAACGCCTCGATTTCAAAATTCTCATTATTGGCCTCTTCTCCATGGCCTCGCCCCCCTCCCTATCTGTGTAACCTCCTCCAGCCCCACAACCCTTCGAGATCTCTGCGCTCCTCCAATTCTGGCCTCTTGCGCATCCCTGATTATAATCGCTCCACCATTGGTGGCCGTGCCTTCAGCTGCCTGGGCCCTAAGCTCTGGAATTCCCTCCCTAAACCTCTCCGCTTCGCTACCTCTCCTCCTTTAAGACGCTCCTTAAAACCAACCGCTTTGACCAAGCTTTTGGTCACCTGCCCTAATTTCTCCTTATGTGGCTAGGTGTCACATTTTTTGTCTGATAACGCTCCAGTGAAGCACCTTGGAACGTTTTACTATGTTAAAGGCGCTATATAAATACAAGTCTTTTTTTTCTGTCCAGTCTAACACACAAACAATGGCGATATGGAGAGGTACCAGAGGATCGGAAGCACCTTTGAAACCAACCCCAGCATATGTTCCTGAAGAGATGGAGGGGAATTGAAGACTTGGGGAGGGGAGGGGAGCAGAGCAGGTCTTAGGATACAAGATGGAAAAATGTCAGTAGGATATTTACCGGCAAAGAACAACCAAGATCCCCCCTTCCACCCCCTCCTCCTCCTCCCCATCCCATCCTGGCTAGTGCATTCCTACGGACAACAACAGCAACAACTTGTTATAGCATCTTAAAGGAGGAACGAGGGAGGGAGAGGTTTCGGCAGGGAATTCCAGATCTTAGAGCTTTGGCGGCTGAAGGCACGGCCACCAATGGTGGAGCGATTAAAATCGGGGATGCTCAAGAGGGCCAGAATTAGCGGAGCGCAGAGATCTCGGAGGGTTGAGGGGCTGGAAGAGATTACAGAGATATGGACAAGTTGAATCAATTGTAATTACTCAGGTGCGCTTACCTGCAGTAGAAGTAAGTTGCAGCAATGATTACAAATAACGCAATGAGCAGGACCACCACGATGATAATGATCAGCGATGAACGTATAGTCCTATCTGGCTGCTGGCTCAGGAGCAGCAACTCCTCACACCGGTTTCCTTTGAAGCTGTCATTACACCTACGGAGGATATGAGTCTGAATGAGGCTATACGACGGGAAGACTGGGTGCGGCTAACTGGCATGATTCCAATGAGAATAGTCTGAGCGGATGATTTCTGGGGACCAATGGCACGTTCCCAAACCAGCGTGGGCAGCAGATCTACATGTGCCAGCAAAGGTTTTCACTCTTCAGTTGTCTGCCTCTGTTGAGCGCGGTGATCTCAATGCTGAAGGCACTGTGCTGGAACATAGAAACAGGAGGAGGCCAGTCGGCCCCTCGAGCCTGTTCCGCCATTCAATGGCCGATCTGTATCTTAACTCCATCTACCCGCCTCGGATCCCTAACCCTTAATACCCTTGCCTACAAAAAAATCTATCAATCTCAGCCCACCAGCCTCAACAGCTTCCTGGAAAGTGTGCGTGTGAGAGGACGGGATCTGACTTAGCTGTGATGGCTCCCACAGTTGAATAACTCGATGCCAAGAAAAAGACTGCCTGGTTTAAAATCCGACACGCATCCCCCTGCTGTGTCCCACTTGCACTTCCAACCTGTGTCAGACTGGTGTGAGGGTGAGATGAAGAGGGGTGGGAGGAGGCTGGTGTGGAGCGTAAACACCGGCATGGACCAGTTGGGCCGAATGGCCTGTTTCTGTGCTGTAAATTCTACGTAATTGCCAATTAGTGCTGTTAACTATGAGCAGTTCTGTGCTGTGAATTTGGACACTTCAGGAAACATAGAAACATAGAAGATAGGAGCAGGAGTAGGTCATTCGGCCCCTCGAGCCTGTTCCGCCATTCAATGAGATCATGGCTGATCATCCAAATTCAGTACCCTGTTCCTGCCTTCTCCCCATATCCCTTGATCCCTTTAGCCTTAAGAAATATATCTAACTCCTTCTTGAATATATTTAATGAATTGGCCTCAACTGCCTTCTGTGGTAGAGAATTCCACAGGTTCACCACTCTCTGGGTGAAGAAATTCCTCCTCATCTCTGTCCTAAATGGCTTACCCCTTATCTTTAGACTGTGACCCCTGGTTCTGGACTCCCCCGCCACCGGGAACATCCTTCCTGCATCTAGTCTGTCTAGTCCTGTTAGAATTTTATAAGTTTCAATGAGATCCCCTCTCATTCTTCTAAACTCCAGCGAGTATAAGCCCAATCGACCCAATCTCTCCTCACACGTCATTCCTGCCATCCCAGGTATCAGTCTGGTGAATCTTCGCTGCACTCCCTCCATGGCAAGAACATCCTTCCTCAGATAAGGCGACCAAAACTGCACACAACACCCAAACTGGGCTAAGGCGACTGATTTGATCTCGGCCCCCTTACAGTCAGCGTGGAAGGAGTAGGCTCTCACCCCCATTGGTCGGAGCGGGAATTGAACCCCGGGTCCCAGTTACCCAAAGAGGAAGAACCCGTTGCTGCGCCTTTGATCTACCCACGGAGCCACACACATCAGCTGTACGTGCAGTGACTCGGTCGGGGTCTGACCGCGATTCATTACACGCCGGAGACTGGACTACGTTTGACTTACCAGCAGAATAGGTTGGATGCCATTAGAATGTAGCAGGTGCCTCCGTTAAGACAGTAGGAACTGTACGCAATTGGGCAGAGCTCCCCGTGTGCTAACAGAATTAAAAGAGAAGACCCAAAAATTAGTGTACATCTTTTAAAAACAAACCACATAACGAGGCAGATAACAGGACTAGACAGACTAGATGCAGGATGTTCCCGATGGCGGGAGAGTCCAGAACCAGGAGTCACTGTTGTGTCTCCTTGTGTTCTTATATTATTATATATATTACAGACACTTTTAGTTCATTTTAGTTAGTGCTTTTACTTAGCTGTATTCTTGCTTTTGTTACAGTGCTGCCGCATGGTGCGGAGTGATACAAGATGTCCGACGCTGCACTGTGCATTGCCCGTGCACAGTGTGCCACATAGCAATATAACTACACCATTCCAAAGTAGTTCCATACCAAAGTAGTTCCATTTAACGATGTGATACTATAACAATGTAACATCCCTCTTTCTCAAAAAAACTAAAACATGAAATTTAACAATTTAAATTAACAAATATATCTAAACTATTATCATCAACTACAAAGAATCGTGAGTTTTTTTTTTAAATTTGCGATATCGCTCAGGTGGTTGGATGTTGTCCCTCCATCTTGTGGATTTGGTGGTGACCATTCCTCTCTGCAGTGTTTTGGTGTGTTCCGCTCTCGTTGTTGTTGCTGTCGCCTTTGGAGTTGGAGTGTGCATGCTCGTGGTTGTTTGATTTGTAGCGCTTGTTTCTGGTGTTGTACTGCTTGTGGTAGCTGGTGTTGTCAATGTTGCTGATGTTGTCTGCTGCTTATCCAGTTCAGGTGAAGGTCTGATGTGGAGTCTGTTCTGTCTGTATTGGTTACCAGGTTCAGTCTCTACGAAGTAGGATCTTGGAGTATCAGCTTTTCTAATGACCTTGGCTGGATTCCAGGTTTTCAACACCGGGTCTTGCACATGCACTGATTGTCCATTCAGCAATCCTGGTAGTGTCTTTGCATGTTTATCGTAATGTTTGCTTCCTACGATTTGTGCTTCTGCCAGCTTTTGTCTGAAGTCCTCCTGGTCCTGGGGAGGATGTATTTTTGCTGGTAGTGTAGTCTTAAACTTCCTCCCATTCAGCAATTCCGCAGGTGATTTCATGTTTGCTTTCAGTGGTGTTGATCTGAGTGATAGGAGGGCAAGGTCTTGGTCTTCCCCCATCTCACTACTTTTGATGAGAGTTCTCTTGACAGTCTGGATCTGTCTTTCGATGAACCCATGTCCCCTTGGGAAACGTGGGGATGAGGTTACTATTTTGAACCCATACTTTTCTGCCAGAGCTCTGAATTCACTCGATGTGAACTGGGTTCCATTGTCATAGATTACCTTTTCCGGGATTCCTTGTTCAGCAAACAAGCTCTTTGCAATCCTGGTGGTAGTTGTGGCTCTCAAGTCTTTCACCCTTCTCACAAAAGGAAACTTGGAATAGTAATCTGCCACTATGAGATACCATTCTTGATTGCACATGAAGAGATCTGCCCCAACAGTGTGCCATGGTCTTGACGGTATTTCACTAGGTATCATCTCCTCTTTCTGTTGTGCATTTCTGTATTTCTGGCATATACCACATGCAGAGACCATCTGTTCGATATTTTTGTACATGCCTATCCAGTATACAGCTGATCTGGCTCTCAGCTTGCATTTCTCCATTCCCATGTGGCCTTCATGTATGAGATGGAGAAGTTGTGTCTGCATCGTCTTTGGCACGATGATCCTCGATCCAGCAAGGAGAATACCATCTTCTACTGCAATATCGTCTTTAATCGTCCAGTATTGACGAATTGTCGCCTGTACCTGCTGGATTCTCTCCGGCCACCCCTGTATTACTTGTTGTGTGAGTAGTTGCAATTCCTCATCTTTGCTAGTCTCATCTCTGATTTGACTGAGCTTTGTAGGGGTAACACTCACTAGGTGGTGGATTTTTACTGTTAGGCCCTCCACCTCGTGTTTCTCATATGGTGACAATCGAGACAATGCATCTGCTAGCACCATTTCCTTTCCTGGCTTATATTTAAGCATGAATTCATAGCTTTGGATCCTTAGAAGTAGTCTTTGCAGTCTTGCAGGCGTTTTGCACAGATTCTTCTTATAGATCTGTTCTAGTGGACGATGGTCACTCTCTATTGTAAATCGCCTGCCATATAGGTATGTATGGAATTTCTCGTATCTGTACACTACTGCTAATAGTTCTCTTTCTATGTTGGCGTATCTCGTCTCGGCTGACGTCAAGGCCTTTTATGCGAAAGCTATCGGCTTTCCTTCCTGCACCAGAGCTGCCCCTAGTCCTCTGGTAGAAGCGTCTGTATTGGTTTGTATGTGGGTTCAATGACGACACATTCATGAAAGAGAATGACTTTTTATCTAAAGTATGTTCAACTCAGTTAACAGCATTACAGGAGACACCATCTTAGCGATCCATCTAAAACGAAACCAAAACTAAACTGCTTGTCTCTCACATGCCCTCTGCTGGTCAGGCATAAATAATCAATCAGGCAAATATGCTGGTAAGGCATAAATAATCAAACAGGCAAATACCATCACTATTTGCTGATATCATTACATCTCCCTTTCTTAAAACAAAAGTATTTTACTTTTATCTAACAACATGTTTTCTTTGTATTACTCTGCATTTTAACTGTAACACTTAATGAACTTACATTATCATTATCATTATATCAAGGTTTTTTAACCTTGTTTTGTGTGTTCACATGAAATATGTAAATACCTAGAACTTGAAGAAAGAATAAGATAACATTACTTCCTTCTATAACAAGAGTCCTTAAACTTGCTCAATGAGTCTCTCAGGAGGCTTCACGCGTCTTGAGGATTTTCTGATTGATTGTCCTTGAATCTGAGTTGTTGCCTCAGATGATGGTTTCTCAGCTGTGTGATCAGGTTGTTCAACAGTATCAGTCTTTTGACCTGCTGTGTGATCAGGTTGTTCAACAGTATCAGTCTTTTGACTTGCTGTGGCTGGTCCCATGAGAAGATCCCGACGATTTCTTCGCAGAACAGCACCCTCATCTGTCTGAATGGTGTATGATCTTGGTTGAACTTCACTCAGGACAGTTCCCTTCTGAGTCCATGTGTTTGTTTTGTCTTTGAACCTTACTTGGTCACCAGTGTGGAGTTCAGGTAGGTTTTCTGTTCCTCTGTCATAGTAGTACTTTTGCTTTTCTTTCTGTTGTTCTTTGAACTTCCTCACTTTCTCCCCCTCTTTTGTTTTCAGGAGGTTCTCCGGGATGGGTAGGTTTGACCTTAGCAGACGTCCCATAAGGAGTTGGGCTGGTGACATACCACACTCGAGCGGCGTTGTGCGGTATACAAGCATGCTCTGGTAGAAGTCAGTTCCACCGTCTTTTGCCTTGTACATCAGTCTTTTCACTGTCTGGACTGATTTTTCCACTAGTCCGTTGGACTGTGGAAAGTGAGGACTTGACGTTGTGCGGACAAAGTCCCACTCTTTGGCAAAGTGTTGGAAACTTGCATTGTAAAACTGGGGTCCGTTGTCTGTGAAGACCTCGCTTGCCACGCCATGTCTGGAGAATATGGCTTTCATACATGTTATCACAGCATCTGCAGTGGTGGTGTACAGTCTACAAACCTCTGGATACAGGGAGTAATAGTCTGTGACTACAAGATAGTCCTTCCCTTGACATACGAATAGGTCAGCGCCTACCTTCTGGTAAGGTCTGTCTGGCGCTGGGTGTGGCTTTAGTGGTTCTACCGGATTGCTTGCTTGATATTTCAGGCATATTGTGCAGTTTGACACCTCATTTGTCACATCTTGGTTGATTCGTGGCCAGTACATCACCTCTTGTGCTCTTTTCTTACACTTTTCGATTCCCAGATGTCCTCCATGGATCCTTTTTAGCATCTCTTTTCTCAGACTCTTTGGGATAACTATTTTACTTCCTTTGTAGATGATGTCTTCGCCCACTGATAGTTCCGCCCTGCAGTTCCAGTACTCTGCCATGTCAGGTGAGCAGTCTTGCTTCATGTTGGGCCATCCATCCAAGATGCTTTTCCTCAGTCGTCTCATTGTTTCATCTTTGTTTGTCTCAGTCTTTATGAGCTCCATTTTTGCATCTGCTATGGGCAGTGCACTTGTGATCATGTCCACGTAGGCGTTCACTTTTTCATCCATTTTGGTGTTTGCGGGCTCACTTGGGTCAACAGCTCTGGACAACGTGTCTGCTGTATACATCAGCTTACCCGGTGTGTACGCAACATTCAGTGTATAGCGTTGCAGCCTAATCATCATTCTTTGTATTCTAAGCGGACAGCTATTTAGTGGCTTTTGGAACAATGCAATCAAGGGCTTATGGTCAGTCTCTACACTGATTGCTTGTCCTGCCACAAACTGGTGAAATCTTTCACAGGCGTATGTGATGCTGAGCAGCTCCTTTTCTATTTGAGCATATCGCGTCTGTCATTGAGCGCGATGCATATGCAATAGGTTGCCAGTAGTCATATTTTTGCAGAAGAACGGCACCGAGCCCACTCTGTGATGCATCTGATGATATCTTGATGGGTCTCGCTGGGTCATAAAACCTCAGAACTGGTTCCTCTGTGAGCAGTTTCTTTAGATCGCTCCATGACTTCTCATGCTCATGATTCCATTCCCATTCTATGTTCTTTTCAGTTAGTCTTCTCAGTGGCGCCATCTTTTCTGAGAGGTTGGACATGAATTTACCCATGTAGTTGATCATTCCATTAAACCTCTGCATGTCCTTTTTGCATTGTGGCTTTGGCATATTCTCAATGACGGACACCTTTCTGGGATCTGGTCTGATGCCCTCACTGCTAAGGATATCTCCCACGAATGTCAGTTCTGTCACCCCGAGCTGGCATTTCTCTCTATTCAGCTTCAGGTTTGTTTTCCTTGTTGCTTCCAGCACTTTTTTCAGTCTCTCGTCATGCTCAGTTCTCGTGGTTCCCCATACTATGATGTCATCCATTGATGTATCAACTCCCTCCAGGTGCTCATAGGTCATATGGATAGTTTTGTGATACACTTCAGGAGCTGAGGCAATGCCAAATGGTAACCTTAGGAATCTGTATCTGCCAAATGGACTGTTGAACGTGCACAGTCTTGAACTTGCCTCGTCCAGTTTCATCTGCCAAAATCCTGATGATGCATCTAACTTGCTGAAATACTTTGCATTTGCAAACTGTGACATGATTTCCTCACGTGTAGGAAGCTTGAAGTGCTCTCTCTTTATTGCTCTGTTTAGATCTCTTGGATCCAGGCAAATTCTGAGCTTTCCATTCTTTTTGTCCACTACGACGAGGGAACTCACCCACTCAGTTGGCTCATCTATCTTCTGAATCACGTTCAGGCTTTCCATCCTGTCCAACTCTGCCTTCAGTTGCTTTTGAAGAGCAAACGGAACTTTTCTGCATGGATGTATGACCGTTGGCATACTTTTATCTACTCTGATCGTGTGTTCTCCTGGAAGGCAGCCTAGACCCTGAAATAGGTCGTTGTACTCTTTCATGAGTTCATCATAGACTGTCTCTCCTTCGCTTTCCACAACGAGAACTCTCTTTACCAGGTTCAGTCTCTCACAGGCTTTTAAACCTAGTATGGCCTGCACATCCTTTGGCACCACGATTAATGCTAGTGTGTGCTCTCTGTCCTTGTGTGTCACTTTGACAATGCATCTTCCTTTCACTGGTATATCAGTACCTGAGTATCCTGTCACTTTCACTTTTATTCCATGTATCTTTGGTCTGGGTCTAATTTTCTTAAAATCAGTCTCTGATATCACATTAACTTGTGCTCCAGTATCCAATTTAAATGGAATGTGTATGTCATTCACTTTTAGTGTCAACATCCAGTCTCTTGTTTCTTTTTTGTTTTCAGACACAACATCTACATAGAACTCCTCTATCTCGCTTTCATCTACTGCATGGACCTTGCTTTGCTGCGCTTGGTTCTTGCAGCAACGGGCATAATGGTTGTTATTGTTGCAACTATTGCATGTTTTACCATATGCTGGACACTTTTTTGGTGTATGCTGTGTACCGCATCGACTACATGACTTTCGATTGCCCCTTTCATTTTTGTTCGCTGGCCATGCCTCTTTTTTCACATTGGTGCTCTTTTTGTTAAACGGTTTGTGTCGGTTCTTACTCACTGCATCCACGTTGCAGCTACTGTCGCTGAACAGCTCCTTTGCCTGCAACTTCACAGTCTCTGTAGCCCTACACAGTGCTATGGCTTTTCCCAGGTCTAGATCTTGCTCTCTTAGCAGTCTTTCCCTTAGACCATTATCTGGAATACCACACACCAGTCTGTCTTTTATCAGCGAGTATGTCAGTCGCCCAAATTCACATGTTTTGCTTCGGTTTCTCAGTTTAGTCACATACTGATCAATAGTCTCTCCCGTTTTCTGTACACATGTGAAAAATCTGTGCCTCTCAAACATCACGTTATGTTTAGGTATGCAGTAGGCCTCAAACTGTTCCATTATTTTATCCAGCTTCATTTTGTCTCCATCAGCAGCGAATGTGAAGTTATTATACACCTCCAGCGCTTCATCACCCACGACATGTAAGAACACTGACGCTTTCATTTTATCACTTTTCTCGTCAGCTCCGATTGCCGCTAAATACAACTCCAAACGTTGTTTGAATCTCCTCCAATTTTCAGCCACATTACCTGTCAACTGAAGCTTCGCCGGTGGGAGTAAACCTTCCATTTTTTCACTTCGTTAGCTATTCTCCAATGGTAAGTAACGATGTTCTCTTTTGGCTTGCTAATATGTGGAGAGCTGATTTAACTTCAGATTTTTTCTCTTCATCTCTTTCAATCACTTCTTCTGACACCATGTATTGGTTTGTATGTGGGTTCAATGACGACACATTCATGAAAGAGAATGACTTTTTATCTAAAATATGTTCAACTCAGTTAACAGCATTACAGGAGACACCATCTTAGAGATCCATCTAAAACGAAACCAAAACTAAACTGCTTGTCTCTCACATGCCCTCTGCTGGTCAGGCATAAATAATCAATCAGGCAAATATGCTGGTAAGGCATAAATAATCAAACAGGCAAATACCATCACTATTTGCTGATATCATTACAGCGTTTACTTGCAGAGTGACTGGTTTTCTTCTGTCATAATATGACAGACTTGTTTCCTTGCACAATAGTTCTTGAAGTTGTTTGAAATTCCTTTTGTGTGATTCAGACCATTGGTATTCGGCGTCTTCTTTCAATAGCTCTCTGAGATTTGTTGTATGTTCCGACATGTGTGGGATGAAAGAACTCATGTATTGGACCAAGCCGAGGTAACTCCTCAGCTCTTTCTTACCTTTGGGTGGTTTCATTTCAGCACTCGCCGCAATCTTCTCTGGACTTGGCTTGACTCCCTCTGGTGTATAAATCATACCGATGAATTGGCATTCCTTGACTTTAACTATGCACTTATCTGCATTTAACTTGATGTCAGCCTTCCTGGTATGCTCCATGGCCTCATGTAGGTGCATGTCATGGTCTCTTTCATCTGCTCCATAGATCTGAATATCATCAGCTATTCCTATAGCTCCTTCACAGCCTCTGTATGTCTCGTCTACTTTCTGTTGAAAGATATCATGACTGACCTTTAACCCGAATGGTAGCCTCAGGAATTTGTAACGCCCAAATGGTGTGTTGAATGTTGTCAGTGTTGTTGATTCCTCATCCAACTTCACGTTCCAATATCCATTTCTGGTATCTAGTTTTGAGAAAACCTTGGCTCCTGCCAGTGATGGCGTAATCTCCTCTAGCGTTGGGGTGGGATAGTGGTCCCTCTTTATTGCCTGGTTTAGATCTTTGGGGTCCAAACATATTCTGAGACACCCGTTTGGCTTTTCTCGTACCACAATTGAGTTTACCCAGTCTGTGGGTTCAGTGACCTTTACGATCACTCCCTTTTCTTCCATCTCCTTTAGCTCTCTTTCAAGCTTTGTCTTCAGCTCGATGGGTACTTTTCGTGGAGCATGGATAACGGGCTTTACCTCTGGTTCGATGGTGATGTGGTATTGGAAATCTCCGAAACATCCCACTGTATCATCGAAACATTCCGGATACATGTCTATCAAGTCTTTTTTACTCTTGATTTGTGGGCGGTTCTCCAGTGGGGTGTTGCTGTCTATCTTCAGTGGCGTTTCCGTCAGCTCGTGATGCACTGAGATCAATCTCAACTTCTCGCAGCTGTTTAATCCCAGGATCGCTGGCCCCTCAGTGTCGGTGACATAGAACATGCAGTTGATGTTCTTTCTTTTATGTGTCCCTTTGATAAAGGTTACTCCAAGTTGTTTAATCTCACTCCCCCCGTATGCTGTCAGCGTGACATTACTTGCCTTTAAACAACCGCTTTTCGGGTAACCATCTTCTCTCAGGTTTTCGGGAAAGATCTGCTGGTACAGTCTCAATGGGAGAATGTTGCTCTGAGCCCCTGTGTCCAGCTTCAACTTTAAGTTGATGGTTGTGGGCCGACCTTTGACCTTTATTTTGATTTGGATGATGGTGTGCAATTCTCTCCTCGGAGTATTTTCCGCTCTGGACATCTCGTGAAGCTGTATCTTTATGGTTTCGATGTTTAGTGCATTGTCGTGATCATCATCATCATCCTGCTCATCCATGGCATGGATATTGTGTTTCTTTCTCTGGTTCTGCTGTCCGCCTTTGTTTTTGATGTATGTTCCTCCTTTGTTCTACACCTCTTTTCCCAGTGGTTTAGTTTGCCACATGCATTGCAGCTTGTTCCATATGCTGGACATTTCCTCTTGTCTGTGTAATCGTGCGGTCTTCCACAATTTCTGCACGTTTCCCCCGTTGTCATGTGCATGTCTTTGTGTGTTGTACTTTTCTCTCACTGCATGCACTCTGTTGTCCGTCTCAGAAGCCGTCCGCATGTCAGCCGTTTGAGAAATCAGCGTTTTCTTTTGCTGCTTCATGGCTTCATGAGCTCTCGCAGTATCTATAGCCTCTGTTATTCCGAGCTTTTCTTTTCCTATCAGGGCTTTTTGTACCTCTACATGCGCTGACCCCCATATTAGCTGGTCCACAAGCCTTTCCTCCATTTCCTTAAATTTACACTTGCTGGCTTCATTTCTCAGCCTTGTCAGGAAATTGTCAGCTGTTTCACCGGGTTCCTGTCTTAGACTCTGGAATTTGTATCTGTGTATACGGTGATTGGATTTAGGCTCTAGATGGTTGCTGAATTTATCAAAAATTGTCGCTGGGTTTTCCTTTTCCTCTTCAGTCAAACTCCAGCTATTATACAAATCTAGGCCTTTTTCTCCTGTCCACAACAGAATGTAACTAACCTTTTCCTCGTTGGTAGCACCCTTCAGGAAGCTTTTGAATGTAAGCTCACATTTCTGTTTGAACTTGCGGAATGCTTCTACTATATCGTCGGCTTCCCAGTTCATGAGGGGTTGCATTTGCACAGTCAGTGCAGCGGCAGCCATCATTTTAGTTTCCCGTACGATTCACTTTCAATCACCGCAGACACCGGCACTCACAATCAGCTCATAAAATCACTTTTCATCTTATTTGTAGTTCGTATAGCAGAATTTGTACTCACTTATACCACTGCCACCATGCTGTGTCTCCTTGTGTTCTTATACTATATATATTACAGACACTTTTAGTTCATTTTAGTTAGTGCTTTTACTAAGCTGTATTCTTGCTTTTGTTACAGTGCTGCCGCATGGTGCGGAGTGATACGAGATGTCCGACGCTGCGCTGTGCACTGCCCATGCACAGTGTGCCACATAGCAATATAACTACACCATACCAAAGTAGTTCCATACCAAAGTAGTTCCATTTAACGATGTGATACTATAACAATGTAACAGTCACAGTCTAAGGATAAGGGGTAAGCCATTTAGGACAGAGATGAGGAGGAATTTCTTCACCCAGTGAGTGGTGAACCTGTGGAATTCTCTACCACAGAAGGCAGTGTAGGCCAATTCATTAAATATATTCAAGAAGGAGTTAGATATATTTCTTAAGGCTAAGGGGATCAAGGGATATGGGGAGAAAGCAGGGACAGGGTACTGAGTTTGGATGATCAGCCATGATCTCATTGAATGGTGGAACAGGCGCGAGGGGCCGAATGGCCTACTCCTGCTCCTATCTTCTATGTCTATGTTTCTATGTTTTCCCTTTTACATTGGTATTCTATTGGCTATTCCACAAAGGCTGGAGTAGTTCACCACTTGTACAGTGCGGCAGTACAGAACTCTGCTAAAGTTGCTTTTTATACATGGTGCACATTTATTTCAAATCCTGAGAAACTAGTATAAGTAGTGCAAGCGTTCACACTACTAACTCCAGTTCCCTTATCGGGCAGCAGGAACATAGACCCACGAAGATGATTCAGCCACCGGGGATGAGGACACTGGATTTAAGCAGTGTAAACACCAGGGGCTGGGCAGCACTCTCCTGGAATGCAATCTAAAACAAGATCCAACCTTTATCAGTCACTGGGTTCGGCCCCAGCTGGAGTATGGCATCCCAATTCTGGGCATCACACTTTAGGAAGGATGCCAAAGCCTTGGAGAGGGCGCAGAGGGAGATTTACCAGAATGGCACCAGGGATGAGGGACTTCAGTTGTGTGGAGAGACTAGAGAAGCTGGGATTTTTTTTCCTAGAGCAGAGACGGTTAAGAGGAGATTTAATAGAAGTGTTCAGAATTATGAAGGGTTTTAATAGCGTAGATAGGGAGAAACTGTTTCTACTGGCAGGAGGGTCGGTAACCAGAGGACACAGATTTAAAATAATTGGCAAAAGAACCAGTGGGGAGACGAGGAAAGTTTTTTTTAATGCCGCGAGTGGTCAGACCAAAAATTGACACCGATCTAAAGAAGGAGACATTAAGACAATTGACCAAAGCTTGGTGAAAGGGCTGATGTACAAAGACTACTAAGCACTTGGTTTGAGTATAAAACAAGGCTTTAATCAACTGTTTCACAACCATGAGATTCTAGTTACATCACTAGTTCCTGGTTACAGAAACACCCTGAGCAAGCTGGGCCCACGCCCGAGTATTTATACTCCTTGGACGGCGCCACCAGCTGGCCGCCCAGTGTTACTTCATGAGTCATGATAAGATTCATGACAAGGGGTAGGTTTTAAAAAGGGTCTTAAAGAAAGAAAGACTTGCATTTATATAGCGCCTTTCACAACCTCAGGATGTCCCAAAGCACTTTACAGCCAATGAAGTACTTATTGAAGTGGAGTCACTGTTGTAATGTGGGAAACAGAAGACAGAGAGAGGAAGAGGTTTAGGGAGATAATACCAGAGCTTAGGGCCTACATAGCTGAACACACGGCCGTCAATGGTGGGGCGAAGGAAAGGTGCGATGGTCAAGAGGCCAGAGTTGGAGGAGCGCAGAGATCTGTGGGGCTGGAGGGAGGTAACAGAGATAGGGAGAGACGAGGCCATGGAGGGATTTGAACATGAAGATGAGAATTTGAAAATAAAGGCGGACAGAGACCAGGAGCCAATGAAGGTCAGCCAGCACGGTGGTGATGGGTGAACGGGACAATGCGAGGTAGGATATGGGCAGCAGAGTTTTGGATGAAATTAAATTTATGGAGAGTGGAAGATGGGAGGCTGGCCGGGAGAGAATCGGAATAGTTGGGTCTTTCATCAACCATGCTCAAACTGTCCTATGATTAACTCTGCCTCGTCTACCTCTTGACTCCTTCTTGATTCGCCAAAGGTAAATTGGACTCAGTCTTTAAGATTTGTTACAAACAATGGATGGATGTATTTACCTGCCATTGGAAACTATTTGCTAAACGGATCTGGTTTGTGGTGCAGATCGTTTGTTAGATTGCCAAAGAAGCCAGTTGTGAAATTCCAGAAGTGGTTACTGTGGTAAGGGTTCTTATCTTAGGATGACACAGAACTGGTCGATAAAATGTCAGTTATCTACAATATCGGGTGTTGATACTTAGCAACCGGATTCAATCTAGTTGTCAAAGCAACTGTGATGTGATCAGCAACAACATCCCAGAGAGTAGCGAATCTCAGGAATGTGTTGTCTGCTGGCGCGGTAAGTGCCGAAACTCAGCACACCTTCAAGAGGGAGATGGACTGGTTCGGGACTGGGGCAGAGATTGCATCATATAGAAGGTGAGTGGATTAACAGATACCTGTAACATGGTCAATGTGATCTCCCGGAGTGGTTTCGATCACCTGAGGTGGGGCGGAGAGGAATTCTCCAGAGTTTTCCCCCCCAACCATTGGCCCTGGTTTTTATTCTTATTCTTTGCCTCTCCCAGGAGATTAGATTGTTGTAGGTGAGGGGAGGGAGGGTGGGTGTGTAGGAAGTGTCTGGTCCTAATGCTCCGGCCAACATGAGTGTGGGCCAGGCTTGATGGATCAGCTGGTCTATTGCTGCCCGTCATTTTCCGATGTTCGTAATTAAGTAAGAGCAAAAATAAGAATATGCAGGGATGGGTAGAAGGTCTCCTAGGAAAAAGAATTACACAATCCCAGTGCTTCACCTTGTTATTTAATTATTAGGCTCACTCAGGACTGCCGTTGCAGGAAATGGAAATACCACACTGATGCAATAAGGAGTGGTCTGACTGCCTGGTATCCAACCCATTAAAAAGATGACCCGCGAGTGCTTGACACTGACACTGGATGTGAAATACAGAAAGACCAGCACTGACGTTCCTCACCTCATGAACCCATAATGTATCTCAACAGAAACAGTGGGAGGACCTTACAGGGAACACAAAGCCACTGTTTAGCTATAGAAGGGAACCTTGCATTTATATTGCACAGCTTCACATCTTCAGTGACAATGCCGGCAATTTACGCACAGCAAGATCCCACAAACGGCAAACGAGATGAATTGCCAGTTAATCTATTTTCGGTGGTGTTGGTCGAAGGAGGAATATTGACCAACACACTGGGAGAACTCCCTGCTCTGTTACCAGAAGTGCCACAGGATCTTTTACATCCACTTAAGTAAGAAGACAAGGCCTCGGTTTAACGTTTCATCTGAAAGACGGCACCTCGGGCAGTGCAGCGCTCCCTCAGTCCTGCACTGAGAGTGTCAGCCTGGATTATGTGCTCAAATTCTAGAGTGGCTTGAACCCACGTCCTTTTGACTCTGGGTGCTTCCAACTGAGCCAAGCTGACATCATTTATATCTTTATTACATTCTCCAATCCTTGCGTGTCAGTCTAACATATGTTACCAGTTCCTCTGTCTATTTTTAAATAACCAATAGATAAACATGTTCATGTGTTTTGAAGGGGGAGGAAAGGGCGGGGTCACACCCCATAGCCACAGGTAATCATGAATTAAAAGAAGAAAGACTTGCATTTATATAGCGCCTTTCGCGATTTGAGACCAATTCTTTAACTATATTCAAGAAGGAGTTTGATATATTTCTTAAGGCTAAAGGGATCAAGGGATATGGGGAGAAGGCAGGGACAGGGTACTGAATTTGGATGAGCAGCCATGATCTCATTGAATGGCGGAGCAGGCTTGAGGGGCCGAATGGCCTACTCCTACTCCTATCGTCTATGTTTCTATGATCTCAGGACGTCCTAAAGTGCTTTACAGCCAATGAAGTACTTTTTAGTGTAGTCACTGTTGTAATGTAGCCAATTTGTGCACTCCCACACACAGCAATGTGATAATGACCAGATCATCTGTTTCTGGCAATGATGATTGAGGGATAAATATTGGCCAGGGCACCGGGGAGCTTAGGGACTACACAGCTTTACAGCCAATGAAGTACTTTTGAAGTGTAGTCACTGTTGTACTGTAGGAAACGCAGCAGCCAGTTTGCGTCTCACCCAAAAGACAGGATGAGATGTTCGAAATTGAAGATCCAATGTGCCAGCCAGTGATGAAGTTCCTGCACAGAAGTGACAGGGAGCACAGACTTACTTCCCCCCCTCCCCCCCTGCACCACTGTATCCCTGCGGGATTGTGTGCCTGTGAGAGCACTGCTTGAGGACAGGAGTAGGGATGGGAGGAGTGGGTGGGTTGCAATTCACCCCACTGAGAGGGGTAGGCCAGCAACACTCACTGCTTAGGCTCGCGCAGGGCGACTGGCCTCTTGGGCAAGGTACCAGGGGCGATTCTGCCCCTGTGAAACCGTGACCCAGTGAGGGGTCAGCACTTTGGTGAAGTGGGGGTTGGGGGGGGGGGGGGGGGAAATGTTTAAAAAATGAAGCATCTGTTGCTGGACTGCAAGTCCAGCCTGACATGAATCAACTTCTTATCGTGTCCACGGACAGTCTATATATAGCCCAGCCAGAACTGGACACATTTTTGCGCCTTGTTGTTGAATTCGGCAAGATCTGCAACAGTGCAGGGTTCCTCTAATGATGGGCATTGTAGGAGATGTTGCATAGTCTGTGCCTCAGTTCCACATTCACAAGTTGTCGGGCTGGTTGAATATCCCCATTTGCTTAGTGACACCTTTGAGCAACCTACACCGGTCCTAAGTCTGTTAAGGCACTTCCAGGTTGCCCAGTTGCAATTAGCTCCTGGGGGAAGGCTTTCATCAAGTAAAATTTCCATCGCTGGGGGTTGTTCAAGACTGGCGAGCCGGTCTTTCCACAAGGCGATGCGGGCTTCAGATGAGGTTGATTGTAATGGAACAACACTGTTCATGAAGCTCTTTCTTGACTTTAGGCGGCTGGGTGTAGGTGTATGACAATGCAGAGGGTGTCTCTCATCTGATGTTTGACGGAGTCGCTCTTTCTTGCTGGCTACCGTTCTTCTTATATCAGGGGGAGCGATACCCGCCTGTTGGTGTTTGTTGGTTTTAAGCAACCTGTGATAAATCGGCAGCTTGCATTCAGAACGGCATCCATCTTCTTGGCATGAGTAGACCTTTCCCATGCAGGGCAGGTGTATTCGGCAGTGGAATAGCAAAGAACAAGTGCAATGATTCAACTGAGTGGCCTGCGGGTGGCACTGTCCAGGGAGAGTATAAATACTCGGGCACGGGCCCAGCTTGCGCAGGACATTCTTAACAGGGACTAGTGAAGGACACAACTGGACCTCCATGTTGTAAAACAGTTGATTAAAGCTTTGTTTAATGCTTAGACCAAGTGCCTAGTAGTTTTCTTACCTCACAACCCATACTTATAAACAACATCTTCCAATAATATGGCCAAGGTTATGAATTCCAATATAGTTTGGAATTCCTTTGTTTTCCATGGAGCGATACACAATCTCATCCCACTAATCCCATTTGGCACCAGCATTCCTTACCTGGTGGCACCATGTCCCTGTGATCCTTTTTGATCTGCGATAACCTTCCTACAAAACAATAAAAGATAATTTTAGACGGATAATCCAGTCTCACTCAGCATTTTGTCAAACCACGGCAGTGAAAGCAGTCCGCTTGGGAAAGGGAGAAGACGAGACTAATGTTCTGGGTGGCATTTGATGGAGAGTTTTTGTTATCCTGTGCCCTTGTGTGGAACCTATTTAGAACACAACAACTTGCATTTGTATAGCGCCTCTAACGTAGTAAAAGGCATTTCACAGGAGCGATTATCAAACAAAATTTGACACCAAGCCACACAAGAAGATATTAGGGACAGGTGATCAAAAGCTTGGTCAAAGAGGTAGGTTTTGAGGAACATTGTAAAGGAGAGGGTTGGAGAGACGCAGCGGTTTAGGGAGGAAATTCCAAAGCTTAGGGCCTCGGCAGCTGAAGGCACGGCCGCCAATGGTGGAGCGATGAAAGTCGGGGGATGCGCAAGAGGCCAGAATTGGAGGAGCGCCGAGATCTCAGAGGATCGTTGGCCTGGAGGAGGTTACAGAGACAGGGAGGGGCGGGGGGGGCGAGGCCGTGGAGGGACACGTCCCATTTGGACCCCAGAGCCAAGGCAGGTGTTGAATGGGGCCTGACCTCTATTATTAATTCATGCTTTCTTCTTGGGCATATGAGATGATATTGAGTCCTCGTGGAATGGCTGTATTGGATCAGTCCTGCGGCTGATCTCAGCGTTCGCTTGAGGACACATCTCTGACTTGGAGTATTTGTGCCTTTTAAGAGAAGAATTGTAAACCCAGAAGGAATGCTGAGAAAGAAATGCCCTTTATCAAACGAGGCCAGCCCATGAGCCTCCTCTTCCAATTTCCTTCCCTTCCTGTGTGGAACACATTTGACCTTTAATGAGTCCCTCAACTATGGGCCGTAGCCAAGGTCAGGTGCCCACCATCCCACAACACAGCTCCTTTTCTCTCTCTCTCAACAGTTCACCCCTTCCTTCCTCTCCTGAAGTCATTAACTCTTCCCGTGCACACCCTTATCCCAGGGATGAGCCTGGAGGCTGAGGGTCAGCGGCCTATTTGGTCCAGCAGGTTGTTCCCACCTTGAGCCTGATCCTGACCCTCGCCAACATCCACACATGCTCATTCTAGCGAAAGTCATTGAAGTCCACACACAGAGTGTGAGTTCTGGCTGACCGTGGGTGAGCTACTCGCTGGACAGACCCTTAGGGACCCCTCGCAATGACACTGCTTATGTTTCAATGTTGCTTCTGATTCAATTACCCAATAAAAAGAGCAGCTTCTTTCTCAACAGTTTACAATAGGTGGAGCAGAGAAAGACCACGATGAAACAACACTGATTTCTCAAACGTTTTGACACAAAGATGTTGAGTGCAATTTTTCTCCTGAAGTTTACTCAATGGTTAGAGTTCTATAAATGTATTGGACTTTTACTTTGTACTTTTCCAATTCTCTCCTCTCATTGGACTTTGGTCCCGTGCTCAGGCCCTTCCCTCGTGTGAGCTTAGTCTTGCCAGCAAATTAATCAAAAGTTGGGAGCATCGTCGCTAAGCCTGTTCTCAGCCAGCATATTGCCGGCAAAGTCACTGGATTACAATCAAGAGCAGGAACCCTGGCTTTTTTCCCCCCCCCCTCTTAGCAAGCCAACTGCTGTCCTGGCTAAGAGAAAGAAAGACATGCATTTATATAGCGTCTTTCACAACTTTAGAACATCCCAAAGTGCTTTACAACCAATGAAATACTTTTTGGAGTGTAGGTCACTGTTGTAATGTAGGAAACACGGCAGCCAATTTGCGCACAGCAAGCTCCCACAAACAGCAACGTGATAATGACCAGATCATCTGTTAATTAGTGATGTTGGTTGAGGGATAAATATTGGCCCTAGGACACCAGGGAGAACTCCCCTGCTCTTCTTCGAAATACTGAGAGGGCAGACGGGACCTCGGTTTAGCGTCTCATCTGAAAGACGGTACCTCCGACAGTGCTGCACTGAGGTGTCAGCCTAGATTTTTGTGCTCAATTCTATGGAGTGGGACTTGAACCCCATGACCATCGGACTCACAGGCGAGAGTGGGACCCACTGAGCCACAGCCGAGAACTGAACTGAAGACCTACTGGACTGCACGGCTTAGGACTACAATGAGTGGAGCCTCTCCCCACTAGACAACCGGGGGAAGCTCCATATAGCAGTCACCTTTCTCACTACAGGAAACTTTCGATTTACCGTCACCTAAATAACTGGAAATCTTGGTTAACCGGCAAAATTCAGGAGTAGGTTCAGGTAACTTTTATTACTTGCCTTCCTCCGTCTGTTGCTGTGCAAGGGTGTGGCTGCAGCTGTTGCTAAGCTACAGAGACGCTTGCAACTTGTGGCCATTGTTCTAAACCTGTTGCTAAGCAACAGGGTTTGTTGCTTTATACGGCGCTCTCCGCTCCGTATCTTTTACTATAGCTTTCGGTTATCCGGAATTTTTGATGAACCGGCACCACATAGGTCCCGTCCGTGCCGGATAAAAAAAAGTTTCCTGTACTACAAAAAGAAAATACTGCAGATGCTGGAAATCTGAAATAAAAACAGAAAATGCTGGAGATACTCAGCAGGTCAGGCAGCATCTGTGAAGAGAGAAACAGAGTTAACGTTTCAGGTCGATGACCTTTTGTCAGAACTGGAAAAAAGCAGGAAATGGAACAGATTTTTAAGCAAGTTTAGGGGCTGGGAAAGCGGGGAGGGGATGAAAGAACAAAAGGGAAGGTCTGTGATAGGATGGAAGGCAGGAGAGGTTAAGAGACATTAAGAGATACTCAAGGCAAAAGGAGATGGTAATGGGACAGGTTAAGAAACAAAGGATGGCTCTAGATGGAGTGTAAATTGCGCTGGCAGAATGATAGACAGCTGCCATGTGGGAGAGAAGAAAAGAAGACACAAACAACAACAAAAAAGTGTGGAAAAAAATATATATGATAGAGGCCGAAGTTTTGATCTGAAATTGTTGAACTCTATGTTGAGTCCAGAAGGCTGTAAAGTGCCTAATTGAAAGATGAGGTGCTGTTCCTCGAGCTAATGCTGAGCTTCAGTGGAACAGTGTAAGAGGCCGAGGACAGAGAGGTCAGAGTGGGAGTGGAGCAGAGAATTAAAGTGACATCGACCGGACACTACTCCCATCACAGGAGATCACTTTGCCCATTTCACAGTGACAGAAATTGACACGCAGACACCACTGCGTAAATTGCACCGTCGAAAGATCGGTCAAACCCAAACTACAATAAAGCAGCAGATGTTCGGTACTTACTTTTAACGCAGTCCGCAATCAGTGATTGCACCTCTGTGGATCCTCAGCCCACGATATAATCAGTTCTTGGTTGTGTCATTGTTGTTTGGCAGGTGCGTGTGAAACCCGAGTTCAGATTCCGCCCACCCTCGCCAAGGGGATTATTTGTGAAAGAGATTTTCCACGCCTTTAATCGAAGAATGCATCAGTCTAGGTACAGCAACACTGTGCAGGCTAAACAGCGAAACAACACACGGACTTCTCAGTCACGGCACAACCAAACAGTGAGCTCAAGAAAACAAAACTTGGCTAATATTGCTTTGCTAAGTTTTAACTCTGAAACTCACAACTTGTTCTGGGCGGACCTAGGCTTTGGTATTTTCAGTAATACTTCCTTGTTCTTACATTCTTTAGCTTACCTGATGGCCCAGTGAGATCAGATCACTCAAATCTTTCTCCTTTTGTTACTATTCTCCCACATTACAACAATGACTCCACTTCAAAAAGTACTCCGCTGGCTGTAAAGCGCTTTGAGATGTCCGGTGGTTGTGAAAGGCGCTATATAAATGCAAGTCTTGCTTTCTTATCCTTTCTTTTGAGGGCAGAGCAAGGAGGGAATTTGAGAAAATGTTAAGAGAAAACACAAAGAACACAGCAGTGTTGGAATGTGAAGAGAACTTTCCCACGGAAGACTTTTACCCGAGGCAGTTGGGTTTTGGAAATCACATTTACAACATTGTACATGGGCCTTTCATTAAGACATGCCAATGTGTAACTAGTTAGTACATGCAACAGCAGCCTGTGTTCGACAGGTTTGTGCGGTAACCGCAGTTAAACAAACTTGTTTTACCCCAACAAAGTTAGAGCATAAGATTTTTAAGTGACAGGAAAAGGTCATTAAGCCCAGAACATGCAGCCCTTCCCATAGATCCCCAATCCGAATTCCACCGTCTCACCGTCTCCCTCAATCCTTTCCTCTTTCTCCAGAAATGTTCCTAATTGCTTTTCGATCCCATTTATAGTCTGCAATCCAATAGTTTTCCCTGGTAACTTATTCCACAATCATAGGCACAATGGCTGGCAAAATGCTGGAGGTTCAACCCACACAATGCTCCACCTCACACATTACACCATCCAAACACAATACTCCACACACACAATACTCCACTCACACACGCACACACACAATACTCCACACACACACACACACAATACTCCACACACACACACAATACTCCACACACACACACAATACTCCACACACACACACAATACTCCACACACACACAATACTACACCCACACACAATACTCCACACACACACAATACTACACCCACACACAATACTCCACCCACGCACACACACAATACTCCACCCACACACAATACTACACACACACACACAATACTCCACCCACACACAATACTACACACACACAATACTACACACACACACAATACTCCACGCGCACACACACAATACTCCACACACACACTACTCCACCCCACACACACAATACTCCACCCACATGTCTTGTTTTGCACACTTTGTACAAAAATAATAAATTGCAGGACAGCGGAGTATTACAGTTTAAACTCTTTTAATGAAGCATCAGGTCTGATCTGACTCACAGCAGTACAGCACCGTGTGGACAAGATGCAGTCAGGACCCTGGGTCTTCCAAAACAATAGCAGTCCTTACAGATGCCTGCAGGCCAATGACAACTCAGCATGTGATCACATGTGAATATAATAGGTATTCCTTACAGATGTCTGCGGGCCAATGATAATTCAGTATGCAAATGTTACATCCCCTTTCTTTTAAAAGAAAAATGTTATGCATTACTTTTGAACCTTTCTTCTACATAATGTTCTCAGTAGCATCAACATATAAGTAAACTCAACATGTAACTAGCACTGAAAACATCTCAACGTTTCAATAACGATGTACAGTTTTTTTAGGGCAGCGATCTGCCTACACCCTTTGGCAGTTCACAAGTCAAGGATAACTCTAGGCTTGACCTCTGGTCGGAATGACGGTGTTGTTCCTTGGTGTTCAGGTGGTGCCTGCGATTGCGGCGGTACACCTGTCCTTCTGGGGTGCGGACATGATACGATCGCTCAGTGTCAGCTGGCTGGATGACGACTGCTGGCTTCCGGTAGTCATGCTCCTGGATTCTGATGGATTCTCCATTGTGCAGCGGCGGCAGTAGTCTAGCTGACCTGTCATAGTATCTCTTTTGGTGTTGCTGTCTCTGTACACGTTTTGCATGCACTTGCTTGCAGCTGACAACCTGCCAGGGCCTGTCTGGGATACGGTGAGGTATCATGGGCTCTTTGACATTTGATGGGCGGCGTTCTAGACAAATGGAACATTTTCCGACAATGTCCTCAATGTGTTTGCACATTCCGGGCCAAAACATAATGTCACGTGCTCTTTGTTTGCATTTTTCCATGCCCATATGTCCAGCATGAATTTTTGTCAACATCTCTTCTCTGAGACTGGTAGGAATGATGATTTTCTCCCCTTTGAAGATGATTCTGTTGATTTGTGACAGTTCATCTCTGTGGTTCCAGAATTCAGATATGCTCTGAGGGCATTTCCTCATTTCCTCAGGCCATCCTTCATGTATGACTTTGCTCAGCAGTGTGAGTTGTGCATCTTTCTCTGTTCCTGCTCGGATCTCCTTCAGTTTTGAGTCACTCACAGGTAAGCTGTTGTACACCATGTGCACCTGCACATCCATGCCTTCACTGAGGCTGCTGTCCTGGTAGCTAAGAGACTTTCTGGAGAGCGTGTCTGCGACAGGAATGTCTTTGCCTGGACGGTGAATGATTGTGAAGTCATACTTCTGTAGCTGAAGGATCATTCTCTGTAGCCTTGGTGGGGCTGCGGCTAGTGGTTTCCTCATGATTGACTCGAGGGGCTTGTGGTTGGATTCCACAATGACCTGTCGGCCATAGACGTACTGGTGGAAACGCTTGCATCCAAACAGAATTGCATATAGCTCTTTCTCGATTTGAGCATAGTTGATTTCACTGTCTGAGAGAGATCTGGAAGCGTAGCCGATGGGCTTTCCTTCTTGCAGTAATACTGCGCCTAGTCCGTACTTTGACGCGTCCACTTGTAGTCTGAGCTCATTGTTGGGGTCGAAGTAGGCAAGAACTGGTCCTTGTTCTCTGGTGATTAGGTCTTTCATTTTCTGAAATGCTGTGTCATGTTGTTTGTCCCACAGGAACTCATTGGATTGTTTGAGCAACTGATGCATGGGTGCGTTGATTTCGGAGAGGCTCGGGGCAAACTTCGCTAAGTAGTTAACCATGCCTAGTACTGTCTCTAGCTCTGCGCGGTTCTTCGGCGGCTCCATCTTCTTGATGGCGGAGATTTTCTCTGGATCCGGCTTAATGCCATCAGTTGAGAGGCGATGCCCGAAATAACTGATCTCGGTGGATCCGATTATGCTTTTCTCGGGGTTGAGCTGGATACCTTTCTCCCGTGATCTTTGTAGCATCGCACGGAGGTTCCTGTCATGTTCCTCTCTATTCCTGCCATAGATGAGGATGTCGTCTACGATTGCGACTACTCCGTCGAGGCCGTCATAGGTTTCGTCGATCTTCTGCTGGAATTCATCCTGAGCTGAGATAAGACCAAATGGTAAACACAGAAATCGGTAGCGTCCAAATGGTGTGTTGAACGTTGTTAGCTTAGATGACTCTTCCGTGAGCTTGATATTCCAGTATCCTGATCGTGCATCCATTACACTGAAGTAACGTGCTCCCACTAGCTTGGGTGTGATGTCATCTAGCGTTGGTAGAGGGTAGTGAGGGTGTTTGATAGCCTTGTTCAAATCTCTGGGGTCGAGACAG
Organism: Somniosus microcephalus; assembly: GCF_052327205.1. Classification (NCBI taxonomy): domain Eukaryota; kingdom Metazoa; phylum Chordata; class Chondrichthyes; order Squaliformes; family Somniosidae; genus Somniosus; species Somniosus microcephalus. Next base: position 32,180,675 of record NC_141018.1, read on the forward strand.
ACTCTGAGCTTGCCTGTACGTGGTTTCTCAACCGCTACTAACGCGTTGACCCACTCTGTCGGTTCTGTTTCCCGGACGATGATTTCTGTATTCTCCATGCTCTGCAGCTCCTCCTTCAGGCGACTATGTAGAGCAGGGGTATCCTTTTCGGTGGGCAAACCACAGGGGTTGCTGCTGGGTCAAGGTGAATAGTGCATTCACCTGGGAATAGTCCGATTCCTTTGAAAACAGCAGCAAACTCCTCCATGACTGTCTGCTTCTCAACTGGTGCTGTCAATGATAGCACTAGCTTGATGAGGTCCATGTCTAAACATGCCTTTAGACCTAGCACTGGAGGCGCTCGAGTGTCAATAATGTAAAAGTCCAACATCATGTCGCTTTCTTTATACTTGCATTTCATCACGCATGTGCCCTTTACAATGAGCTGCTCCCCCCCATAGCCGGTCAGTCTGCATGAGGTGGGCTGTAGCTCACACTCATCCTTCAAGCTGTGATACTCACTCAGAGGAATTACATTAACCTGAGATCCAGTGTCTAGTTTAAACCTAAGCTCTTTGCCCTGTTTTCCTATCTCAATATCGGCAAAGGCTTGCTCAGTCTCTGAAATCTGTTTTTTCTGTGACACAGAATCAATAAACAGTTCCTCTGCATTTGGCTCTCTATCTGGCATTTGGCTGTCACTCACTGTGTACTGTCTTTCCGAAAACAGTCCTGCAGACTTTAGCAAAGTGGTTCCGTTTACCACATTTAGTACATTGCCTTCCTTTGGCAGGACAGTACTCCTTTTCTCCATGCCAGTTGTTTCCACAATATCCACAGTTTTTGAAGCATTTTACGTCTGTGTTGCCCATTTTTAGAACTCTCGCTGTTCTTTCTGTTCTGAAACACGCTCTCTGGGCAGTGTTCTTTGGTGTGTATCTATTAACTGCATGCACTGTCTGTTCACTCGAGCTGCTCGTGGTGCCAGTTATGGTTTTCAACTGTGCTTGGGCTATCTCGTGCGATCTAGCTATGTCCATAGCTTTGCCCAGCGTTAGCCCGGACCCAACATTCAAAAGTTTCTCTCTCACTTTAGCTGAATGTATTCCAAACACGATGCGGTCTCTGACCATCTCATCTTTATCTGCATATATACACAGTCTTTCACCAGCAGTTTTAACTCAGTCACGATCTGTTCAAACGACTCACTAGCTCCTTGTACTTTCTCCTGAAACTTGTACCTAGTGAATATCATATTTGTCTTGGGCATCACATATGCTTCAAAATGGTCAAAATAACTTTTCAGTACCTTTGCTTCATCTGCGGTGAGAGACCATGTATTAAAATCAACTCCACGTGTTGCTTGAACTTGCTCCATTCTCTAGATAAGTTCAAAGATTCCCAATTCATTCGAGGTAAGGGAGCTCCAACGATGTCCATTTCAAATCCTTGTTCTGACACCATGTCTTGTTTTGCACACTTTGTACAAAAATAATAAATTGCAGGACAATGGAGTATTACAGTTTAAACTCTTTTAATGAAGCATCAGGTCTGATCTGACTCACAGTAGTACAGCACCGTGTGGACAAGATGGAGTCAGGACCCTGGGTCTTCCAAAACAATAGCAGTCCTTACAGATGCCTGCAGGCCAATGACAACTCAGCATGTGATCACATGTGAATATAATAGGTATTCCTTACAGATGTCTGCGGGCCAATGATAATTCAGTATGCAAATGTTACACCACACACACAATACTCCACCCCGCACACACAATACTCCACCCACACACACAATACTCCACCCACACACAATACTCCACCCCACACGCCTTTACTCATGGTTTGCAAAAGCCATTTTGCAATTTTGGTCATTATCTCATTGTTGTTTGTGGGACTTGCTGTGCGCAAATTGACTGCCGCGATTGCTACATTACAACAGTGACTGCACTTCAAAAGTACTTAATTGGTTATAAAGCGCTATGGGAAGCCTTGAGGTTGTAAACGGCACTATAGAAATACAAGTCCTTCATTTTCTGATGGCTTCCCTCGATGGCTCACTAGTTGAGGGCAGCTGGTGGGTGAGAGATACAGATTACAGGGCTCGGGGTTCCAGCCCCAGTCTGTGCTGAGTTGCTGGTTGCAGTGCCACAATTGAGCTCAGCAGCTCTGAGACGGTGGGGGCGGGGGCAGGGGGTAAATCAGCCCCGGGCTCCCACTCCCGATTTGCTCCAGGGAAACTCCGCCTGACATGAGCGCGTGCACGACACGACCAGACTGATGCCTCCCTCCCAACGGTCAAAATCTCTGCAGCCGCTCCCTGTCCGGGCGGGGACACGAGGAACAGTCATTTGTCCAAGGTACGGAACGGTGCCCAATGCCTGTGCTAACCAGTAGGAGTCAAGGGCTTCAGGAGAGGAGGTGGAGACAATAGGCCAGAAGTTAAGGGGCAGAGCCCAAAGATGCAGTTGACCGCTATTGCACTCACTGGAACCCTCCTCGCTAGAACCACCTCCCAAAATTCCCATTGCCTTACCTACTTTCAAAAGCCTACATCAGAGTATTTGGGCAGGAATTTAACTCAGGAGTCGGGCTGGAGGCGGGACTACAACTTTCGGGGTTGTAGTCCCGCCTCCATCGAGATGCGGCCAATCCACGTGATTTTAACTTAATTGACCTTGTTGAGCCCGCCCAGCGGGCTCAGCAGGCTAATTATGGGCCACCCGGCAACAGGTGACATCACAGACTGAAATTTCATCTGTCAAGAGCTTTTGACAGATGAAATATCAGCGTTTGACAGCTGTTTGAAGCTGTCAAACACTGACAGTCTGACTTCTAACCTGAGTCCTTCTCCACAGACTCAGTTAGAAATCTCTCCTGCACAGTAAGCTGAAGGTTGTTACTTTTGACAGTTCGCAGCCATTCTGCTTTCTGTGCCGGTGAGATGAGGGACTCCCGAGACCTAAAGGAAGGAAGGCTGTAAAGGTAAGAAAAGGTAAGTAAAACTTATTTAAACACTTTAGACACACCAAACACACTTACCTTTGCACTCATGCACACATCACTCACCTAAACACCGACATCTCGACCCCCTCCAAGTCCTTCAACCCGACGGCCCGCCTCCTCTAACTTGGCGTGGTTTGGAGCCGTCGGGAATCCCACACGTCAACATCAAAAATAGGGATTAGACTAAAAACTGCCTGTAAACTACCTGTTAACAGGCAGCTAATTGGCACTAATCCCTTCCCGCCTCGGGTAGGCGGGTCCCAGTGCGGGGCGGGTACCCGCCTCCTTTGAAACTGGCATGGAGGCGGGTTTGGGTGCGGGAAGGGGTCGGGACCCCTGATTTCAGGATTTTAACGCCCCCCCCCCCACGCCTCCAATCCCGACTCAGCGGCCTTATGAAAATCCTGCCCTTTATCTCTGGGACCTTGGTCCTTAACTCCATGCTCCCAATCCTTTCCCCCTCCCTCTCAGTGTCCATTTCAATCTCCGATCCGTAAAGCACTGTGGGACTTCTCATCGGCACCAGGAACACTACAGAAATGCAAGTTGTTACCGTTGGAGATTGTCTCATTTTCATTCTATCGATTTCCCTTCCCAACTGAAGTCGCTGTTTCAGCTCTTGCCTCAGCTGCAGGGAGCTGCTCTGCTGAGATCAGCGGTCTAAGTGCCAACGAGGAACTCTACAGGGAGTCCCACAGCTCAGCATCCTTTTGACCCTGACTGGAGGTCGGGCGGCAGCTAAACTCGATACCAAGAGTGTACCGGCCAGTGCGGAAATTTCCTGGGGCCGGGACAGCTCCTGATCAAAGTGGGGCTTCATTCAGACTAGATGCAGAAAGGGGAAGTGAGTAAACAATCAGAATCAGTGGCGATAGCAAAATACTGCGGATGCTGGAAACCCGAAAGAACAACAGAAAACGCTGGAAAAACACAGCAGGCCAGGGCAGCATCCGCGGAGAGAGAAATAGAGTCAACGTTTCAGGTTGATGACCTTTCGTCAGAACTGGAAAAAAAGCAGGAAAAGGGATAGTTTTTAAAGCAAGTGGGGGCTGGGAAAAGGGGGAGGGGATGAAAGAACAACAGGGAAGGCCAGTGATAGGATAGAAAGCGGGAGAGGTTACAAGACATTGAGAGAGATTAAGAGATATTCAAGGAATAAAGGATGGCTCTAGATGAGGTGTGAATTGCGCTGGCAGAATGAAGGACAGCTGCCCTGTGGGAGGGAAGAAAAAAGCTCAGACGAAAGTGTGGATTAAAAAAAAGGGAGAAAATATACATATGTGATAGGGGCCGAGGTTATGATCTGAAATTAAACATAGAAACATAGAAGATAGGAGCAGGAGTAGGCCATTCGGCCCCTCAAGCCTGCTCTGCCATTCAATGCGATCATGGCTGATCATCCAAACTCAGTACCCTGTCCCTGCTTTCTCCCCATATCCCTTGATCCCTTTAGCCTTAAGAAATATATCCAACTCCTTCTTGAATATATTTAATGAATTGGCCTCAACTGCCTTCTGTGGTAGAGAATTCCGCAGGTTCACCACTCTCTGGGTGAAGAAATTCCTCATCTCTGTCCTAAATGGTTTACCCCTTATCCTTAGACTGTGACCCCTGGTTCTGGACTCCCTCGCCATCGGGAACATCCTTCCTGCATCCAGTCTGTCTAGTCCTGTTAGAATTTTATAAGTTTCAATGAGATCCCCTCTCATTCTTTCTTAAGGCTAAAGGGATCAAGGGATATGGGGAGAAAGCAGGGACAGGGTACTGAATTTGGATGATCAGCCATGATCTCATTGAATGGCGGAGCAGGCTCGAGGGGCCGAATGGCCTACTCCTGCTCCTATCTGCTATGTTTCTATGTTCTATGTAAACCATGTGACAATACATTACACTGCTTTCCCCTTAAAAAAATGCATGTATTCCCCTCTCAAATACAATAAAACTATAGTTCCATCTTTCCCAGCATTACATGTACCACATAACAAAAACTCCTAGCTTTTTTTTTTAATGAACTACAAATCCAGTTTAATAACAGGTTTGTGGAGCCTTCCTGATCTGCTTACAGAAGGTTTTGGTGTTGAACCAATTTTCGGGCTGTTTTGTTCTGATTCCGAAGTCAAAGATGATCCTGTTTCTATCTCAGATTTGTTTGAACCTGATACTTCAGTTTCTGAAGTCTGAACGGAGTCAATCTCATGTATGTGTTCATGGTCAAGTGGTTCAAGATCATGTCTTGGTTCATCTCTAGCAGAGATCATTTGATCTACATGAACACTTCGGATGTTGTCACCAATTTCAACCAAATATCTCTTGGGTCCACCAACCTCTACTATGGTCCCTACATTCCACTTGTGTGAACTCGACTTGCCAGGGGGACTGAGAACACGAACACACTCGTTTTGTCTGAAACTGCGTTCTTTCTGATTGCTGTCATAATAACGTTTCTGAATCAACTGTTTCTGTTCAATTCTTGAGGCCAAATTTGGTTGAACAAGACTCGTGTTCTCAATCTCCTCTTCATCAAGAGTTCTGCTGGGGTATGTCCAGTGTAGTGTGCAGAGTAGTTCTGTACTTCAGCAAGAAATTTGCCAAACGTTGCTTCATGCTGAGTCCCGAACAACCCGGCAACACTTGCCTTTTGAGAGTTTCTTCCACTATTCTGACTGACCTTTCAGCTGCTCCGTCTGAAGCTGGTGATATGGTAGAATGAGAGTGTGTTTGATACCGTTCCATTTCATGAACTCTTGGAATAGAGCAGAATGGAACTGAGGGCCATTTTCAGAAACAAGCTTTTCAGGTAAGCCATGACATGCGAAGATAGACCTCAACTCATCTATGGTATGTTCAGTTGTGGTATTTGAACCCATGTGTTTGACTTCATTCCACTTTGAGTGACTGTCTACAAGTACCAGGAAATAATCAGTTGTTTTCTCACAGAAGTCTACATGTACTCTCTGAAAAGGTTTACTTGGCCATGACCAGGGTTGTAGTGGAGTTTTAAGTGGTTTGTTTCTGCAATTTTGGCAAACGTTGCATTTGCTGACAAGTGATTCAAGATCACTGTCCAATCCAGGCCAGTAAACAAAGCTTCTTGCAATTGATTTCATACTGACGATCCCTGGATGTTCAGTATGAAGTTCGGCCAGAATTCTATCTCTCAAAGAAGTGGGTACCACCACTCTGTTTCCCCACTTGATACAGCCTTGCTCACAAGACAATTCAGTTCGACGGTTAAGGAATGGTTTCAACTCTGTGTCCAGACACTGATCAGTCCATCCATTCAAGGTGTTTTCATACACTCTTTTCAGTACTGAGTCCTTTTGAGTCTCATCTGCAATCTCAGTTGCATTCACGGGAAAGTCTTTGTCAACTGCACCTAGTGTGAAAATCTCACCTTCACTCCCAACACGAGTCTTCATGTGGCAACCTGGACAAGGCACCTGCGATTGCGTTTTGCTTTGTAGTGCGATATTCTATCGTGTAGTCATATTGTGACAACAACACTGCATTCTTGATGCAGCCATTGCAGGGATGGCAGATTTGGGCCCCAGTATTGCTGAGAGCGACTTGTGATCGGTTATCAGGGTAAAGTTTCTGCCAATCAGGAACTGTTGGAATTTCTTGATTCCAAACACTATGGTGAGTGCTTCCTTTTCAATTTGCGCGTAGTTTCTTTCGCTCTTTGTGCGGGTTCGCGATGCAAACACGATTGGTTTCTCTTGGTCATCATCCATTACGTGGCTTATGACAGCTCCCACACCGTAACTGGAAGCATCACACGCTAACTTAAGCTCACGCTCTGTGTCATAGTGCACAAGTAGAGCATCGCTAGAGAGACGTCTCTTACAAGCGTCGTAAGCTTCTTGTTGCTCTTTATTCCACTTCCACTGGACATCCTTCTTGAGGAGCTTGTGCAGTGGAGCTAACATGGTCACTAACTCAGGTAAGAAACGTGCGTAGTACTGGACAATTCCAAGGAAAGATCTTAACTCAGACACGTTCTGTGGCTTTGGAGCATTGATGACAGCATCAACCTTTTCCTTCGCTGGTTGCAAGCCATTTGCATCAACTTTCAGACCAAGGTACACAACCTCGGGCTGCACAAAAGCACATTTGCTCCTTTTCAATTTGACGTTGTGGGAATTCAACCCTTGACGCACTAAATCTAACACTTCTAGATTTTCTTCCTCGCTGCTTGCTCCGATCAGCACATTGTCTTGATTCCATATTGGTCATTGATCAGAAGTTTTGTATAGAAGTCTTTCTCACGACTGCTAGCATTGCCTCTAGTGGCATAGATACTGTAGATGCCTAGTTCTTCAACATCAGGTGTGTTCACTTCAATATTTTGAATTCCTCTTTTTTGTTGTCGCTGCTTTGCAAGCTGTTGAAATATAGCCTTGCTTCTGGCAGTGAAAACACTTCGCATTTCTGTATTGGCAGGACTGTGGTGAGTGATTTCCATTGCAGCGATAACAATTCACTGAACTGCTCTCACCGACATGCTTTTGACTTGGTTTCACAGCTTTAGCTTTGGCGGTGGCTTTGTGACCGTAGACCTCAGCTGCACCAGTCACTTGAGTTGGACGGCGCGCCCTAGCATTCTTAGATGCCAGCTCCATGGTTAGAGCAATTTTGCATGCTATGTCAAACGTTAGGTTCGGAGTGTTCAGTAACTTGGACTGTGTGCGCTCATCCACCAGTCCACACACAAACTTATCTCGCACCTCACCATGTGATAATACATTACAACGTACGTCCTCTGGTACGTTGCCCCAGCTGAACATTTTTCCTGTGTAAGCATGGACTGTGGCCCTTCGTAGGCTGTGTTAGCATGAGTGGCATCACTCAATCCTTTCAATCACTAACACACACACTGGTCTAACCATCAGGAGCAGGAACCCTGGTCAACTTTCCCCCTCCCTAACACAGGGGCACTGCGGCCAATTGTATTACAGGAAACTCTCGATTTACCGGCACCTAAATAACCGGAAATCTCTGTTAACCGGCAAAATTCAGGAGTAGGTTCAGGTAAGTTTTACTTCATATTAGTGGCCGTTCCTGGATCTGTGGCTGTGTAGCCGGGGTTCCTGCACCTGTTGCTAAGCAACAGGGATGCCTGGATCTTGTGGCCGGGGTTCCTGCACCTGTTGCTAAGCAACAGGGACGCCTGGAACTTGTGCCCGGGGTTCCTGCACCTGTTGCTAAGCAACAGGGATGCCTGGATCTTGTGGCCGGGGTTCCTGCACCTGTTGCTAAGCAACAGGGACGCCTGGATCTTGTGACCCGGGTTCCTGCACCTGTTGCTAAGCCTGGATCTGTTGCTGTGTACGGGGCTCTCGTACCTTTCACCATACCTCTCTGTAATCCGGACTTTTTGATAAACCAGCACCACGCCGGTCCCGTCGGTGCCGGATAAAAAAGAGTTTCCTGTACATAGAATGCACAGCACAGAAACAGGCCATTCGGCCCAACTGTTCCATGCCGGTGTTTATGCTCCACATGAGCCTCCTGCTAGCCTACTTCATCTAACCCCATCAACATATCCTATTCCTTTCTCCCTCATGTCTTCATCTAGCTTCCCCTTAAAGGCATCTGTGCTATTCGCCTCAACTACTCCCCTGTGGTAGCGAGTTCCACATTCTCACCACTCTCTGGGTAAAGAAGTTTCTCTTGAATTGAATCTTCATTGCAGTGCCCCTGATCCGACCCAAGCTGAGATCGCCTAATTCAGTACAGACCAGTCCCCAAATGTGGGGCCTTCCTATTCTGTATGGCCCAGTACTACACTGGGCAGTGCATTTACCCACTGAGTCATCAAGGGGGAACCTCAGTCTCATTTTCCCCCTGAAATTCCAGATCGAGATGGGCTGTTTATATCCTAACGCAGTATTGTAATAAGCTGGGCTGGCTGCATCAGCGTTTGACACACTCACCTGTAATCGGATAAACTGATGTTTAGAATCTGGCAGCAATCATCTGTTGACACGAGCTTTGCAGAAATTATGTTATGCTTCAGTGAAACATGGAGCAGGATAGATGTATAAATGATTTGGATCATTGCTTGAGACAGAATGCACTGAATTACCTGATTTAGAGCAGTGCCTATAGAGCTCAGCTCCTGAAGAATCATTTTGCAGAATGGATTCCACTCTTCCCCACCTCAGCCCCAAAATAAGGAGAAACGGTTTCCACTGACAAGAGGGTCATTAACCAGAGGACACAGATTTAAGATAATTGGCAAAAGAACCAGAGGGGAGATGAGGAGAATTTTTTTTACGCAGCAAGTTGTTGTGATCTGGAATGCGCTGCTTGAAAGGGCGGTGGAAGCAGATTCAATAGGAAATTGGATAAATACTTGAAAAGGAAAACATTTTCAGGGCTATGGGGAAAGAGCAGGGGGAGTGGGACTAATTGGATCGCTCTTTCAAAGAGCCGGCACAGGCACGATGGGCCAAGTGGCCTCCCTCTATAAGTTTCTATGGGTGTGGAGTTATGGGGGAAAAAATTGGGTACCGCCCATTTTGGGGCGCTAATATCGGCCGGGCGCAAAGTTTAGCGCCCGGCGCTAATTATCGCCTCCGACTGCAAAATTCACCTCTATCGGTCCCCAGAGGTGATTTCCTGCGTAAGCATGGACTGTGGCCCTTCATAGGCTGTGTTAGCATGAGTGGCATCACTCAATCCTTTCAATCGCTAACACACACACTGGTCTAACCATCAGGAGCAGGAACCCTGGTCGACTTTCCCCCTCCCTAACACAGGGGCACTGCAGCCAATTGTATTACAGGAAACGCTCGATTTACCAGCACCTAAATAACCGGAAATCTCTGTTAACCGGCAAAATTCAGGAGTAGGTTCAGGTAAGTTTTACTTCATATTAGTGGCCGTTCCTGGATCTGTGGCTGTGTAACCGGGGTTCCTGCACCTGTTGCTAAGCAACAGGGACGCCTGGATCTTGTGGCCGGGATTCCTGCACCTGTTGCTAAGCAACAGGGACGCCTGGAACTTGTGGCTGGGGTTCCTGCACCTGTTGCTAAGCAACAGGGGCTCCTGGATCTTGTGGCTGGGGTTACACACCTCTCTTAAGGCGCCAACGTCGGGGAGTGAGGCGCTACCTCAGAACGCTACCGAAGCTCAGGCGATGTCCGTTACCATGGAAGCCAGACAGACTGGCGCCGACCAGTTCTTAAAGGGGAGGGGCCATCTTGCTGGCCAGCCACTCCCTGCTCATTGCAGCCTTGAATCTCGGCCTGGAGAGACCCCAAAAGCAATTGTGTTGGAAGCACTAATGGATAGACCCAGGGGAAGAGCTCGGCGCTTAGGAACCTCAAAAGTGGTGCTGAGGGCCAAAACTCCTTAGGACAGCGTTAAAACCAAGGGGGAGAAATTGGGTGAGTAGCGCCACCTGTTAGCGCCTAAAGAGGCAGTCAGCGGCTGTAGCGCCACTGGCTGCGCCACCCACGATATTGAGTTGGGGCGATAATGGTGGCGTTAGCCTGTTGCGCTGCGCCGCCACCGATGACGTCATCGGTGTGCGCAGCGCCCCATTAGCGCCCCGCAGTTGCGCCATTCGCTACCCGCGCCTGGTTCACGGGGTCTTGCTGTGCCGGCAGCGGCGCAAGTTAAGGTGGAGGTGCGGGGCGGCCGCCTTTTTCGGCGGCCGCCTGCCAGCAGCTCTGTCCCCGGCCTCCTGACACCCCCCCCCCCCGCGGCATTGCTGGCTGTTTCCCGAGAGCCCGGCACTTCACCTTGGTGCCGGGCTTGTTTGCCGGCACTCGCGAGCGGGGATCGCGCTGTTGCAGGCCCCTCCCCCTTAACAATGGGAGGAAGGCCTGCAGTACTGTAGCGTGCTGTGCCGCAGCGTGTGGCGCTGCGGCACGTTGCGCTGCGATATTCAGTTTCAGCGCCCTAAGAGGGACACGGAGCGCCTCGAGCCTCGCCCCGTCTCCCTTTAGGGGCAATGAAACTGAATATCTGATGATCGCTAAAGCCTCAAACGCTGCGCTAAATCCTGTGCTCAGGCGACTTTGGCGCCCCAACCCAATTTCTAGGCCCAAAAGTTTTGTCGACAAGCAAAGGCAGGAAGCGCCCGCCTTTAAATAGCGCTCCCCCAACCCCTTCCCGACTTGAAAACGTTCCCCTCTACCTGTCATTCCTAGCGGCAGGCGCTAAGGCAGGGGGCGCGACTCAATATCCGGTCTGGGGCGCTACCGGGGCGTTGCACGCTTGACTGACATCACGATCTGCAGGCGCAGGAGATCGTGGTGGTAGTGTTTAGCGCCCCCGCAAAACGACGGGTCAATTTCACGAGCGGTGCTAAAAGTGCCGCGCTCGGGCGCTAAGATCTTAGCGCCCCGTTAGCGCTCCCCGGAGGTGCTAATGGGAGGCACTAAGCAAACAAATTTCTCCCCCATGGCTCCCAGAACAAAATGTGTAACCAGAGTTGGATCGTAAAGAATATTTCAATTGTAATGCCCATGGAATGGATGTTTAAAGTATAGTTTTTCAAGCTGGGGTCGTGGGACCCTAAGAGGTCTATGAGGGAATCCCCATGTGATTGGCAAGGTCCTCAGATTCCTGCTTCTCGGGGGATGAGTTGTACCCCAAGCAGGGTTTCTCAGGAATTCTCCATTCTAAATTTGTTGTGCGACCAATTAAAGCCAATCGCCCCATCAGTTCCTTACATAGAAACATAGAAACATAGAAGATAGGAGCAGGAGTAGGCCATTCGGCCCCTCGAGCCTGCTCCGCCATTCAATGCAATCATGGCTGATCATCCAAATTCAGTACCCTGTCCCTGCTTTCTCCCCATATCCCTTGATCTCCTTAGCCTTAAGAAATATATCTAACTCCTTCTTGAATATATTTAATGAATTGGCCTGTGGTGTATGTGCCTTTAAGAGCCCCAGGTGTGCTGTAATGCCGGTAATTGCCACTCGGGCTATATAAGCCTGTATATTGTGTATATCCGTTAGAACCCCCCCCCTCCAGACTTTGCTTAGTAAATACCTATGAACCAACTCCTGTCTTCAGTGTCTTTATCAACACACGGACACTACAGTGGCGACGAAGTGGAAACGGACTTACCTGCAGTTCGGCAGCACCTCAAGGACATCGATTCCTCGGGTGTCCAGAAGACTCAAGGAAGTGAGAGAAGCTGTGGTTTCACCAGCTGGCCAAGCTGGTGGCAGGTACTGCGCTAATCCTTCCTGGGCGTCAGGCTGGGGCTCCAGCGGCTGGCTCTACAGCTGAGACAGGCAGCGAAATCGGAGGCAAGCAATAACGGACTGGGAGGGAGCACTCGGTAGACGGCCGGCGCGGCAAGCAGATCAGCGTTCAGACCTCCAGCGGGAACGAGTCTCCAACAGTAAATAAAAAAAAAAGAGAACGGAAACCGCAGTAAACAGCATTGTTATCGGCAGCAGCGGCGGGAAAGCGCGGGAAGCACCATATCTTTGCTACAGAAAAGAAAAAAAGCGCGGGAAGCACCATATCTTTTCTGAAATGCCTAAGTCTGGTAATATTGATGCTTTTGATAGCGAAATAGAGGATTGGACCACATACGTGGAAAGAGTAGAGGTATATTGCACTGCAAATGGAATAGAAGATGAAAAAAAAGCTTCAGTACTTCTGAACTTAATGGGCGCAAAGACATACGGGCTGTTACGAAATGTAATCACTCCAGCCAAACCAAAGGACAAGAATTTTAAAGAAACTGTTGATACCCTGCAGCAGCACTTAAACCCAACACCGCTGCTGATAGCAGAACGATTCAAGTTCTTCAAGAGAAATCAACACAAGAATGAAAGTAACGCTGATTACCTAACCGAATTAAGAAAGCTATCAAAGTACTGCCAATTCGGGGCAGAACTATCAGATTATCTTCGAGACAAATTCGTATGCGGTCTCTTAAGTGAAGGAACACAAAAAAGACTGCTTTCTGAAAAAGATTTAACATTGGACAAAGCTTTCAGTATGGCTGTATCATACGAAGCAGCAGCAAAAGGAGCTGCAGAGATACAACAAAAGACACACGACTTCGGCACCCATGAAATGACACAGGGTTTCGAAAGATAATGGGCCAGAAATTCCAGGCCAGAAGAGTGAGTACGGTCGGGTTACTCACGCATCTGGCCATTGGAAATGCCGGCGTTCAGCAGGAACAGCGCATGCGGGGAACGCCGGCATTTCCAGACCCGAGGTCTATTCACAGCGCGTGCGACTGCACAGGCAGCGCTTGCGCAGTGAACTTTGTAGATTTCACTGATGGATTCAGTGAGGGTAAGTCCCTAGAACTTGCACTTGAAAAAAGCAAGTGTAAAGTTGTTCATTGGCTGGGGAAGGAGATATATTTTATGGAGGAGCTTATGAAATGCAATATTTAGGTTTGGGAAAGGGAGGGAAGTTATTTTAAGAAATTTTAACTAAGTTTTAAACTTTAATTTTTTTTTTAAACGGGTTTTCAGAACGGTAGGTAGAAGGAGCAATTGTGGCTGTGTGAATGGAATGTGAGAATGAGTTATGTATGTATGTCCACATATATTCCTTTACGTATATGTATGTATGTTTTATATTCCTTTACTAATGTGTATGAATGTATATTTTTAATTATGATTTTCCAATAAGTTACTTTCTCTGAAAGTCATAATTAAATAATACATTCATACACGTAAGTAAAGGAATATATACATAACACGCAAAGGAATATATACAGACATACATACTTTCAGAAGCTCCACGATAAGAAATATCTTCCTCCGCAGCCTCTGGAGCAACTGTACCCATGCTTTTTTCATGTGTAAGTTGTAATGACTGGACCTCACTGAAAGCATTAATGAAAGCGGCGAATTACACTGCGCACGCGCTGCCTGTGCAGCCGCACGCGTTCTGCCTCTGAACCCCTTCGTTCAGAGGACAGGAAATGCCGGTTTTCCCCACATGCACTGTGCATGCTGAAAACCGGCATTTCATCCGGCCAGATGCGTAAGTACCCCGACCGTACTAGCGCATTTGGAAGGGAATTACTGGGCCAACATTTTACATGTCAATAAAATAAAAAATTTAACAATTGCACAACTTGCCCCCTCGCATCTGCGACTGAGGGTCCAAGGAGGTGCATTGCGCAAGAGGTCATCATCGTACGTATCCTCACACTGTTCCCTTTGGGGAACTGTATGAAGTGGTGGAAGGATTTATGGCCGTGATTAACGCTCATTCCGTGACCGTAACCATCTTTGAACCAGCCATTAGGGTGGTTAGTCCTATGGCGGGCGGGTTTTACGGGCTCCCACAACCCATCTGAGGGGGGGGGGCCACCAACACCCACGGACGCAAGCATCCCGCTGGATGTCCACCCAGAATTTAAAGTTGGAGCTCCGACTCCACTTGCCGGGACTGTCTGGAGTGGGGTTCAAAACCCTACTCCTTCTGGCCCAGCGGCGGGGATGCTTACTGCTACGCAAAAGGCCCACTCCGCACAAAAGGTGACACCCATACGTTTCCTGCGCCTTTTCCCTCCCCGTGACTGGAGCCCTATGCTGCCATTTCACGTTGCTAATCGGATTGGGCCTTTGTCATAGCAGTAGGATCCCCACCGCTGGGCCAGATCAGGGTAGGGTTTCGAACCCCGCTCCAGACAGTCCCGGCAAGTGGAGTCGGAGCTCCGGCTCTAAATTCTGGGTTGACATCCAGTGGGATATTTGCGTCCGTGGGTGTGGGTGGCCCCCCCTCCTTGTATAGCTTGTGGGAGCCCGTAAAACCCTCCCGCCATAGGACTAACCGCCCTAATGGCTGGTTCAAAGATGGTTACGGTCACGGAATGAGCATTAATCATGGCCATAAATCCTTCCACCACTTCATACAGTTCCCCAAAGGGAACAGTGTGAAGACACGTATGACGACGACATTGCTAAATAAATAAATGGAATTAAAAAAATTCTTTTAGGGCTTTTAAAAGTCTTTAAATTGCTTTAATTCTCTTTAAAACTACTTTAGATTACTCAAAATAATGTAAACATTTTAAAAAGTTTATAAAAGTTACCAAAATCTTCAAAGAACTTCCAAAAACCTATTTAAACTGCTGCTTTGCATGTAAAAATCCTTAGCAGCTTGACAGAAACATTGGGGGCGTGTCCAGTGAAACTGAGACCTCAAGGGGCGTGTCTCACTTACACTGCACGCTCCTGGCTTCGCGCTGGCTGCACTCCTGGGCGGCGTGACGTCATACGCTGCCCGGGATTCTTCTTTTTCATTCACCAAGTCCAGGCGTCCCTGGAGCTGATCGTCAGTAGCGCGGGGTAAGTGTAAATACGGGGCTTGCACGCGCTGCAAGCCCCGTTCTGGAATTTCTGGGCCGTTATCGCTGCGGCAGATCCACCCATAACCAGAGGGACTGCTGGTTCAAGGACAAAGCATGCAGGCAATGTGGAAAGATTGGACACATTGCACGGGTATGCCGATCTGGACAAAATAAATCCACTGACAGAAAAAAAAATCAATAAAGAAAAGTACAGGAAGGTACAAATGATGACGGACAGTAGCTCCGAAGACCAGAAGAGCGATAGCGACTTCGAAAACAAGAGACTAAGCTGTCTCAAATTACATAATGTACTTGCCAAAGATGATTACCAAACCATTTGGGTTACCCTCACAATAGCAGGGTCCCCAGTTAAAATGGAGCTAGATACAGGATCAGCTCTAACCGTAATAAATCGACGGGATTACGAGAGGCTATTTTCGCATATACCTCTAAAAGACACATCCATTATCTTCAAAATATATACGGGGCAGAAAGTATACCCCAAAGGAAAAATAAGGGTGCCTGTTGTATACAACAGCAAAGAAATACAAAAGTTGTATTTATACATTCTACAAGATGGTGGTCCACCGTTGTTGGGACGTGAATGGATCAGGAAGATACGTTTAGACTGGCACTCCATTCAGGCACTGACGGTGACCAGTAAGGAAAAAAACAATGATGACATCATACCTGAATGATTAAAAGACATTTTGGCCAACGCCAAAGAAGTGTTTCAAGAGAAACTAGGAACCTTGAAAGGCATCACCGCCTCAATAAAAGTGGAAGATGCAGCAATTCCCACATTTTTTAAGGCAAGACCGGTGCCATACGCAATACGTCCAGCAGTCGAGGCAGAGCTGGAGAATTTGGAAAAAGCAGGCGTATTATCCAAAATAGATTGGAGTGAATGGGCAACACCCATCGTTCCAGTCATGAAAAAAGCATTGAATAAAGA
Source organism: Somniosus microcephalus (assembly GCF_052327205.1). NCBI lineage: Eukaryota > Metazoa > Chordata > Chondrichthyes > Squaliformes > Somniosidae > Somniosus > Somniosus microcephalus. The sequence continues at coordinate 32,196,915 of NC_141018.1, forward strand.
TAAATCTGAAGAACAGAGAAAAATTTGCATCTGTGGTGACTTCAAGGTGACTGTAAACCCGGTCCTTCACACAGTACAGTATCCTCTTCCGAGGATAGAAGATATTTTCGCCTCACTATCCGGAGGTAAACGTTTCACCAAAATTGACTTGGCACAGGCATATCTACAGATGGAGGTTGAGGAGGCCTCTAAAAAGTATCTCACGATAAACACACACAAAGGCCTGTACGAGTACAATCGACTGGTTTTTGGAGTAGCATCAGCTCCAGCTATCTGGCAAAGAGCTATGGAGCAAGTCCTGCAAGGGATTCCGGGGACTCAATGCTACCTAGACGACATCCTTATAACAGGAGAAAACGACAATGAGCACCTTGCCAATTTGGAGCAGGTGCTCACTAGGCTGAAAGAACGGGGCCTACGAGCGAATCGCCCCAAGTGCGAATTTTTCCAAAATCAGATATCATATTGTGGCCACATAATTAATAATGAAGGGTTGCATAAGTCACCTGAAAAAATTGAAGCGGTTATAAAAGCCCCAGCACCTGAAAATGTTTCACAATTAAGGTCGTTCCTGGGATTAATAAATTACTATCATAAATTTTTACCGAACTTATCAACTCTTCTACACCCTCTTAATGAACTTCTACAAACAGGAGTGATTTGGAAATGGAACGAAGACTGTAAACGTGCCTTCCATAAATGCAAAGACTTAATCACATCCGAAGAAGTTTTGGCTCATTACAACCCATCACTGCCAATCAGACTGGCGTGCGATGCATCCCCTTACGGCATAGGAGCAGTATTATCCCATAAATTCCCTGATGGCTCAGAACGGCCGATAGCTTTTGCATCACGCTCATTAAACTCAGCTGAGCGTAACTATGCCCAAATCGACAGGGAAGCACTCAGCCTGGTATGGGGAGTGAAGAAATTCAACCATTACCTACACGGACAAAAATTTACCTTGTTGACTGACCATCAACCCCTCATCTCCATATTCAACCCTAAAAAAGGTGTTCCCATTATGACAGCGCAAAGGCTACAGAGGTGGCCCCTTTTTCTAGGGGCACACATAGAATACAAAGGGTCAAAACAGCATGGGAATGCTGACGGTTTATCGCGCCTACCGTTGCCAACGGTAGAAGAGGCACCTACAGTAGACCCAGTAGAGATGTTCCACTCTACCATAGTGGAATGTCTACCAGTGACAAATTCTGCCATTGAAAGGGAGACGAGAAATGACCCGACTCTCTCACGGGTCTATGATTTAACAGTGAAGGGATGGCCAGCACATGGCGAACCACTGTTGCCAGCATTCTCGCAAAGAAGAGAACAGCTGTCAGTGTGCCGAGGAACCTTGATGTGTGGATCCAGAGTGGTGATTCCACCCAAACTCCAGGATAAAGTGCTAAAGGAGCTTTACGAGGGGCATCTGGGTGGAGTGAAAATGAAGAACCTAGCTAGGGCGTTTGTATGGTGGCCAGGTATCGATGGAGACATCGAAGACATGACCAAGAGCTGCCTAGGATGCCAGAAGGTACAAAACGCTCCACCACAAGCCCCTCTACATCCATGGGAGTGGCCCTCATCTCCCTGGCAAAGGGTGCACATCGACTTTGCTGGTCCATTTATGGACTCAATGTTCTTAATCGCGGTTGATGCACACTCCAAGTGGCCGGAGGTAATAAAGATGTCCTCCACCACCACGGAAAAAACCATCACAGTATTAAGGACCATATTTGCCAGGAATGGGCTGCTGGAACAGATATGTTCTGATAATGGACCGCAATTTGTGTCCGAAGAATTCAGAAAGTTCTTAAAAAACAATGGGGTTAAGCACTACACGTCCGCCCCATACCATCCCGCCACCAATGGATTGGCTGAAAGGTTTGTCCAGACCTTCAAGAAGGCCATAAAGGCCATGGGTAATGAAGACATAAAACTTCAGCACAAGGTGGATAACTTCTTATTCGCATACAGGAATGCAACACATATGGTTACCAACCAAACTCCCGCCATGATGTTCTTCAATAGAAACCTAAGATGCCGGCTGGATTTGGTCAAGCCCAACATCAGAAGGGACGTGGAGAACCGGCAGTTTCAAGGCATGAATGAAAGGCCAACTAGAACCTTCCAGATAGGTCAACAAGTTTTGGCCCGGGACTACCGTACCGAGAAATGGCAGCCTGGAACTATCTGCACACGACTAGGACCACTGATGTATACCGTGGACATCGGAGAAAGCATAATAAGGCGCCATGCTGACCAAATCATAAAGTCATCCGAAAAGGGACAGCCTACACCACAACTCTATACATCTAACGATGAAGTAGAGATACCCATATCTACCTCCGATCCGGTGATACTGGAACCCGATGAACCCGACACTGGCATTCAAGCCGAATCAGCCTTGCCAGAAGAACCTACTACACCACCAGAAACTACTACACCCCCGAGGCATTATCCGGACCGAGTCAGGAAGCCTCCTGAGAGACTAACTTATAATTAATTAACTACAGCAATGTATATTATTTTGCTTATAACATGTAATTAATAATTACTTAAAATATGATGTACTGGTTAGCTAAAAGGGGAGGAATTGTGGTGTATGTGCCTTTAAGAGCCCCAGGTGTGCTGTAATGCCAGTAATTGCCACTCGGACTATATAAGCCTGTATATTGTGTATATCCGTTAGAACCCCCCCCAGACTTTGCTTAGTAAATACCTATGAACCAACTCCTGTCTTCAGTGTCTTTATCAACACACGGACACTACATGGCCTCCACTGCCTTCTGTGGTAGAGAATTCCACAGGTTCACCACTCTCTGGGTGAAGAAATTCCTCCTCATCTCAGTCCTAAATGGCTTACCCCTTATCCTTAGACTGTGACCCCTGGTTCTGGACTCCCCCGCCATCGGGAACAGCCTTCCTGCATCTAGTCTGTCTAGTCCTGTTAGAATTTTATAAGTTTCAATGAGATCCCCTCTCATTCTTCTAAACTCTAGCGAATATAAGCCTAATCGACCCAATCTCTCTTCATACGTCATTCCTGCCATCCCATTACAATCAGAAACAATCGGCGGGAACACGTGAAGTGGTGTAAATCACAGCCCGCTTGTGCGTGTGTGGAGCACTGGTGCACGCCTCTCCTCACCTGCCTATAATGGTGTGAGCAGCCCAAGTGTAATTCAGTAATTCAGTGCAGCCTGCTCGCAGCAACACACCGAGCCAGTACTGCGACACCAAACACAGTCAAATGGGAGCATTACAGTTCAAGCTTAATGCCAGCGCTTTTAACTGTGAACCGAAACTACTGGGGTACGGTAGCATAGTGGTTATGTTAAATAACAACAGAAAAAGCTGGAAAAACTCAGCAGGCCAGGCGACATCCGTGGAGAGAGAAATAGAGTCAACGTTTCAGGTCGAAACCCTTCGTCAGGACTGAAAAAACACAGGAAATGAAACAGATTAAAAGGCCAGTTTGGGGGCTGGGAAATGGGGATGAAAGAACAAAAAAGAAGTGAAGAGACATTAAGAGGTATTCAAAACCAGACGAGATGGTGATAGGACCAGTAAAGAGACAAAAGACGGCTCTAGATTAGGTGTGAAATGCGCTGGCAGAATGGGAGACAGCTGCCATGTGGGAGAGAAAAAAGGGGGAAGGGCACAAAACAAAGGTGTGGATAAAAAATATATATAAAAATGTAATAGGGGCCGAGGTTATGATCTGAAATTGTTGAACTCGATATTGAGTCTGGAGGGAAGTGGTTATGTTACTGAACTAGTAATCCATGAGGTCTGGACTAATGATCCAACAGATGTAAGTTCAAATCCCAACGCCATGGCAGCGGGGGGGCAATTAAATTTTTTTAAAATTCATTCATGGGATGTGGGCGTCGCTGGCAAGGCCAGCATTTATTGCCCATCCCTAATTGCCCTTGAGAAGGTGGTGGCGAGCTGCCTTCTTGAACCGCTGCAGTCCGTGAGGTGAAGGTGCTCCCACAGCACTGTTAGGAAGTTAGTTCCAGGATTTTGAGCCAGCGATGATGAAGGAACGGCCGATATATTTCCAAGTCAGGATGGTGTGTGTGACTTGGAGGGGAACTTGGAGGTGGTGGTTAACCCTTGCGCCTGCTGCCCTTGTCCTTCTTGGTGGAAGAGGTCGCGGGTTTGGGAGGTGCTGCCGAAGAAGCCTTGGCGAGTTAATACAGTTAATTAAATAAATCTGGAATTTAAAAAAAGCTAGTATCAGTAATGATGACCATGAAACTACTGGATTGACCCAACTGGTTCCTTTAGGGAAGGAAATCTGCCGTCCTTACCCGGTCTGGCCTATATGTGACTCCAGACCCACAGCATTGTGGTTGACTCTTAACTGCCCTCTGAAATGGCCTAGCAAGCCACTCAATTGTACCAAAGCGCTACAACCCAGTCAGCACTGTGGGGGTACCTTCACCACACAGACTGCAGTGGTTCAAGAAGGCAGCTCACCACCACCTGCTCAAGGGGCAATTCGGGATGGGCAATAAATGCCGGCCTTGCCAGCGATGCCCACATCCCACAAACGAATGTCATGAATGGGACAACGTGCCACTTGACAAATATTTATCCTTTTATTGCAGTATCACACACTGGAGACCATACGAGATGCCCACTATACCCTCCTCTGTTCTGCAAAAGTCAGTAAACAGTTGCCTTCAGGCTAAAGTTAACCATCGGATTTATTTACAAGTAAGTTAATTACACAGAAACAGAAATACACCGCAAGATACGGATTGTACAAATACTTGTAAAACATTAACGATAGAATCAAGCCATAAGAGTTTAAAATATATTTTTTTTAATGTATTCCTTACATGGTATTATAAAGAGAAATGCTTTTGGAAGTAAGTCTTTTGAACACCTCTTGGTTTACACAAGTGACTCGATTCATACGTCAGTCCACAGAGCCAAATACCTAAAACTAAAACCGAGCACTGAACTTGAACACTGGGCTAAGAATGATTAGCTATAGAAGTATTTTTTATGCCAAAAGAAGTCATGGATGTTAATCTTAAGATATTAATAACTTACATCCTGTCCAGATATCCTAAATAGGTCAATCACTAAAGATAATGAATTAGATACTTCCCTCTATCTGAAAACTCAACATTTCCAACAACAAAAAATGTCCCAGTCAATGAACAGACTTAACCTAATTAACATCTGAGCACAGACAGTGTCACTAAAATGGTAAAGAAATAGGCAGACTTGCATTTCTGTAGCGCCTTTCACAACCACCAGACATCCCAAAGTGCTTTGCAGCCAATGAAGTACTTTTTTGAAGTGTAGTCGCTGTTGCGATGTGGGAAATGCAGCAGCCAATTTGCGCACAGCAAGCTCCCACAAACAGCAATGTGACAATGACCAGATCATCTGTTTTAGTGATGTTGATTGAGGGATAAATATTGGGTCCAGGACACCAGGGAGAACTCCCCCTTACTCTTCTTTGAAATAGTGCCGCGGGATCTTTTACGTCCACCTGAGAGAGCAGACGGGGCCTCGGTTTTAATGTCTCATCCGAAAGATGGCACCTCTGACAGTGCGGCACTCCCTCAGCACTGCACTGGAGTTTCAGCCTGGATTTTTGCGCTCAAGTGTCTGGAGCGGGGACGTGAGATCCACGACCTTCTGACTCAGAGGCGAGGGTGCTACCCACTGAGCCACTGGCTGACACAATGGTGAGTAACTCCTCACTGGAATGGTGGTAACTCTGGACAGTTTTATCTATTGGCTACTTCCTTCTCCCGCTCAGAGAAACAAAGACATTTTTTGTACCCCGAGGTATCTGAAGCCAATTCCCTACATACCCTGACTAGCTAAAGTCAGAGAGCGAGTGAGAGGGAATTGCTGCAGTATGGAAACTCTGCTTCTGTTACAAGGGGGACCACTGGTAAGGGTCTGTTTTATTCTTTTTCTCCTTCAAATATAACTGTTTTAAAAAGTGCACAGACATACAATATTTATTGTGTAAATTATGTAACTTTCCACCAGCGCCTTCTGTAACTAATTTTAGATTCCCTCCCAGACATGTCCTTCAAAAGAGTTATATCCTCAATAAAACAGTGCCACCACATAAAATATTTTTTGTAATAACTTATATTCAATAACCGCGAGTTCCCCTTTCTCTGCACACAATCTTTATGGGCAGACATTACCTTGGTGCCTGCTACACTGTGTGACTTAATGACACAATATGGCTCACCACTATAGCCAAACAATACCCTGCTGGAAATGAAAAAAAACCCCAAATCAAACATTTTCTACTGAGTGTCTTCTTCAATGGATGAAGATTTTTGTTGTGGATTACTTTTACAATAGAATTTTGCTGGAACACTGTATTTTAGGGCTGTGCCAAGGTTTCGTGTGCTAGGGAGGATGCATTATAGAGATTGGCATCCTACAAATGGGAGCCATAAGCCCCGCTGTGTTATTTGTTTCCCTAATTTTCCAGTTTCCTTCTCTCCTCCCCTGAAGATTCATCGCTGGGTTACAGATTCACGAATACCAACAGCCCTTCAGCAACCTAGCCCCCCACCCTTGCAAGTGACCATCCTTCATAACATGGCGGGGCAGGACATTACAACCAACCGCGAACCTGCCCACATTTGATGCTCGCACATATATACTTTCCAACAGGAACCACTGGACAGTGAGAAGGTTTAGGAACCTTGACTAAATATTTATAAAGAAAGAAAAAAAGAAAGACTTGCATTTCTATAGCACCTTTCACGACCACCGGACGTCCCAAAGCGCTTTACAGCCAATGAAGCACTTTGTGAAGTGTAGTCACTGTTGTAATGTAGGAAACGCGGCAGCCAATTTGCGCACAGCAAGCTCCCACAAACAGCAATGTGATAATGACCAGATCATGGGGGAGAAATCGGGTTGCTTTGCGCTTCCCGTTAGCAAAGCCCCTAGCGCCCGGGCGCAGCGCCGCTAACGCCTCCCGTGAAATTCAGCGAGAGCCGGTAGCGCCCTGTGGCAATGACGCCGCCGAATTTCCCCCCCCAATATGTTTTAGTGATGCTGATTGAGGGATAAATATTGGCCGGGACACTGGGGAGAACTCCCCTGCTCTTCTTCGAAATAGTGCAAATGGGATCTTCAACGCCCACCTGAGAGAGAGCAGACGGGGCCTCGGTTTAACGTCTCATCCGAAAGACGGCACCTCTGACAGTGCGGCACTCCCTCAACACTGCACTGGGAGCATCAGCCTAGACTTTTGTGCTCAATGAACACTTATTATCCGATCATTATCACATTGCTGTTTGTGGGAGCTTGCTGTGCGCAATTTGGCTGCCGCGTTTCCTATATTACAACAGTGATGACACTTCAAATAGTACTTCATTGGCTGTAAAGCGCTTTGGGATGTCCAGAGGAGGTCAAAGGCGCTATATAAATGCAAATCTTTCTTTCTATTGTTGCTGTCGTTCCATTGAGAATATCAGCGCGTTACTATTATTGCTACCAGTTGAATCCATTATTCACAGAGATTATTGAATTTGTTGCTTATTATTAATTCTTATTAGTTGCCAGAATTGTTGCAATTTTTGGAAACGAAATGACTTTCAATTTAAAATAAAATTGATGCAAGATATTTTTCTTGTCAACTCTATTGAACAAAAAATATGCTATAGGTCGCACTGAAAATATCAATAAGTGTATGTGACTAGGGACGTATATTAATATTTAAATCAAGGCATTTTTATTAAAATGCGCTTTTGGCTGCAGATGTGTAGTTGTGACACTTCTGAAAGTAAACGACCTGACCAGTGTTGGGCTGACAGCAGAGACTGTCCTGAACACTTACGGCTGTTTGCTAAATTGGCCCAGTAATATATTGGGTGATCTCTCTGTCTACCAACAGTAATATATTGGGTGATCTCTCTGTCTACCGACAGTAATATATTGGGTGATCTCTCTGTCTACTGACAGTAATATATTGGGTGATCTCTCTGTCTACCGACAGTAATATATTGGGTGATCTCTCTGTCTACTGACAGTAATATATTCGGTGATCTCTCTGTCTACCGACAGTAATGTATTGGGTGATCTCTCTGTCTACCGACAGTAATATATTGGGTGATCTCTCTGTCTACCGACAGTAATATATTGGGTGATCTCTCTGTCTACCGACAGTAATATATTGGGTGATCTCTCTGTCTACCGACAGTAATATATTGGGTGATCTCTCTGTCTACCGACAGTAATATATTGGGTGATCTCTCTGTCTACCGACAGTAATATATTGGGTGATCTCTCTGTCTACCGACAGTAATATATTGGGTGATCTCTCTGTCTACCGACAGTAATATATTGGGTGATCTCTCTGTCTACTGACAGTAATATATTGGGTGATCTCTCTGTCTACCGAAAGTAATATATTGGGTGATCTCTCTGTCTACCGACAGTAATATATTGGGTGATCTCTCTGTCTACCGAAAGTAATATATTGGGTGATCTCTCTGTCTACCGACAGTAATATATTGGGTGGCACTACTACTGCAGCAACAACAACTTGCATTTATCTAGCGCCTTTAATGAAGTACAACGTCCCAAGGCGCTTCACAGGAGTGATTATCAAACAACATTTGACACCGAGCCACATAAGGAGATATTAGGGCAGGTGACCAAAAGCTTGGTCAAAGAGGCAGGTTTTAAGGTGAGTCTTAAAGGAGGAGAGAGAGGCAGAGAGGTTTAGGCAGGGACTTACAGAGCTTAGGGCCCAGGCATCTGAAGGCATGGCCGCCAATGGTTGAGCGATTATAATCAGGGATGCTCAAGATGCCAGAGTTGGATGAGCGCGGATATCTCGGGGGGTTGTGGGGCTGAAGGAGATTACAGAGATAGGGAGGGGCGAGACCATGGAGGGATTTGAAAACAAGGATGAGAATTTTAAAGTTGAGGCTTTGCCAGACCGGGAGACAATGTAGGTCAGCGAGCACAGGTGCGAGTTAGGACACAGGCAACAGAGTTTTGAACGAGCTCAAGTTTATGGAGGGTGGAAGATGGACGACCAGCCAGGGGAGCATTGGAATAGTCAAGTCTAGAGGTAACACTGGCCTGGATGAGGGTTTCAGCAGCAGATGAGCTGAGGCAGTAATATGTTGAGTGATACCTCTACCTGCTGGTCTATTGGAGAAACCAGCAAACTATTGAAGGGACTGAGTTTATCTGATGGAAAATATCTCCCTCACCTCTGATCTCCCTCTCTTTCCATGCTACCTTTATTGACTCTCTCCATGCTACTATGGTCAATACTCCTCTGAACTCTGGAGGTTTACCAGCACACATGGAACTACCCCAGTAAGAGCCAGGACCTTCAGCAAGGGAGGAGAGACAATTGGAAATACAAATTATGCAGGGAAGAACATCCACTCTCTGCCATGCTAATAGAAAGGAGAGACCAAGTGATATACCTATCAATTCCTCCAATAAAAGGCGAAGAGTTACGAAGGTGACTAAAGGTTTTTATTGACTAAATAACAGCCCACTCTCGTGGGTGATCCGATCCAAGCAGGAGGAATACCAGCCAGTCGCTCACCTTTATACCTGGCCTGGTGGGTGGAGCCAAGGCGGAGTCGGCAGTGGTCATCCCAGGTATAGCAGTGTGGCAAGAGGCGACCTCGTACCGTGATACAATAGTGGTCAGTGATACAGTTATAACGAACAGTGGTGAACAGTGCTAACGATAGTGAACGTGGTTTACCACATTCACCCCTTGTTTAGAATTAAGTCCGGCGGGGTGAAGTGTACTACCAATTCTGGTAGGTCAGTCTGTCCGGAGGCTTCGTAAGCCTCTCCGATCGCCGCAGCGGTGGTGTTGCCTTATCCGGTGCTGGTGCCTTATCCGGTGTTGATGCTGGTGTTTGCGTGGTCGGCGAGGGCTCGTGGGGTTCCGGCATGCCGTCTACCTGGACTGAGGTTGGGGGGGGTGGTGGCGGTGTTTCCGGATCGGCTGAGGGTGCGAGGTCTCGTAGGGAGACAGTGTCCTCCCGCCCGTCTGGGTACGCCACGTAGGCGTACTGGGGGTTGGCGTGCAGGAGGTTCACCCTCTCGACCAGGGGGTCCGTTTTATGGGTCCTCACGTGTTTCCGCAGCCAGACCGGCCCCGGGGCGGTCAGCCAGGTTGGTAGAGTGGTTCCCGTAGTCGACTTCCTGGGGAAAACGAACATTCGTTCATGGGGGGTGGTGTTAGTGGCCGTGCAAAGTAATGACCGGATGGAGTGCAGCGCTGTCGGGAGGACTTCTTGCCAGCGGGAGGTTGGGAGGCCCTTAGACTTTAAGGCTAAGAGGACGGCCTTCCATACCGTCGCGTTCTCTCTTTCCACCTGACCGTTACCTCTGGGGTTGTAGCTGGTGGTCCTGCTTGCTGCAATACCTCTCTCTAGGAGGAATTGCCGGAGTTCCTCGCTCATGAAGGAGGAGCCCCGGTCGCTGTGTATATAGTTCGGGAACCCGAACAAGGCGAAGAGGGCATTCAGGCACTTAATGACCGTGCTACTGGTCATGTCGGGGCAGGGGAAGGCAAAGGGGAAACGGGAGTACTCATCAACGATGTTGAGGAAGTACACATTACGGTCAGAGGACGGGAGGGGCCCCTTAAAGTCGATGCTCAGGCGCTCGAAGGGGCGGGTGGCCTTGATCAGGCTTGCTCGGTCCGGCCTATAGAAGTGCGGTTTGCACTCCGCACAGGTCTGGCAGTTCCTGGTCATGGTCCTGACCTCCTCGATGGAGTAGGTCAGGTTGCGGGCCTTAATGAAATGGTAGAGTCTGGTGACTCCGGGGTGGCAGAGCTGGTCGTGGAGGGTCTGAAGCCTATCGATATGCGCGCTGGCGCATGTCATTCGTGAAAGGGCATCAGGGGATTCGTTCAGCTTGCCTGGCCGGTACAAGATCTCATAATCGTAGGTGGAGAGCTCGATTCTCCATCTCAAAATCTTGTCATTCTTGATTTTGCCCTTCAGCTTGTTATTAAACATGAAAGCCACCGAACGCTGGTCGGTGAGGAGGGTAAATCGTTTGCCTGCCAGGTAGTGCCTCCAGCGCCGTACTGCCTCCACGATCGCCTGGGCCTCTTTCTCGACCGACGAATGTCGGATCTCGGGGCCCTGTAGGGTCCTTGAGAAGAAGGCCACTGGCCTCCCCTCCTGGTTTAGGGTGGCGGCTAAGGCGAAGTCGGAGGCGTCGCTCTCCACCTGAAAGGGGATGGACTCGTCCACTGCGTGCATCGTGGCCTTGGCTATGTCTCCCTTAATGAGGGAGAAGGCCGCGCACGCCTCCTCCGTGAGGGGGAAGGAAGTGGCTTTCAGGAGGGGTCTGGCTTTGTCCGCGTAATTGGGTACCCATTGGGCATAGTAGGCGAAAAGCCCCAGGGTTCTCCTAAGTGCTTTAGGGCAGTGGGGGAGGGGTAGCTCCATGAGGGGGCGCATTCTTTCTGGGTCGGGGCCGATGATTCCGTTCTCCACTACGCAGCCGAGGATGGCAAGGCGCGTGGTGTTAAACACGCATTTCTCCTTATTGTAGGTGAGGTTCAGCCGTTGGGCCGTACGGAGGAATTTCTCCAGATTCGCGTCATGTTCCTGCTGGTCGCGGCCGCAGATAGTGACGTTATCTAGGTAGGGGAATGTAGCCTGCAGTTCGTTCTGGTCAACCATCTGGTCCATCTCCCTTTGGAAGACCGAGACCCCATTAGTGACACCGAAGGGGACCCTAAGGAAGTGGTATAGGCGCCCATTCGCCTCGAAGGCGGTATACTGGCGGTCCTCAGGGTGGATAGGGAGTTGGTGGTAGGCCGACTTCAGGTCGATGGTCGAGAATACTTTATACTGTGCAATCTGATTGACCATGTCAGATATGCGGGGGAGGGGGTATGCGTCCAGCTGGGTATATCTGTTTATGGTCTGGCTGTAGTCGATGACCAGGCGGTTTTTATCGCCGGTCTTTACGACTACGACCTGGGCACGCCAGGGGCTGCTGCTCCCCTCGATAATGCCCTCTTTCAGGAGGCGCCGCACCTCAGAGCTAATGAAGGCTCTGTCCCCGGCGCTATACCGCCTGCTTTTGGTAGCGACGGGTTTGCAGTCAGGGGTAAGGTTAGCAAACAGAGAGGGTGGCGGGACCTTGAGGGTGGAGAGGCTGCAGGTGTTACGCGGTGGGCGGTTTAACGTTTGCTGGTTGTTGACTGTGAGTGGGGGGAGGGGTCCACCGTATGCTAGGGTTACGCTTTGGAGGTGGGATTGGAAGTCCAGCCCTAGTAGGACGGCAGCGCAGAGATGGGGGAGGACGAGGAGTTTAAAGTTTTTATACTCCGTGCCCTTAACCGACAGGGTCACGACACAGTAGCCGCTGATGTCCGTGGCGTGGGACCTCGATGCCATCGAGATTCGGCTGCGCGTTGGTAGGACAGAGAGGGAGTAGTGGCTCACCGTGTCTGGGTGGATGAAGCTCTCCGTGCTTCCGCTGTCGAACAGGCAGGTCGTGGCGTGGCCGTTCACTTTGATGTCCATCATTGACTTGGACAGATGGTGCGGGCGGGCTTGGTCCAGGGTGACGGAAGCTAGTGTGTAGCTGAGCGAGTCGTTGTCATCTGCGGGCGAGGCGGTCGGGCGTGGTGAGTAAAATGGCGTCTCCCACGAGGTAGGGCCCCATGAGGCACTATTGGGGTCGGTTGCCTTAATCAAAGATGGCCGCCCCCATGACTCATGTGTGGGGATGCTGGCCTCAGTTGCCCTAAACAAAGATGGCCGCCCCCATGACTCATGTGTGGGGATGCTGGCCTCAGTTGCCCTAAACGAAGATGGCCGCCCCCATAGTTCGCATGCGGCACTGCTGGCCTCTGAGGATCCGCTCCTGCAGGCCTTGGAGAAGTGGCCTTTCTTCAGGCAGGTTCTACATATGGAGTTCTTGGCTGGGCAGCGCGACCTCGGGTGCTTCTCCTGGCCACAAAAAAAACAGCCGGCGGCCCGATCGCGGATGCCCGATGTCGGGGCCGGTGCCGGGGGTGGCGGGGCCGGTCGGGTCCGGGACGCCGACGCAGAGGTAGGTCCCGGGGGCGGCGCTGGGAAGGGTGCTGTGGTAGGGGTCGGGCCCGAGTCCCAGGGTCGCGAGCAGTACCTGGTGAATGCTTCCTGATCTTGGTGGGCCACTTCCAGGGAGATAGCGAGGGCTTCAGCTTTTTCCATGCTGAGGTCTTTAGCTTCCAGCAGTCTTTGCCGTGAGTACTCGGACCGTAGGCCTTTCAGGAATGCGTCGCGGATATTATCTTCAGTATTTTCGGCTGCCGACACCGATTTAAAGTCACAGTTCCTGGCGAGTGCATATAGCGCCTGTGAGAATTCGGCTACTGATTCTCCTGGCTGTTGCGGCCGTGATCTTAGGAGGTGCCTAGCGTACATGTAGTTTACCGGGGTCCGGTACTTCTGTTTCAGCAGGTTGATGGCGGTCTCGTAGGTAGTCATGTCCTCGATGAGAGTGTATACTCTCGGGCTCAGTTGTGCCTGCAGGACACTTAGTTTGGATGCCTGAGGGACGCTGGATTCTCTCAGGTATGATTCGAAGCAGACCAGCCAGTGTTTAAAGTCTGCGGCTGAGTTTGCTGCTCGTGGGTTCAGGTCCAGGTACGGCGGTCTGAGGGCTCGCAGCCAAGCTGGCTGGTGTGGCTGTGCTCCTGGGAGCTGCGCTGGTGGCTCCTCCGCCGGTTGTGACTCGTTGTCGGACATCATTAAATTTAGTCAATAAAATTGATATACCTATCAATTCCTCCAATAAAAGGCGAAGAGTTACGAAGGTGACTAAAGGTTTTTATTGACTAAATAACAGCCCACTCTCGTGGGTGATCCGATCCAAGCAGGAGGAATACCAGCCAGTCGCTCACCTTTATACCTGGCCTGGTGGGTGGAGCCAAGGCGGAGTCGGCAGTGGTCATCCCAGGTATAGCAGTGTGGCAAGAGGCGACCTCGTACCGTGATACAATAGTGGTCAGTGATACAGTTATAACGAACAGTGGTGAACAGTGCTAACGATAGTGAACGTGGTTTACCACACCAAGGCTACCTCAAAACCAGTTCTTGGAAAGGAGTGACATGCCCAGTTGTTTGATGTGAAAGACCAAACTGTGGCCTTAACTTAGATATGCTGAACAACATGGGAACACAGGAACAGGAGGAGGCCGTTCAGCCCCTCGAACCTGTTCCGCCATTCAGTGAGATCACGGCTGATCTGTGACCTAGCTCCATCTACCCGTCCTTGCCCCATATCCTTCGATTAACAAAAATCTACCAATCTCAGATTTATAATTAACAATTCATCTAGCATCAACTGCCGTTTGCGGAAGGGAGTTCCAAACTCTGGGCGGTACCAGGTTTCCCTACTTTTAAGTGTCCACCTCTTGCCACATAATGGCTGACAGGATGATTCCCACTATAAAAAATGATGAGGCAGATGGGCTGAAGGGCCTCCCTCATCTGTGATCTAGACGAGGGAGCTAGATGTAATATCTCCAAGTTTGCAGACGACACAAAGCTGGGTGGGCGTGTGTGCTGTGAGGAGGATGCCGAGAAACTCCAGTATGATTTGGACAGGCTGGGTGATTGGGCAGATGTATGGCAGATGCAGTATAATGTGGATAAATGCGAGGTTATCCACTTTGGTGGCAAAAACAGGAAGGCAGATTATGATCTGAACGGCAATAGATTGGGAGAAGGGGAAGTGCAACGAGACCTGGGTGTCCTTGTGCACCAGTCGCTGAAGGTAAGCATGCAGGTGCAGCAGGCGGTTAAGAAGGCAAATGGTATGTTGGCCTTCATAGCAAGAAGATTCAAGTACAGGAGCAAGGATGTCTTGCTGCAGTTGTACAGGGCCTTGGTGAGACCACACGTTGAGTATTGCGTGCAGTTTTGGTCGCCTTATCTGAGGAAGGATGTTCTTGCCATGGAGGGAGTGCAGCGAAGATTCACCAGACTGATACCTGGGATGGCAGGAATGACGTATGAGGAGAGATTGTGTCGACTGGGCTTATATTCACTGGAGTTTAGAAGAATGAGAGGGGATCTCATTGAAACTTACAAAATTCTAACAGGACTAGACAGACTAGATACAGGAAGGATGTTCCCGATGGCCGGGGAGTCCAGAACCAGGGGTCAGAGTCTAAAGATAAGGGGTAAGCCATTTAGGACAGAGATGAGGAGGAATTTCTTCACCCAGAGAGTGGTGAACCTGTGGTATTCTCTACCACACAAGGCAGTTGAGGCCAATTCATTAAATATATTCAAGAAGGAGTTGGATATATTTCTTAAGGCTAAAGGGATCATGGGATATGGGGAGAAGGCAGGGACAGGGTACTGAAGTTGGATGATCAGACATGATCTCATTAAATGGCGGAGCAGGCTCGAGGGGCCGAATGGCCTACTCCTGCTCCTATCTTCTATGTTTTGATGTTACCACAGTCATAAGCAGTTAACCCACTACCAGTCTTTAACTGCCTGCAAGGTGAGGGTGACTCACGCTCTGCTTTGCTTTCCTCTCCCTCACTTCCGATCGAGAACTCCCGCGGGACGTCTCCGTGTGAGAAACCGCAAGACTAACCCCGCAGCTCTGTGGTAAAGCAGAGTGTCTGGAGTTTAAGTGCAGTTAAAATTAATTGAGTTCCACAGCAAAAAAAAACATGAAAAAACAAAGGAAACCTTGATTTTGCCCATTTAAAAAAAAAACACTCTCTGTAGAGAAAAATAAAATGGATTAGGGCCTCTTAAGAACAAAATTCAATAGATTCTTATTCCCAAATTAATTTATTACCAAAGTGTTGTTTTGTTAATGAGGTAGAAAGACTGACCTATGGCATTCTCACTGAACAAATCAGGCAACACGTTAAGCTTTTGGCTCATTGTCAGTCAGTTCGAACTAGGATCCTAAATAGCAGTGTTAAAGAACAGCACCAAACAGCAACTTGCATCTCTATAATGCTCCTCATGGACTGCAAGGTCTTTCAAAACAGTGATTGTTAAACAGGAGGGAGAATGGAGATGGTCGGGTTATGGAGAGGGCTAAAGAAAGACTTGCATTTATATAGCGCCTTTTGCGACGTCTCAAAGCGCTTTACAGCCAATGAAGTACTTTTTGAAGTGTTGTCCCTGTTGTAATGTGGGAAACACGGCAGTCAATTTGTGCACAGCAAGCTCCCACAAACAGCAATGTGATAATGACCAGATAATCTGTTTTTGTCATGTTGATTGAGGGATAAATATTGGCCCGGACACCAGGGAGAACTCCCCTGCTCTTCTTCGAAATAGTGCCGTGGGATCTTTTACATCCAACTGAGAGAACAAACAGGGCCTCGGTTTAATGTCTCATCTGAAAGACGGCACCTCTGACAGCGCAGCACTCCCTCAGCACCGCACTGCAGTGTCGCCTAAATGTTTGTACTTGAGTCTCTGGCGTGGAACTTGAACCCACAACCTTCTGACTCAGAGGCGAGGGTGCTACCCACTGATCCACAGCTGACACACTGGGATGGAGAGAGGGCCGGTATCAGGGAGAGGGTTGGGATGCGAAGAGGGTTGGGACAAGGAGGGCTGAAGGCATGGTTCAGGTGAAGGCTTTCGAGAAGAGAGGGAGCAGGGAGGCCATTGGCATAAGCGGAGGGAACGAGAGAGGGAGTTCTAGAGGAGAGGACTGTGGTGACTGAACAAGTGGCCATCAATGGTGGAATGGATGGAGCAGGTGACAAGCAATGGGCAGTGTTGGCAGAGCGAAGAGTGTGTGACGATCTACGACTGGAAGAGATCACCAAGGTAGGATGGAATGAAGGTGTCACCTAATGTAGTATTAAGCAAAAACTGCCAGAAGACAATTCAACAACAACAATTTGTTTTTATATAGCGTCTTTAAAGTAGTAAAACGCCCCATGGTGCTTCACAAGAGCGATTATCAAACAAAATTTGACACCGAGCCACATAAAGAGATAGTAGGACAGGTGACCAAAAGCTTGGTCAAAGAGGTAGGTTTTAAGGAGCGTCTTAAAAGGGGAAAGAGAGGCAGAGAGATTCAGGGAGGGGATTCCAGAGCTTAGGGTTTAGACAACAGAAGGCACAGCCGCCAATGGTGGAGCGATTAGAATCAGGGATGCTCAAGAGGGCAGAATTGGAGAAGCACGGAGATCTCTGTGGGGGGGGGGGGGGCAATGATCCCTGTTAAAAAAAAAAAATTGTGCACGGTCCCTTTAAGTTTGCTCTACGGCCGCGCACGCACACAGTTAAGAGGGAACATTGGTTGTAGGGCTGGCGGAGATTACAGAGATAGGGAGAGGTGAGGGCAAGGAGGGATTTGAACACCAGGATGAGAATTTTAAGATTGAGGAGTTGCCGGACCAGGAGCCAGTGTAGGTCAGCGAGCACAGGGGTGATGGGCGAACTGGACTCGGTGTGAGTTAGGACACGGGGCAGTGAGCACAGGGGGTGATGGGTGAACGGGACTCGGTGTGAGTTAGGACACGGGGCAGCGAGCACAGGGGTGATGGGTGAACGGGACTTGGTGTGAGTTAGGACACGGGGCAGTGAGCACAGGGGTGATGGGCGAACTGGACTCGGTGTGAGTTAGGACACGGGGCAGTGAGCACAGGGGGTGATGGGTGAATGGGACTTGGTGCGAGTTAGGACACGGGGCAGTGAGCACAGGGGTGATGGGTGAACGGGACTGGGTGTGAGGACACGGGGCAGTGAACACAGGGGGTGATGGGTGAACGGGACTGGGTGTGAGTTAGGACACGGGGCAGTGAGCACAGGGGTGATGGGTGAACGGGACTGGGTGCGAGTTAGGACACGGGGCAGTGAGCACAGGGGGTGATGGGCGAACGGGACTTGGTGTGAGTTAGGACACGGGGCAGCGAGCACAGGGGCGATGGGTGAACGGGACTGGGTGTGAGTTAGGACACGGGGCAGCGAGCACAGGGGGTGATGGGTGAACGGGACTGGGTGTGAGTTAGGACACGGGGCAGCGAGCACAGGGGTGATGGGTGAACGGGACTTGGTGTGAGTTAGGACACGGGGCAGTGAGCACAGGGGTGATGGGCGAACTGGACTCGGTGTGAGTTAGGACACGGGGCAGTGAGCACAGGGGGTGATGGGTGAATGGGACTTGGTGCGAGTTAGGACACGGGGCAGTGAGCACAGGGGTGATGGGTGAACGGGACTGGGTGTGAGGACACGGGGCAGTGAGCACAGGGGGTGATGGGTGAACGGGACTGGGTGTGAGTTAGGACACGGGGCAGTGAGCACAGGGGTGATGGGTGAACGGGACTGGGTGCGAGTTAGGACACGGGGCAGTGAGCACAGGGGGTGATGGGCGAACGGGACTTGGTGTGAGTTAGGACACGGGGCAGCGAGCACAGGGGCGATGGGTGAACGGGACTGGGTGTGAGTTAGGACACGGGGCAGTGAGCACAGGGGGTGATGGGTGAATGGGACTCGGTGTGAGTTAGGACACGGGGCAGCGAGCACAGGGGGTGATGGGTGAACGGGACTGGGTGTGAGTTAGGACACGGGGCAGCGAGCACAGGGGGTGATGGGTGAACGGGACTGGGTGTGAGTTAGGACACGGGGCAGCGAGCACAGGGGGTGATGGGTGAATGGGACTCGGTGTGAGTTAGGACACGGGGCAGTGAGCACAGGGGGTGATGGGTGAACGGGACTGGGTGTGAGTTAGGACACGGGGCAGTGAGCACAGGGGGTGATGGGTGAACGGGACTGGGTGTGAGTTAGGACATGGGGCAGTGAGCACAGGGGGTGGTGGGTGAACGGGACTGGGTGTGAGTTAGGACATGGGGCAGTGAGCACAGGGGGTGGTGGGTGAACGGGACTGGGTGTGAGTTAGGACATGGGGCAGTGAGCACAGGGGGTGATGGGTGAACGGGACTGGGTGTGAGTTAGGACATGGGGCAGTGAGCACAGGGGGTGGTGGGTGAACGGGACTGGGTGTGAGTTAGGACACGGGGCAGTGAGCACAGGGGTGATGGGTGAACGGGACTTGGTGTGAGTTAGGACACGGGGCAGTGAGCACAGGGGGTGATGGGTGAACGGGACTGGGTGTGAGTTAGGACACGGGGCAGTGAGCACGGGGGGTGATGGGTGAACGGGACTGGGTGTGAGTTAGGACATGGGGCAGTGAGCACAGGGGGTGGTGGGTGAACGGGACTGGGTGTGAGTTAGGACATGGGGCAGTGAGCACAGGGGGTGGTGGGTGAACGGGACTGGGTGTGAGTTAGGACACGGGGCAGTGAGCACAGGGGTGATGGGTGAACGGGACTTGGTGTGAGTTAGGACATGGGGCAGTGAGCACAGGGGGTGATGGGTGAACGGGACTGGGTGTGAGTTAGGACACGGGGCAGTGAGCACAGGGGGTGATGGGTGAACGGGACTGGGTGTGAGTTAGGATACGGGGCAGTGAGCACAGGGAGTGATGGGTGAACGGGACTGGGTGCGAGTTAGGACACGGGGCAGTGAGCACAGGGGGTGATGGGTGAACGGGACTGGGTGTGAGTTAGGACACGGGGCGGTGAGCACAGGGGGTGATGGGTGAACGGGACTGGGTGTGAGTTAGGACACGGGGCAGTGAGCACAGGGGGTGGTGGGTGAACGGGACTGGGTGTGAGTTAGGACACGGGGCAGTGAGCACAGGGGGTGATGGGTGAACGGGACTGGGTGCGAGTTAGGACACGGGGCAGTGAGCACAGGGGCGAGGGGCATATTGAGCTAGCTGATCTCAGTTAGAGGATGCAATCGGGTGGCTACATATTGGCTTCAGTGCCCTGGACTACTGAGGGGCGAATTCGGCCAAGGTTCTGTGCGCTCTCCACCAGCGACTCCCTGCAGGATAGTGCGCATGTGTGACTGTCAACTGAGGATAGGAGCCGGCTCAGCTTTGATAGCCTCCATGCTTGAATAGGGTGTTGACATTCACTCTCACGGCTCAGACGTGATTTGACCACTTGGATGAGGTGCTGGAAGGCTTCTGGTGCACCATCTTTCCCAGCAAGAGATGGTGCCTTAAGGAGAGGAAGGGGAGAACATGGCAGTATCAGCAAGTGGGCTGCACGCAAAACAAGCTGGAGTTTTGCCAGTTCATAGTCAGGCCTGTCTCTGAAGCATCTCAGTCCAAAACTTATCCCTCAGCCAACATCACTAAACTAATTATCCGATCATTATCACAGTGCTGTTTGTGGGAGCTTGCTGTGCGCAAATGGGCTGCCGCGTTTCCTACATTACAACAGTGACTACACTTCAAAAAGTACTTCATTGGCTGTAAAGCACTTTGGGGCGTCCTGAGGTTGTGAAAGGCGCTATAGAAATGCAAGTCCTTTCTTTCTATGCAGAAGCCTACCTTTGCAGGCCTAATCGTGGTATAGCTGCCTATAACAAACTAGAGTACCACAGCCACACATTCTCCGTAGAAAGAAGCTGGAATAGCGCCAACTATAGAGAAGCCTGTTTCTGTAGGCCCAGTTGCACATTCTCTGGAGCAATGCCAATCCGCAGAGACCTATCTCTGCAGGCGTCAGTCACATTCTCTCTATAATAAGCTACAGCAGCAGCGATCCATAATCTCTCGAGTCCTGGCAACTCACTCATTCTGTTTAAACAAGCTGGAATCAGTCTATAGGGAATCCTTCCCTCATATGGTCCCAGTCGCGGTCTGCCTCTGTAATGAGCCAGGTCAGTAGCCGCTGTCCATGAACAAGTCTCGTCTCGGGTGCCAGTGTCTGTCATGCCCTGCCTGTGTGGAGAGGCTGGAGTTGTGCCAGTGCACGCCGAGGCCTGTCTCTGTCCGTCCGTCACGATTGCTTTCCGTGTAATTGGGAAACGGAGCAATCTCCATCGGAGTCGGGTCTCTACCCGCGCGCACACATGCCAAGATAGATCTCGACTTTGAGCAACGGTGTAAAAATGGGCAATAGTGAATCGGCAGCCCGGTTTACCCCTCTTCCTCCATTTTCATTTCCGACGGAATCGCTATCACCCATTTCACACCATCGCACAAAGCCAAAATCCACCCCCTCTCTCTTTAAACATAAGAACATAAGAAATAGGAGCAGGAGTAGACCAATCGGCCCCTCGAGCCTGCTCCGCCATTCAATAAGATCATGGCTGATCTGATCCTAACCGCCAATCTACTATCACAGAACCATCTCCTGAATCTAACAGAATTAGACGCACGAAATAGGAGCAGGATCAGGCTACACGGCCCCTGGGCCCGCTCCGCTACCCACAGGGCCATGACCGATCCGAACCTAGACTCATGTCCAAATTCCTGCCCGCTCCCCATAACCCTTTATTCCCTTTACTTCTAGGAAACTGTCTATTTCTGTTTTAAATTTATGTAATGATGTAGCTTCTACAGCTTTTTGGGGCAGCATATTCCATGGACCTACCACCCTCTGAGTGAAGTAGTTCCTCCTCATCTCAGTTTTGAAAGAGCAGCCCCTTATTCTAAGACTATGCCCCCTAGTTCTAGTTTCACCCATCATCGGGAACATCCTCCCCGCATCCACCCGATCCAACCCCTTCACAATCTTATATGTTTCAATAAGATCGCCTCTCATTTAACCGTGCTTCCCAATTCTGCAAGTGACTTCCGTTGTGTTCTCCTGTGACTTGCTTAGGATCCAAAGTGAACCTTCCCTAATTTGCCTCTATTGTATGGAGCCCAGCATCCAGTTGACATGGTCAGTAACCCCATCATTGCCAACACTATGTCACGTCAACTTCTGCTGCGACGTAGAATTACATAGAATTTTACTGCACAGGCCATTCGGCCCAACAGGTCCGCGCCGGTGTTTATGCTCCACACGAGCCTCCTCCCACCCCTCTTCATCTCACCCCGTCAAAATGTCACTCCGTCTCCAAAGGATTTGGGCAACATTGTGGCATTCACCCAAAAGTATCCAAATCCAGTTTATCTTAAGAATCTGACACCCTCACTTTCAGTCCAGCTCACCGACTGCTCCAGCCCCAGTTTTCATGTCGTTAGCAGGTAGCGTTGGTCCACTGCAAAGCTTTGGAGCCTGCAAACCCAGGGCCGCTAACAAAGCAGATTTCCAAGTGAGGAGATTTAGATCAGGTGAGAATGACTTAACCAGCAGGTACATGAGTTTGTTGAAAAACCCAGGCTCAAGTCCCACATCAGACGTCTCTTTTGGATTATTATTGCCTGCTTCTGGAGGCAAACTGGTTATTTTCCAAAGGACATTTCCAGGAACAAAGGATTTGCAGCCAATATTTCCGCCTTTTCATATACAAGTTTCAACCGGGAAAGCTTTTTACTGTGATAGACTGATACCTGGGATGGCAGGAATGACGTATGAGGAGAGATTGGGTCGATTGGGCTTATACTCGCTGGAGTTTAGAAGAATGAGAGGGGATCTCATTGAAACTTATAAATTTCTAACAGGACTGGACAGACTAGATGCAGGAAGGCTGTTCCCGATGGCGGGGAGTCCAGAACCAGGGGTCACAGTCTAAGGATAAGGGGTAAGCCATTTAGGACAGAGATGAGGAGGAATTTCTTCACCCAGAGAGTGGTGAACCTGTGGAATTCTCTACCACAGAAGGCAGTTGAGGCCAATTCATTAAATATATTCAAGAAGGAGTTAGATATATTTCTTAAGGCTAAGGGGATGAAGGGATATGGGGAGAAAGCAGGGACTGGGTACTGAATTTGGATGATCAGCCATGATCGCATTGAATGGCGGAACAGGCTCGAGGGGCCAAATGGCCTACTCCTGCTCCTACCTTCTATGTTTCTATGATTATAGAGGTTTCACTTACCTTAGTGGAAGTACCCTGTCTAAGGTTTGAGTCTACATAGGTGACTAAAAATTGATAGTCGATCTCTTAATTGACCATCTAATTTGTTGACTTGGATTTATACAGCGCCACATCGTAGAAAGATCTCAATGACTTTGGCCTGCAGTGACGGTTGTCAGTAGGCGAACACAGCAGCGCATTTTCACAGCAAGACTCCACAAACAGGGCAAGGCAGACGACCAATTAATCTGTTTCCGGGTGTGTTGGCTGACCTCGGCACTGGGGGGAACTCCCCTGCTCTTCTTCGAAGATTGACGTGGCATCTTTAAAACCCACCTGTAGTGTATGTACCCGTCTACCTTTAAGGGAACTATTGAATGTAACCGTTCACCTTTAAGGGAACTACTTTAGGTGTGGCACTATTTGTTTGGCTTCTGTATACTGTAATACCGATAGTGACCACACCAGTATATAAGTGTTGTAGCAGGATTTCTGGGGCAGATTCGCCCGGACCTTCGAATAGTAAAGACCTGTTTGTTTGTTACTTCTGAAGTCTGTGTATTTATTAACTGCACAACCCACAGACTTTACAGTGGCGACGAGTCCGATCGTACCCTGCGGCAAGATTACCATAAGCAACGAAGAGCGTCGAAGAGAGACAA
The DNA here is from genome assembly GCF_052327205.1 of Somniosus microcephalus. Classification (NCBI taxonomy): domain Eukaryota; kingdom Metazoa; phylum Chordata; class Chondrichthyes; order Squaliformes; family Somniosidae; genus Somniosus; species Somniosus microcephalus. Next base: position 32,220,415 of record NC_141018.1, read on the forward strand.
CCGCCCTCGTCGTGCTACCAAAAGAAAACACGAGGCTGCAACAACAGAAAGCAGGAAGACTAACAACAAAAGCTGTATCAGCAACAGGCACTGACTACCCTTCTGCCACGGTGCGGAGTGAGCCGACCAGCAAGAAACAAGGCGGCCGAAGAGACTGTGAGTAGGGGAAGGTGTAGAAGCATCCGGAGGTTAAGGGCAGAGCACTCGACCTTGGTCGAGGGGGAGCTGTGCCGGCCAAAAGTCGGGTCCAACGGCGTCGGGTGACAGCCGGACCGCGATCGGCGGGACAATCGGGGCAGCGACCGCAGCCACGAAGCGCTGAGCCTGCGAGTAGGCGCGGGAAGAGAAACCCAGCCGCAGCCGGGGAGGGAAACACCGGTCTGCGAGAGTGCTGGGGAGGCGAACGGGAACCGTGCGGGTGAGAGCCGGGTGCGGAGAGAGAGACTGCGAGGAGCCGGTCCAGCGGCTGAGCTGTTCTCCACCAACGGGGTACTCAGAGCCGGCAAAACCGAACGTGCGGGAGTGGGTGAGAGACACAGCCGAAAACGGGGTGAGAGACTGCGCGAGAGCCAGTCCAGCGGTGAGCTGTTCTCCACCAACGGAGTACCCAGGGCCGGTAGCATCGAACGTGCGGGTGAGAGAGACAGAGCCGGGTACGGAGAGAGAGACTGCGCGAGAGCCAGTCCAGCGGCTGAACTGTCCTCCGCTAATGGGGTGTACCCAGCGCCGGTAGAGCCGTGCGGGCGGGAGGAAAAGACATAGCCGAGTAAGGGGAGCTGTGCGGTAGCCAGCCAGCGGCTGAACCTGTCCGCTGAGGGGGAAGCGTACCCCTTCCACCGGGAAGAAACGCGGGAAACCGCCATTGAAGTGGGCGGGGCGAGAAAGGAAGAGCGGGAAACCGCCATTTTCGCGGGAAAACCGCCATCTTGATTGACATACCGCCATTGAAGTGGGCGGGGAGAGAAGGAAAGCGGGAAACCGCCGATTTCGCGGGAAAACCGCCATCTTAGAAACAAATAAATAACTAAGAAATACTGGTGCTGCTCCCAAGGGAAGAAAGATGCCTAAGCGAGGGAATATTAACGACTTTAATTCTGAAATAGAAGACTGGGCCACGTACGTGGAACGCATAGAGATCTATTGCGAAGCCAACAAAATAGAGGAAGACGACAAGGCGATAACATTGCTAAACTCGATGGGGGCAAAAACATACGGGCTCTTGAAGCATCTAATAGCACCAAATAAACCAGCGGATCAGACCTTCGAAGAGATTGTGGCTGTGCTGAAGGACCACTTGAACCCCACACCGCTGATGCTGGCTGAACGATTCAAATTCTACGCAAGAACGCAGAAGAAAGACGAAAGCAATGCGGCATACTTGGTCGAACTGCGTAGGCTAGCGAAATACTGCCAGTTCGGAGGGAATCTGACAGAAGCGCTGCGGGACAAGTTCGTATGCGGATTGTCCAAAGAAGGGATGCAGAAGTGACTACTGGAAGAGAATGACCTCACACTGGACAGGGCTGTCCTTATAGCTGCATCGCACGAAGCCGCAGCGAAAGGAACGGCGGAAATGCAACTAAAGGCGGCGGCACTCGGGGTGGACCAAATTACTTCAAGCACAACAAAATGCTACCGTTGTGGGAAGACAACGCATGACCAGAATCAATGCTGGTTTAAGAATCAAGAGTGTAGGAAATGTGGCAAACTGGGTCACATCGCGAAGGTATGCCGGTCCGGGAAAAAGATCAATAATCAAAGGAAGCCACCACCAGAAAAGTACAACAAGGTACACAAGGTGGCTGAGAAGAGTTCAGACGAACAGAATTCAGACTCAGACCCAAACAACCAGGAGCTGGGTAGTCTGAGAATCCACAATGTGGGTAAAGAAACGGATCTACAGGCCATCTGGGTCATACTAAAAATAGCTGGAGTCCAAATAAGAATGGAGCTGGACACTGGATCAGCTCTATCAGTCATCAACCGAAGGGACTACCACTGGCTATTCTCTCACATACCTTTAAGAAATACCAAGTTCGTATTACAGACATACACGGGGCATAATGTATACCCCGTGGGGAAAATAAGAGTCAAGGTGAGAGATAGGGGTAAAGAACACCCAAGAATGAGCTTGTACGTATTACCTGAGGGAGGACCACCACTTCTAGGACGGGAGTGGATTAAGAAAATAGACATGGAATGGCATTACCTAAAAGCCATAATGAGGGAGGACTCGGTGCAAGCTATTAGCTCAGATTCTGAAATGGATGATGATAAGACCAAGTCGAAAACGAAGACAGGCAGAAGGACTTATGGTACCAAGAAGAATAAAGCTGCAGAGCAGAACTCCAGGTTGACAGAGAATTCTGAGCCTGTTCAAGCAAAGGATTCATCCATGACGGAAGAACACCGAGCTCGGACGCAAACTTATGTCAAAGTACGACAACAATTAGAACAGTTGAGTGATCGTCTCGTACAGGAGATGAAAAATATGGAAAAGTTCTGGGACACCGAATGGGGGAACCTGGAAAGACTACAGAGACAGCTAGCTCAAGCAGAGAGCGACCATAGAGCCATCATGGTCAAATACCAATCACATTCCCCTGATGCTGTTCAGGAACTAGAATATTTACAGAATGAACCAAAGGAAGAGGAATCTTCAGGGAGCCAGGATTTTATTCCAGTTCTTCTTTACGACTCCTTACAAGCAGAATGTGAGAAGTTGAAAGAACAGTATGAACAGGCCCAGGCTACAATTCAGAAGGGGGTTAACTCGGCAGCCTCCGAAAAGCTAGTTTCAGTAGAAGCATATGAACAACTAAAGGTTGAACATGAGCAAGAAGTCCAAAGGCTGCAGGAAATTCTTGATGAGCTCAAGGCCAAGACAGACTCATCGATAGAAGCTCCATCCATAGATGAGCAATTAGAGGTGAAAATCATGGCAGAGCATGAAAGACAGGGGCCTAGAAATTCAGTTGCCTTAGCGCCGCTTTTGAGGCGCTAGAGGGACTAGCGCCAGAGTTATGGCCATTTGAAAAATTGAGTGGGGCCCTAAAGCGGCGTTGCACCGGTAGCGCTGCGCCGGCACCGATGACGTCATCGGTGTGCGCAGCGTCCCAGTTGCCGTGGTAACCCGCCCGAACTCCGAAATTGAGTTGCGGCCGCCTCGCCCGTGGCAGCCGCAAGCAACGTTCTGTAAAAGGTGCCTTGCTGAAGTTAGCGCCGGCGCATTAAGGTCGCGCGGCGGCCGGCCGCTTCCCCGGCGGCCGCCTGCCCGCACCTCCCTCCCCGGACTCCTCCAAGACCCCCCCGCGGCACAGATGCGTGTGGGCCGCGAGCCCGGCACTTCTCCGAGGTGCCGGGCTCATTTTTATTCAGCCGTCAACGGCCAGCGGTCGGGTGCAGGCAGCTCCTCCTTAACGGAAGGAGGAGGCCTGCACTTCCCCAGCCTGCCGCACCGCATCGGGCGCCGCAGCGCCGGAACAGCGCCGCAATGGGGCAGGTAGCGCCCATTGGGAGGCGCTGAAACCCTCCAGTAGCGCCGGCAGCCGTTTGGGCGCGGCGCTACTGAATTTTTGGCGCGCACAGGGGGACTTAGCGTCGGCACTAACTTCCGGCGCTAAAGCCCTGGCTGCGCCAAAACCCAATTTCTAGGCCAGGATGTCCAAGAACTTATAAAAACATTGAAGGACACCCAAGACAAATATGAGGCGGCAATGTCTGAGGTTCAACAACTTGAAGAACAGATTCAACTGGGAATCCTTGCAGTGGAAGAACAGGACACTGTAAGAATGGTCCCTGAACATGAACTAGAGAGCATCAGGGCGCAACTTTTCCGAGCGCTGAAAGCCAAAGTTCAAGAGGAACGTAAGGTGGAAGTATTGGAGAAAGAGGTGGATGAAATGGAGAAGACTCTGATCCACCGTGTTCCCAGGGAAGAGTTAACGGTCGGCCAACTGCTTCATATGCTGAAGGACAAGACTCTACAAGGGGAACAATCTGAACACGAGCTTCAATCTTCAGGGGGAACGAGTTTGGAGCTCTCAAAAGTCACGGAGATAGCTGAGGTGGCAACACAAATTTTACAAGGATGCCAAAAGTACGTTGAATCACGTCAAGGTGAACAGAAGAAGGTGGAAACCGTTACTTCAGTAGAAGGGTTAAATAGCCTGATAACGCAATTACCGGTGGAAAGGAAGGTATTGAACTCACAAATGAGGTCCGTCGTGAAGGAATGGCAGATAACCCAGGAAGAGCGGGATGAATATGAATGCATGAAGAAGGCTTTTCAAGAAAGATGTTTAGGGAAGGAACCACCGTCAGCTAACGTCCAGACGGGTGAGGAGGAAGAAGAAGTCTCTCTCGCTGGCCTAACTCAGGATGAACCTGAATATTACCATGACCTGTTGAGTGACACTGAATATTATGAGGATGTGGTCTGCCCAGCTTGTGATGAAAACTCTCAAAGTGCTGAAATCCGGATGAAGCACTTAAGGTCTAAGGAACATAGAGAGTTGGTGGCGCTACAGCTGGCAGCCGAGAAAGGAGCTCCGAGAGTTTCAAAAAGGCAGAAAAGAAAAAGAAGAAGCAGAAGATAATAACTGTCTAAAATATTAGCACTTCTACCATTCCAGGCGGGACATTACGAAAGGAGCTAAATTAGTTGAAAAACTGGAAAATGTCAAGACAGCCAGTTGGTTGTCAAAGTCCGCACTGCTGGTTCAACAGGACGAAAGTTCAAGCTGCTACGTCAAGAAAAAGGCTATGGAGGAGTCACGCTAGCCAGGTGAACCGGCTACCCCAAAGAAATGTTGTTCGGAACGAGTCAAGATCAGAGACTGAATCTATGAACTGTTTCCGCAGAGACGGAACCTGTGAACTGTTTCCACCGAGATTATATTTGTAAATTGTTTTATATGACATTGACTCCACCGAGATTATAGCTGTAATTTGTTTTATAGGAAGTTGAAGATATGTATGTTTAACGGGAACTCTGTAAGTAATAAGCTAAAAAGGGAGGATTGTAGTGTATGTACCCGTCTACCTTTAAGGGAACTATTGAATGTAACCGTTCACCTTTAAGGGAACTACTTTAGGTGTGGCACTATTTGTTTGGCTTCTGTATACTGTAATACCGATAGTGACCACACCAGTATATAAGTGTTGTAGCAGGATTTCTGGGGCAGATTCGCCCGGACCTTCGAATAGTAAAGACCTGTTTGTTTGTTACTTCTGAAGTCTGTGTATTTATTAACTGCACAACCCACAGACTTTACACCACTGACAGCAGTATTTTGCAAAAAAGCCTTAATCTTAGGAACAGCTTCATTCAGCAAGATAGGAACAGGGGGAGGCCATTCAGCCCCTCGAGCCTGCGCTGCCGTTCAGTTGCTCTGCACCTCAACTCCATTTACATGCTTTTGCTCCGTATCCCTTGATACCCTTACTCAACAAAAACCTATTGATCTCAGTTTTGAAAGCTCCAATTGACCCCCAACAGCCACAGCTTTTTGGGGGGATTACAGATTTCTACTAACCATTGTGTGAAAAATGTCCTCCTGATTTTGCTTATGAATGACCTGGCTGTAATTTTAAGATTACGTCCCTCTTCTTGATTCCCCCACCGGAGGATATGGTTTCTCCAGTCCATCTAGCCCACCTATCCACTATTCCCTTGGTGCATTTCTAACAACCCCGAATCCCTTTTGTTGACAGGAATCTGTCTGGTTCCTTCTTGAAACACATTGGCCCGTCATTTCCGATCGGAGGCTTCCTGCGTGCGGAGGCCTCCTATCGGAATTAAATCTACGCACTTACCTGAGGGCTCCCGAGGTCCAGACACTTCCGATCCCGGGCCTCTCCACAGTCGAAGTGCGCAGGGCCCACGTATCCCAGGGGCGCAGGCGGTTCGCAAGCGTCCCTGGGATCACATGGGCCAGGCCAGCCAATAAGAGAAGGAAATCCCCCTTCATACTTTTGACAGATAGACCCGTCAAATATATGAATGGAGATCACCCCAAAAACACATCAAAACATTAAATACATTTTTTTTAAATAACGTTTTTAAAATGAGTTAAAATTACATTAAATTAAATATTTTAAACAAAAATTTAATTTTTTGAAAAAAATAATTAAAGTTTTTTATGGGGCTAAAAATAAACTTACCTTTTTTAAAAAGTATTTTAAAATTATAAATGAGTGAAAAAAATGTTTTAAACGTTTTTTCAACTCTTATGCTGGTAAAAGCAGGCCTTTATCTAAGGTTTGAGTCTACATAGGCAACTAAAAACTGATAGTCGATCTCTTAATTGACCTAATTACCAGGCGTAATATTTCTAAGGGTTTTCTGCGAGCGGAGGTTCTGCAGAAAGTGGAACTCGCCCCCACCCCCCCCCTCCGCAGAGGCCCTTCTCCAGGGCAGGTGTCCGATCTGGCGAGAGGATTCTTGACAGATCGGAAATGCCGGTTTTCAGCGCACGCGCTTGGCATGCCTGAAACCGGCATTTCCGATGTCCCTACGGGTGTGTACACAGCGCGTACCCACCCGTAGGCAACGGGAAATACGGGCCAATAAAGTTTCTTGTTCCATCAGCCTACTGAGGAACACTAAAATAAACATGGAATTGCACAACCTGTTTGCCAAAGCCTATAATCTTGATTCACAATTTTCTGCTGTAATTCTCCATATGCAAATAACGCACTTATTTGAATAGTCTATTTGCATAAATAGCCAATTTGCATACAAATGTGCCTTCGGCCAGATTCTGATTTGCTTTTTTTTGCATGACTTTTGTGCTCATCAAGGTGAGGGATGTCAACATTGGGACATGCAACGCTTTCTCTATTTTAGGCACCCAGTTTCAGTATCAGGCACTCCAAGGTCAGATAGAACATTGTGGAGTTAAGTTCCCTCCACGCTCTCTCAACAGCGTGACCCAGGTCCATTAGAAGAGTTCGAAAGATATCTATATTTCTACAGCACCTTTCACAACCTCAGGACGTCCCAAAGTGTTTACAGCCAATGCAGTACTTTGGAAGTGTAGTCACTGTTGTAATGTAGGAAACGCGGCAGACAATTTGCGCACAGCAAGCTCCCACAAACAGCAATGCGATAATGACCAGATACAGCAAACTCTCGATTTACCGGCACCTAAATAACCGGAAATCTCGGTTAACCGGCAAAATTCAGGAGCAGGTTCAGGTAAGTTTTACTTCATATTGTACTTGCCTTCCTCGATCTGTTGCTGTGCAAGGGTGTGGCTGCACTGTTGCTAAGCTACAGAGACGCTTGGAACTTGTGGCCATTGTTCTGCACCTGTTGCTAAGCAACAGGGTTTGTTGCTTTATACGGAGCTCTCAGCTCTCTGTATCTTTTACTATAGCTCTTGGTTACCCGGAATTTTTGATGAACCGGCACCACGTCGGTCCCGTCGGTGCCAGATAAAAAAAAGTTTCCTGTAATCTGTTTTTTTTCAGTGATGTTGGTTGAGGGATAAATGTTAGCCTGGACTCCAGCCCGACTCTTTTTCAAAATGCTGTCAAGAGATCTTTTACATCCAACCTGAGAGAGCAGACTGGGCCTCAGTTGGAATAAACGGATCGTTTTCCGAGTGGCAGGCAGTGACTAGTGGGGTACCGCAAGGATCGGTCCTAGGACCCAGCTGTTCACAATATATATTAATGATCTGGACAAGGGAATTGGATGTAATATCTCCAAATTTGCAGACGACACAAAGCTGGGTGGGCGTGTGTGCTGTGAGGATAATGTCATGAAACTCCAGCACGATTTGAACAGGTTGGGTGATTGGGCAGAAACATGGCAAATGCACTATAATGTGGATAAATGTGAGGTTATCCACTTTGGTGGCAAAAATAGGAAGGCAGATTATTATTTGAATGGCAATAGATTGGGAGAAGGGGAAGTGCAAAGAGACCTGGGTGTTCTTGTGCACCAGTCGCTGAAGGTAAGCATGCAGGTGCGGCAGGTGGTTAAGAAGGCAAATGGTATGTTGGCCTTCGTAGCAAGAGGGTTCGAGTACAGGAACAAGGATGTCTTGCTACAGTTGTACAGGGCCTTGGTGAGACCGCACCTTGAGTATTGTGTGCAGTTTTGGTCGCCTTATCTGAGGAAGGACGTTCTTGCCATGGAAGGAGTGCAGCGAAGATTCACCAGGCTGATACCTGGGATGGCAGGAATGACATATGAGGAGAGATTGTGTCGATTGGGCTTATACTCACTGGAGTTTAGAAGATTGAGAGGGGATCTCATCGAAACCTATAAAATTCTGTCAGGCCTGGACAGGCTAGATGCTGGAAGGATGTTCCCGATGGTCGGGGAGTCCAGAACCAGGGGTCATAGTCTAAGGATAAGGGGTAGGACATTTAGGACTGAAATGAGGAGGAATTTCTTCACCCAGAGAGTGGTGAACCTGTGGAATTCTCTGCCACAGAGGGCGGTGGAGGCCAGTTCATTAAATATATTCAAGAAAGAGTTGGATATATTTCTTAAGGCTAAAGGGATCAAGGGATATGGGGAGAAGGCAGGGACAGGGTACTGAATTTGAATGATCAGCCATGATCTCATTGAATGGCGGAGCAGGCTCGAAGGGCCGAATGGCCTACTCCTGCTCCTATCTTCTATGTTTCTATGTTTCTGTCTGTATCTGAAAGATGGCACCTCCGTCTAAGGGAGTGCTAGCTTAGATTTTTGTGCTGAAGTCTCTGGAGTGGGACTGTGAACCCACAACCTTCTGACTCAAAGGCGAGAGCGCTACCCACTGAGCCACAGCTGGCACCTGCTCAGCGTGCCATGTTTCCAGTTCCCACACCAGCCATCTTGTGTGTTGTCTCTGGGTGAGATTTCGCATTGAATTAGGGGCACTTTGCGTTGTAAACCCACGTCCAGTCGGAACCGGTTGCGGCTCCTCAAACTCATTTCATGCACGATTCCTGTCTACAGATTTGCTCACGATTTGTTCTCCGGTTGCGCTGGCGATAATAAAAATTCCCACCGGTCCACCAGTCTGCAGACGGCAATGCATTGTCCTGTGTGAGAAAAAAAATGACAAAATGATGAATTAGAACAGAAATGTTCATTGCTTCAGAACTTAGTTTCTATTATATTCTTCAGGAATAACCACTTACATGAGAGATGAACTTCCATGATGGTCTAGAAGATAAATACACCATGTAGAGCACTAAGTCGTACAGATCAGGAAGGCTTTGTTTGATACCCAGTGTATGATGAGTGAGCGCTGAAATTAGCTTCAGCTAAGATGCAGGAAAAGTCATTGAATGTTGCAGCTCCAAAACAGGTCACGAGACCCATCAAGCCCCCGCCGCTGTTTTTCTCTGCGTGAGTAATATTCTTGAAGTAATATTCTGGGTTCACCATTTATAACATTTAATACTTTATGTCCCTCAATGTGATCTCCTACTTAGCCATCTCCTTTCTAGATTACACATCTTTAAATGTCCTCATGGTTCATGGCCCTGGGATGATTCTTGTTGGTCTTTTGAAATATGTAGAACTATCCCTCAGGAAACTAAATAGCTGAGGCTGAGTCTGTGATAAGGCAGGCTGGACATGGTCTGGAGAATGACTGGACATATCTTATCCCGTGCTAAGAGCAAGGGAGCTCTCCCTGGTGAGCTGGCCAACCTCTACTCCTACTTTCAACCAAAGCATGTGTTTATTCAGCGCCTTTAACATAGTAAAATGTCCCAAGGCGCTTCACAGGAGCGTAATCAAACAAAATCTGATACACGGTTAATCCTGGAGATGAGGGGGTTGACTTATGAGAAAAGGTTGAGTAGGCTGGGCCTATACTCATTGGAATTTAGAAGAATGAGAGGTGATCTTATTGAAACGTTTAAGATACTGAGGGGGCTCGACAAGGTAGATGCAGAGAGGATGTTTCCCCTCGTGGGGAAATTGAGAACTCGGGGGCACAGTTTCAGAATAAAGGGTCGTCCTTTTAGAACTGAGATGAGGAGGAATTTCTTCTCTCAGAGGGTCGTAAATCTGTGGAATTCTCTGCCCCAGAGAGCTGTGGAGGCTGGGTCATTATATACATTTAAGGTGGAGATAGACAGATTTTTGCAAGATAAGGGAGTGAAGGGTTATGGGGAGCAGACAGGGAAGTGGCTTTGAGCCCAAGATCAGCCATGATCTTATTGAATGGTGGAGCAGGCTTGAGGGGCCAAATGGCCTATTCCTGTTCCTATTTCTTATGTTCTTATGTCCTTATGTACCTCCAAGAGCTCTTTGTTCCTCCAACTCTGGCCACTTGTATACTTGTATATCCCAAAACTCCCTTCGCCCATTGATGGCCATGTCTAGACCCTAAGCTCTGAAATTCCGTCCCTAAACTTCTCCGTCTCTCCGCTTCCCACCCCTCCTTTAAGACCCTCCTTAAATCCCACCTCTTTGACCAAGCTTTTAGTCACCCCTCTTAATATCTCCTGCTTTGGTTCAGTGTTGATTTTTGTCTGATTGCTTCTGTTATGTAAATGTAGTTATAGTTGTTGACCTGATTCATCTTGAAGTAATATTCTGGGTTCACCATTTATAACATTTAATACTTTATGTCCCTCAATGTGATCTCCTACTTAGTCATCTCCTTTCTAGATTAAACATCTCAAATGTCCTCATGGTTCATGGCCCTGGGATGATTCTTGTTGGTCTTTTGAAATATGTAGAACTATCCCTCAGGAAACTAAATAGCTGAGGCTGAGTCTGTGATAAGGCAGGCTGGACATGTTCTGGAGAATGACCGGACATACCTTATCCCGTGCTGAGAGCAGGGGAGCTCCTCTCCCTGGTGTGCTGGCCAACATTTACCCCTCAGCCAACACCTAAAGAACAGATTATCTGCTCATTTATTTCATTGCTTTTTGTGGGATCTTGCTGTGTGCAAATTGGCTGCCGCGTTTCCTACATTACGACAGTGACTACACTTCAAAAAGCACTTTATTGGTTGTAAAGCGCTTTGGGACGTCCTGAGGTTGTGAAAGGCGCTATAGAAATGCAATGTTCTTTTTCTCTATTTAATGCATAGTTTAATTAACACAGCAGAATTTTTAGACTTTTCAAAAACGTTTTTAATAAAAGATCTTAGAGAGATTGTGGTGTTGCTGTGCAGCATCTGGTGTGCTGCCTGATACCTTTCGACAGGTTGTTTGTGGTGTTTCAAAAATTGGGTGTGAAAATGTTCAGCAACATGGAGCCATCTGTAGTGATAATTTACACAGAGATAAGACTCCAGTGAACATGGAGACAGCTAATAGGGACATTAACTGAAGACACCAATTAATAAGTGTTTTGTAAATTGTAGGAACCTAGACAGTGTCTTAACACGTTGGACAATTAAACTATAGTTAGCCACAGAATGGGGAAAGGTTATAAATGAAACAACATAAACATAATCAAGGAAATATTGTTGTATAATATGTTGTGTATAGAATTTCTAAGAAACTGCAAAGGGTTAAATTATGAACATAAGCTTAGCTTATAGTCCCTTGTGTTTAGAAGGTTAAGGAGTTGTGGGAGACTACAGTCTCCCACGTAAAGAAATAGGCAACACAGCGAGCTACAAGAAATAGGTCTTTACTCCAACTCTCACAATACAGTACTGAATTCGTAAAGCCCGCGAGCCTGTGATGACTCACGGATTGGTCACCTGCTGGAACCTGATTGGTTTTCCTTCTCTCAGCAGCAGGCAAGTCTGAACATGCCTTATTCCTCTCAGCTTGCAACTGTCTCGCGGGGGGAGGGGAATACAGCAGTTAAAAGGGGATTATACAGGTTTATCTACATACACACAGTGTTTCCCCAATGTGGCAACGCCACAGAGTGATCAATTCGAGGTCTTTAAAACGATGAAGGGATTTGATAGGGTAGATCCAGAGAAATTATTTCCTGTCATGGGGGAATCAAGGACAAGGGGGCATGTTCTTAAAATTAGAGCCAAACCATTTAGGAGTGAAATCAGGAAGCAATTTTTCACACAAAGGGTAGTGGAAATATGGAACTCTCCCCACAAAAGGCTGATGATGCTGGGGGTCAATTGAAATGTTCAAGACTGAGATCGATAGACTTTTCTTAGGTAAGGGTATCAGGGACTATGGAGTAAAGGTGGCTGAATGGAGTTGAGATACAGATCAGCCACGATCTGATTGAATGGTGGAACAGGCTCGAGGGCTGAATGGCCTATTCCTGTTCCTATGTTCCTAATCAAGCTACTGTTTCTCCCCGCTCCACTCCTGAAGATGTCAGCCTAGAAATTAGATCATGCTGCGCCCGTTTTACAGGCGCCTATGGGTCCAATGTGGCGGGTGGCGTGTATGAGTTCATTCCGTGCTGGAAGTGCGCCACCCTCCATATTGGATCAGGCGCCTCCATCAGCATCCAAGGCACGCGTCAAAAGTATTAAAAACACTCATTTGATAGGGTAGACAGAGGGAAGCTATTGCCTCTGGTGAAGGAGTCCAGACCAAGGGGGCATAACCTTAAAAATTAGAGTTAGGTGGTTCAGGGGTGATGTCAGGAAGCACTGCTTCACACACAGGGTAGTGGAAATATTTAAGTACAAGAATCCCGCCCCAACCGCGGTTTTGCCATACACGGATTTCACGTATACACGGTTTCTACTCTGCGCCATTTTTTGCCAACCGCGGCAGTGAAATTCGCGTATCCGTGGTTTTTAATTTAGGAATAAGGTAAATAACATGATTTATATGCTTTTTATATTTTTTTAATTGTGTTTATACACATTTATACTGAATTTGCCAACCACGGTTTTACTAACCACGGGGTTTTCAGGGACGTATCCCCCGCGGGTGGGGAGGAATCCCTGTATTTAAATAAGGGCTTGTTGTAGGACCCTTTTTGTGAAATTGGTCTACCCCAGCCCTTGCTCAGCACATCACATCGGGTGAGATAGAAGTAAGAAGGGAGAAGAATATAAGGTGTGAAGAAATCTCTGTGTTGCTCTCTGCCAGGGAACACTGAGCTTTTTAAAAATTCATTCACGGGCTGTGGGCATTTCTGGCAGGCTGGCATTTATTGCCCTTGAGAAGGTGGTGGTGAGCCGCCTTCTTGAACCGCTGCAGTCCGTGTGGTGAAGGTGCTCCCACAGCGCTGTTAGGGAGGGAGTTCCAGGATTTTGACCCAGTGACGATGAAGAAATGGCTGATATATTTCCAAGTGACTTGGAGGGGAGCTGCCCTTGTCCTTCTAGGCGGTAGAGGTCACGGGTTTGGGAGGTGCTGCCAAAGAAGCCTTGGCGAGTTAATGCAATATATTAATGCCGGGTGGCACGGATGTGCAGAACTTCGCTCACTGGCATCTGAATGTCCCACCAGTTCTCTGCGGACATTAAAAGGATTAAAAGTTTGTTTCAATAGATGCTAAGGACCACTGGGATTTTTTTTAAACTTAGTTTTCCACTGGCAACAGTTATATTGCAGTGGGTGTGAAGCCAAAGGGATTCGCGATTACTTCTTGGACGTGTGTCACACCTCTTGACCATATATGATTTGAGTGACTTCACACACCTGAACAGCACGCCTTGTACATGTTTGTCCTTCAATATCGAAACAGGCAAAGTAGCACCTCGTTTTCTGCAGTGAGTTCTTTGATGACTGACAAGACCTATTTTTGCTTGGAATGAGCTCCCATGGAGCGAAGAGTGGATCTCGGACACACCAGATTGAAGATCCTGATTCTTCAGGCGAGACTTCTTCAGCTGGCTTTTACATTGAGTGTCAGCAATTCCATGGGTGTCATGGTAGGAGGGATTTTTTTTCACCCTGCTTTCCTATCTTGTATTGACGTGCAGCTGAAACCACTTTGCATGGACATAAACCATATAAGTGAGATTGCTTATAGAACAGTGTCACCTATGTTACATTGCAAGAGTCTCCACTGTGACTTCCTGTTTGAAAGAGACCATCACTATCATAGAATGAGAAAGAAAGAACTAGCATTTATATAGCAGCTCATCACATCCTAATGACATCCCAAGTAGATTACTTTTGAAGTGCAGTCACAGTTTGTATGTAGGCAAATGCAGCAGCTAGCCTGAACACAGCAAGATCCCACAAAAACAGCAAATGAACACATAACCACATAATCTGCTTTTTGGTGGTGTTTATTGAGTGATGACTGTTGGCCGGGACACTGGGAGAAGTCGTTTCTCTCCTTCCAATAGTGCCTTGGAATCTGCAACAACCATCATAAAGAAAATGTCAGCGGTGAGATATACAGCATATCCATGTAGGTTATATCTGTTTATCATATATGCCAAAAGTGAGGGACCTAAGTAAGCATATACATGTACTCTTGTGCACAGTTTTGGTCTCCTTGCCTAGAGGCGGAGCAAAATAGGTTCACTAGACTGATTCCTGGGATGAGAGGGTTGTCCTATGAGGAGAGATTGAGTAGAATGGGCCTGTACTCTCTGGCGTTTAGAAAAATGAGAGGTGATCTCATCGAAACATATAAGATTCTGAGGGGGATTGACTGAGCAGAGAGTCTAGAACTAGGGGGCATAGTCTCAGGATAAGGGGTCAGCCATTTAAGACTGAGATGAGGAGGAATTTCTTCACTCAGAGGGTTGTGAATCTTTGGAATTCTCTGCCCCAGAGGGCTGTGGAGGCTCCGTCGTTGAGTATATTCAAGGCTGAGATCGATAGATTTTTGGACTTTAGGGGAATCAAGGGATATGGAGATCGGGCGGGAAAGTGGAGTTGAGGTCGAAGATCAGCCATGATCTTATTGAATGGCGGAGCAGGCTCGAGGGGCCGTGTGGCCGACTCCTGCTCCTAATTCTTATAGTGGAACTGGATGATACTTTTGTCCTCAAAACCCCTAGTGACCCAGGCCTGATTCCTATGAGCTTGATGAAATAATTTTCTTCGGAATTTCTAGAAACATCAGAGGATGTTCCTTCTAGTACAGTCTGGTGGGTTTATCAAGTACCGATTAAATTCAGTTGTGCACCAGTGCACAGAATATATTCAAGACGGAGATCGATAGATGTTTGGATACTAAGGGAATTAAGGGATACGGAATAGTGCGGGAAGGTAGAGATGAGGTAGAAGATCAGCCATGACCTTATTGAATGGTGGAGCAGGCTCGAAGGGCCGAATGGCTCCTATTTCTTATGTTTATGTTGAATAGCTATTGGGGCACACCAGATAAACGACAGTAAATAGTGACTGACCATAGATGAAATATTTGTGTATTTGCACCGCTGGCTGCAGGGAACGGATTGCAGCGTTAATTGAATAGATTCAGATGGTATAATCATGCGTGTGGACAAATACAGCGAGGACAATCCCCTTAAACAAAAAAAAATGACATGTGGACTGGACGGTGGAATCTGCGGCTATCCTTCCAGTATAAAATCCTTGCAACAGCCTAAAGGCACAGTAAACACATACAAAAAAAAACCCAGAGCCATATAAATAACCCCAGACCGCCCTTAATTAAAACGCCAGGATTTAAATTATCTTTAACAAAACGAAACGAGTCTGAATAACATAATTGCTTCTATTTTAAGATCTTTCTCCCCCCCCTCCGCCCCCCTCCCCACGTTTCTGAGCACATTTCTCTAGACCGCGGAGTCCACTTCTGGCGAATTCAGCACCCTGGTCAGTTCCTGCACAGTGTCTTCCCCGACCACAAGGAAACCTCTCTCCTCATTTGGTTGTCAGAGGAGGGTGGGGGGAGGAAAGGAAGCAGGCTCGGGTTGTTTTTTTGTGTGCATTATTGTGTGTGTATTTCCCCCCCTACTGTTGTTTATTCTGTGGGTGCGTGTATGTGTGTGTATAAATGTTAAAACAAGTGCTGTTTTTTTTTGTGTTGGGGGGGTCTGCGATGGATTGATCATCTCAACACTCCCGATGCTGATGACGCTAGCATTTTTATTCCACTCCTTGTTCCTGAGCAAGAGCGGCAGTAGCCCGGGTGTAAGGCAAATCCGCTAAAGGGGGAGAGAGAGAGGGAGAGAGACTCCTGCACCGAGACAGACTGACTTCCACCGACCGTGCGAGACCAGCTCACCAACCAAAAGTCCTCCCCACCGTCAATCTCAGCAGTCCAGACATCGGAGCCACGCTCGCTGGATCTTCCAGGATGTGACTTGCAGAAGGTAACGGTGCAATTTCCAACCATCTCGAACCTTTACACACACAAATAAATAAATAACTGGCTTCCATCCTTTCCTCTGTGGAGTAGATGCAATGCTTGTAAAACGCAATGTTCTGAATATGTATTATATAATGCCTTACCTCTGTGTAAATAGCCTCGAGGAAGGGATTTCAGAGGACTGGGAAAAGCCTTGTTAGTATTTTTAAGCTGGGAGGTTTCAGTTAATTGTTTTTGTTATTTCTTGATTCATGTTTAGAATCAGTGCATTGTGTATATGTTTATACATGTGTGTGTGTGTGTGTGTGCGTGTTTGTGTTTTTACCTACCCAAGATTAGGTCAAACCATCGAGGCCTTCCTTGTAACTTAAACATACCCAGACAGATAATACAGATTTGAAGGGATCAGCAGGATAGAGAGTGACCAGAGAACGGTGTGGTGTTGGACGTTGTTCCCAGCCATCAGAGAACGGGATCCATGAAACCTCTTAAAGCTACAGTGGTAGGATCTTGGGATCTCAGCCTCGTCCTCGGGGAACAGTGCGATCTTTAAATATGGACTCATAAATATTCAGGGAAACCCAATGTGAGAAAACTGCTTTTGCCCATATATTTGAAAATCAGGGTTAAAGCTTTAAATTCCTCTGATGGTTTCGCTGTTTTAACTTAAGCTTTAGTGAATGAGGCCTAACATGTCAATTTAGAAAGCCACTCTAACATCAATTTGGTGATAATCCTACACTCGTTAAGATGGTTAGGAGTAATCTCGTCTCTTCTGAAATGTCACTGTGCACGTCCCTCCCCAGTAGGTAGCAATGGCTGAGTGTGTAGGTGTGAGCTGGGGAATACTTGAGCTGGGTGCATTTTATAGGAGGCGACCTGGTACAGAATGACCCCTGGTTCACTGGCGGAATCGTACACACTATGTGGGGCAGGAACCATTCCTTATCTTATTAACATTCTCACTGGGATACCGCAGTAACACCAAAACAAACCATTCTAAGCTGTGAAACCTACCAGAGAGCTTCAAATGCAGGTAATGTCCAATATTATTTAACATGAACTTTAGCCTGTGATGTACTAGGTCAAATTCTGTCTCCTACCCTCCCTCCTTTATCTTCCTTCTCTCACGCTCTCTTTCTCCATCTTCTCTTTCCCCCCTCCTCTCTCTCTCTACCTCTCCCCTTGGCTAACTCTCCGTTTCCCACAATTTCACCTCTGAATATAAATAGAGGCAAAGCAATGGCACTTAGTCAACCATGTGAATGTACCATGATAAACAATGTTAATTAATTGATGGAAGTGGCAAGTGATATAGTGACTGGTAAATCAGCAGGCACGATACCTGTGGGTGTTACATGTGGGTGATCCTGTGGGTGATACCTGTGGGTGTTACCTGTGGGTGATACCTGTGGGTGATCCCTTTGGGTGTTACCTGTGGGTGATCCTGTGGGTGATACCTGTGGGTATTACCTGTGGGTGATACCTGTGGGTGATTCCTGTGGGTGTTACCTGTGGGTGTTACCTGTGGGTGATACCTGTGGGTGTTACCTGTGGGTGATCCTGTGGGTGATACCTGTGGGTGTTACCTGTGGGTGATCCTGTGGGTGATACCTGTGGGTGTTACCTGTGGGTGATACCTGTGGGTGGTACCTGTGGGTGTTACCTGTGGGTGATACCTGTGGCTATTACCTGTGGGTGATACCTGTGGGTGATGGATGGTTGTATCTGAAAACAGTTCACTGTTCCCCAGATACTTTTTTGTGTGTAATTTATTTTTAACTAATATATATCCCAAATTTACACACAGGTACATGAAGACATTGTACCGTTTGTCCATCCCCCACTTCCTTTGCCCCACCATAGTGGCCATGGGATCTTTTACGTCCACCTGAGAGAGCAGACGGGGCCTCGGTTTAACATCTCATTTGAAAGAGAGCATCTCCGACAGTGCAGCACTCCCTCAGTACTGCACTGGAATGTCAGTCTGGATTTTTGTGCTCAAGTCTCTGGAGTGGGACTTGAACCCACGACCTTCTGACCCAGGCGTGAGTGATATCCACTGACCCCTCAGTAGACACTACAAGGAAAGTACTTTACATGTAGGCTATTTACAACCAATAATTCAAGTGTTGCTCTTGAGATTCCACCAAGGACTGCATGTCTGCAGATTAAACTGAAAATCTTAATGTTAACATGGGTGGGTGTTCTAACCTGTTTGAGAGCCTGCAGACCTTGTGCCTTTATGAGTTTCTAAGCATGATACTGTATACATGACTGAGGCTGCTATCTATAGAATATGAGGCTTAGCCAGCAGACCTGAGTTATAATGCTGACTTCACCTCATTTTCTGCCTGGCAACAGAGGGAATAGCTTGGTGAGATGCTGAATGTTGAACATTAGGAGAAAGTAGACAAGAGGTTGGGATCTATCCTAGCATCAGAATGAAGTGAACCTGGCTTTGCATCCACTACACAAGCCCAAGTGGTGTGAGATGATCTCCTGAGGATGGATCTTGGCTTTAGTATGATCAGGAGTTAGATCAATACGGCGCTTCCACATGCTCTGGAAACCCTTTCTCCTCAATGCAGTATTGAGTGGTATAATTAGGCGGTGAACAAACTGCTGTAACTCTCTTGTCGCTGGTGAGTTATTCACTGGTGACCTTTCTTTGTAATAGTTTTTCTACGGTAATGATCTGAGCCACCTGTAACTTCCTAGGCCACTCACAGAATGGTTACAGCACAGAAGGAGGCCATTCAGCCTGTCGAGTCCGTGCCGGTTCTCTGCAAGAGCACTTCAGCTAGTCCCACTCCCCCGCCCTTTCCCCGTAGCCCTGCAAATCTTTTTCCTTCAGGTACTTATCCAATTCCCTTTTGAAAGCCACGATTGAGTCTGCCTCCACCACCCTCTCAGGCAGTGCATTCCAGATCCTAACCACTTGCTGCGTAAAAAAAAGTTTTTCCTCATGTCGCCTTTGGTTCTTCTGCCAATCACCTTAAATCTGTGTCCTCTGGTTCTCGATCCTTCCGCCAAATGGGAGCAGTTTCTCTCTATCTACTCAGTCCAGACCCCTCGTGATTTTGAAATGCTTTTGTTTTTGTCATGGGAAAAACGGAGGGAATTACAACATGGAATTCCCAAAATGCCGGTACAGCTAATCCCATGTAACAGAGCCAAGAAATACCCTGAATCTGTCACGATGTACTAGGGGGCTTAATTATGGCATCTCAAAATGCCAGTAAGAATCTCACAATCCCGCATAACAAAAATGGAATTTACTTGTTCAACAATTGGAAAGCAATGGGTCGAACCGTCTCCAGTTTAGTATGTGCTGCGATTAGTGATGATGGTTTATTTTGGGGGGGTGGGGGGGGGGGGTTTAGAGTTGTTTAAGAAATGCAGTGCAGCTGTCAGATAATAATTTAATGCAGTCAATTATAATTTTTTGATTTCACTACACATCAGGGGGGCAGTGAAATTATCATCACCGTACCATAAATAAAATACATTTCACGGGAAGGTTTAAACTGCACGCTCGTAAAGAGCCGCGCAAGGAACGCTGAGCCCCAACAGGTTTTTCTAACGTATAGTATGACTCCTTTTTTATAAAATTAATTTAGGGTAATTTTTCCGACTGCACACTTCCAGTCTGGAGCCTTTTCCGCTGGGAGCTAGTTAAGCACACGAGGGAGAAAGGAATATGCTGATTGAGAGAGATGGAAGGAGGCTTGTGTGGAGCAAAAAAAATGTCGAATGGTCTGTTCCTGTGCTGTAGGCTCTATATAATGTCGGAAAATTGTGCCTCACTGCCCATAATTTTCTCTCCAGTGAATGGAAAATCACGGGCAGTGACATGACGGGCTAACCAAATCAGTGACAATACTGTGGAGGAGGAATTCCTGGAGTGTTTACGGGATGGTTTCCTGGACCAACATGTCGAGGAACCAACCAAGAGATCAGGCCATCTTAGACTGGGTATTACGTAACGAGAAAGGATTAATCAGCAATCTTGTTGTACAAGGCCCCTTGGGTCGGAGCGATCATAATATGATCGAATTCTTCATTAAGATGGAGAATGAAGTAGTTGACTTAGAGACTAGGGTCCTAAATTTAAATAAAGGAAACTACGATGGTCTGAGGAGCGAGTTGGGTAGGATTGATTGGAGAATGTCACTCAAAGGGTTAACGGTGGATAGGCAATGGCAAACTTCAAAGACTGAATGGATGAACTACAGAATTTGTTCATCCCAGTTTGGCATAAAAATAAAACAAAAAAGGTGACTCAACCGTGGCTAACAAGGGGAATATGGGATAGCATAAGATCCAAGGAGAGGACATATAAATTGGCCAGAAAAAGCAATCATCCTGAGGAATGGGAGCAGTTTAGGATTCAACAAAGGAGGACAAAGGGATTAATTAAGAAGGGGAAAATAGAATATGAGAGTAAGCTTACAGGGAACATAAAAACTGACTGTAAAAGCTTTTATAGCTATGTGAAGAGAAAAAGATTGGTGAAGTCAAGCGTAGGTCCCTTGCAGTCAGAATCAGGGGAATTTATAATGGGGAACAAAGAAATGGCAGACCAACTAAATACATATTTTGGTTCTGTCTTCACAAAGGAGGACACAAATAACCTCCCAGAGATGCCGGGGAACATAGGGTCTGATGAAAGGGTGGAACTGAAAGAAATCAGTATTTGTAGGGAAATGGTGTTAGGAAAATTGATGGGACTGAAGGACGATAAATCCCCAGGGCCTGATAATCTATATCCTAGGGTACTTAAGGAAGTGGCCCTAGAAATAGTAGATACATTGCTGGTCATCTTCCAGAACTCGATAGACTCTGGAACAGTACCCATGGATTGGAGGGTAGCTAATGTTACCCCACTATTCAAAAAAGGTGGTAGAGAAAAAGCGGGGAATTATAGACCGGTAAGCCTGACATCAGTAGCGGGGAAAATGCTAGAGTCCATTATAAAAGATGTAATAGCAGAGCACTTGGAAAGCAGCGACAGGATCGGACAAAGTCAACATGGATTTACAAAAGGTAAATCGTGCTTGACTAATCTACTGGAATTTTTTGAGGATGTAACTGGTAAAATAGATAAGGGAGAACCAGTGGATGTGGTGTATTTGGACTTTCAGAAGGCTTTTGATAAGATCCCGCATAAGAGATTAGCGTGCAAAATTAAGGCACATGGGATTGGGGGCAAGGTATTGACTTGGATAGAGAACTGGTTGGCGGATAGAAAGCAGAGAGTTGGAATAAACGGGTCATTTTCCGAGTGGCAGGCAGTGACTAGTGGGGTACCACAAGGATCGGTCCTAGGACCCCAGCTGTTCACAATATACATTAGTGATCTGGATGAGGGAATTGGATGTAATATCTCCAAATTTGCAGACGACACAAAGCTTGGTGGGAGGTATGCTGTGAGGAGGATGTCGTGAAACTCCAGTACGATTTGGACAGGTTGGGTGATTGGGCAGAAACATGGCAAATGCACTATAATGTGGATAAATGTGAGGTTATCCACTTTGGTGGCAAAAACAGGAAGGCAGATTATTATTTGAATGGCAATAGATTGGGAGAAAGGGAAGTGCAAAGAGAGCTGGGTGTTCTTGTGCACCAGTCGCTGAAGGTAAGCATGCAGGTGCAGCAGGCGGTTAAGAAGGCAAATGGTATGTTGGCCTTCGTAGCAAGAGGGTTCGAGTACAGGAACAAGGATGTCTTGCTGCAGTTGTACAGGGCCTTGGTGAGACCGCACCTTGAGTATTGTGTGCAGTTTTGGTCGCCTTATCTGAGGAAGGACATTCTTGCCATGGAAGGAGTGCAGCGAAGATTCACCAGGCTGATACCTGGGATGGCAGGAATGACGTATGAGGAGAGATTGTGTCGATTGGGCTTATACTCACTGGAGTTTAGAAGATTGAGAGGGGATCTCATCGAAACCTATAAAATTCTGTCATGCCTGGACAGACTAGATGCAGGAAGGATGTTTCCGATGGCCGGGGAGTCCAGAACCAGGGGTCATAGTCTAAGGATAAGGGGTAAGCCATTTAGGACTGAAATGAGGAGGAATTTCTTCACCCAGAGAGTGGTGAACCTGTGGAATTCTCTGCCACAGAGGGCGGTGGAGGCCAGTTCATTAAATATATTCAAGAAGGAGTTGGATATATTTCTTAAAGCTAAAGGGATCAAGGGATATGGGGAGAAGGCAGGGACAGGGTACTGAATTTGGATGATCAGCCATGATCTCATTGAATGGCGGAGCAGGCTCGAAGGGCCGAATGGCCTACTCCTGCTCCTATCTTCTATGTTTCTATGTTTCTGTGAATCAGTCATTCATGAAAGAAAGACTTATGAAATAATACTGAGTGGCCTGCTGGTGGCGCTGTCCAGGGAGAGTATAAATACTCGGGCACGGGCCCAGCTTGTGCGGGACATTCTTAACAGGAACTAGTGAAGGACACAACTAGACCTCCATGTTGTAAAACAGTTGATTAAAGCTTTGCTTAACGCTTAGACCAAGTGCCTAGTAGTTTTCTTATGTCAGGCAGTGCTTGTGAAATTTCTCAAGATTCCACAAAATTGGAAAATGTATCCTTTTGTTCCCTCTTTAGGCTCCACACCTCAGCCCACCCTATGTTCCTTCCCTCAGCACATGGTCAAGCTAAACTGTTGGAGTCTCTCTCTCTCTCTCAAGGTGCATTTACAGTTAACACTTCTGTAGTTGGGGGGGGGGAGGGTGGGGAGGGGGTGGCGGGAATCTGATGACAATGCACCACCTCCATGCTTGTACATTGTTATCCCAAAGGCAGAATCGTAGGTCCATATAGAACTAGATTTTCTGACTGTCCAGCCCTACAACCCTCCGAGAGCTCCGCGCTCCTCCAATTCTGGCCTCTTGCACCCCCCCAAACTTCATCGCTCCACCATTGGTGGCCGTGCCTTCAGCTGCCTGGGCCCTAAGCTCTGCAATTCCCTCCCTAAACCTCTCCGCCTCTCCTCCTTTAAATCCTACCTCTTCCCAAACTTTTGGTCACCTCTCCTAATATCTCTTTATGTGACTCAGTGTCTGATAACCAACATTCCCTGTAATATTTTTGTGGGGTGGCCCCTCGAAGGGTCTGCGCGGCCCATTCAAAATACCACATGACGTAAGAAAACTACTAGGCACTTGGTCTAAGTGTTAAACAAAGCTTTAATCAACTGTTTTACAACATGGAGGTCTAGTTGTGTCCTTCACTAGTTCCTGTTAAGAATGTCCTGCGCAAGCTGGGCCCGTGCCCGAGTATTTATACTCTCCCTGGACAGTGCCACCCGCAGGCCGCTCAGTTGATTCATGTCACCACACATGCGCGGTTTTTCTACTTAAAAGCCGGCTGCGCGGGACCCCCGGAGCGCTGCACGGCCACCTGGCTTAAAGGGAAGATTGCTGATAACGTTCCTGAGAAGCACTTTGGGACTTTGTTGGCACATTAAAGGTGCGATATAAATGCAAGTTAGGCCAGACCAGGTAAGGATGACAGATTTCCTTCTCTAAAGTAAACCAGTTGTTTTTTTTACCACAATTGGTTACTTTTTTATCAAGACCTATTTTTTATTTCCAGATTTGTTTTCAGTTGAAGTACAACTTCTCAAACTGCCGTGGTGGGATTACAAACTCATGTTCTTAAACTGAATTATTAGTGCAGAGCCACCTGGATTACCAGTCCTGCAATGTAGCCACTACACTACTGTGCCCACTCACGATAAACCCATTTAGACTGCCTCTCACTGAAGTGGTTCTTCATGTGTCGAGCCCCTGTCTTCTGAATTAGCCGCATTAACTTTGCAGGGCCGAGTTTCAGAGCACCGGGGGGGGGGGGTGGGGGGGATGTTAATCACAGCTGCGCATGGAAACCTGCTTCCAAATCACGATTGTAACTTGTAATTTCCTGGCTGGCGACCTCCCTCAATGTCGGGAGCAGGTCTGTACAGACCAGAGATGGTAAAAATTGGAAAGTGAAGTCACGGCTTCATCCAGCCCTGGGAGAGAGAGGGGGATGTTTGGTATATAAGACAAAGAAAGAGAGCGAGAGAGAGAAAACAACAACAACAACTTGCATTTATCTAGTGCCTTTAACGTAGTAAAATGTCCCACGGCTCTTCACAGGAGAGATTATCAGACAAAATTTGACACTGAGCCACATAAGGAGATATTAGGACAGGTGACCAAAAGCTTGGTCAAAGAGGTACGGTTTAAGGAACGACTTAAAGGAGAGATAGAGAGGTGGGGAGGTTTAAGGAGGGAATTGCAGAGCTTAGGGCCTTGGCAGCTGTGCTCAAGACCCCTTTCAAATAGAATGTCGCCATTAGAACCCCTTTTGAACTAGTAGTGTCTCCCTAAGGGGGAATCTCTCTATTGAATCCCCTTTTTAAATAGGGAGTCTCACCATCAGGACCCCTTTCAAAGAGAGAGTCTCCCTATCAGGGGCCTTTTAAAGAGGACATGGTTTGAATAGGATGCCTTTGAAAGGTGAAATCCCCATCAGGGCCCCTTTGAAAGAGAGTTTTGCTTATAAGAGCCCTTATTGAAGAGGTGATGTCTCCCTGAGGACCCCTGTTAAAGAGAGAGTCACTCCATCAGGACCCCTTTTAAAGAGGCCATCACCTTATCAGGACCCTTTTAAAGTGGGAATGTCTCATTACTGAGACTCCTTTTTAAATCACGAGTAGTGGTTCATGTACAGTTTTGAGAAATAGGTTGATAAGAGGAATGAGTAACCAGCCCTGCTGCAATGCCATTGTTATTTTTTGATGGATGTTCTGGTTAATATTACAAATACTCCTAGCGATTGCTAAATCTAGATTAATCTGCCCTTTAGGGCCTTTACTTCCCCCCCATCCCCACACCCCCCACCCCACCAGTTGTTGTATTGACTCCAGGATAGGCTGCCGTAGTGACCTTCAGAGATATAACTTCTCATTAAAATTCTACCTCCGGGGTGGGGGGGAAGTCTGTTGTGATGTGCCACAAAGCGAGTTAGACTGAGAGCTGGGCCTGTCCTTTCCCCTCTGCTCCGTGTAATCAATCCCAAATCCGTCGCTTATACAAGTGCTCATGTTGTTTCTACAGCTGATGCACAGTGGGTTCCAGGGATAGGCGAGGAGCAGAGGAGAGCACCAACAGGAAGGGAGAGTTTAAAAAAAACAAGAAAGACTTGCATTTCTATAGCACCTTTCATGGTCCCAGGAGGCCCCAAAGCACTTTACAACCAGTGAAGTACTTTATTGAAGTGTAGTCACTGTTCTAATGTAACAAACGCGGCAGCCAATTTGCGCACAGCAAGCTCCCACAAACAGCAATGTGCTGATGACCAGATAATCAGTTATTTAGTGTTGTTGGTTGAGGGATAAATGTTGGCCCAGGACACCGGGGAGAACTCGCCTACTCTTCTTTGCAATAGTGCCGCGGGATCTTTTCGTCCACCTGAGCGGGCAGACGGGGCCTCGAATTAATGGGGGAAAAAATTGAGTCGCGCCCCCTTTGGGGCGCTAACTTCGCCGGGGTGCTACTTTTGGCGCCCCGGAAAAATTAACGCCCCCACCGCCGAAATTCATCGGTAGCACCCCAAGAGGGAAGCGGGGCGCTACTAGAAGTGCCCCGCCTCCCTCTTGGGGGCACTACGAGGGAATATTGCTGCGCTACGTGTCGCGGTACTGCAGGCCTTCCTCCTCTTCTTAAAGGGGAGGGGCCTTGCGCAGCATGACCCGGGGCCCAGCTGGGCCACCAGGAACTGGGAGTGCCGGCAAAAGAGCCTGGCACTCAAGAGAAGTGCCGGGCTCATGGAGCGCAGCCGGCACTCCGCGGGTGGGGGGGTGCTGGTAGGCGGCCAGCAGCAAAAATGGCCGCCCGGCACCTCGCCTTTAATTAGCGCCACCCCGCAGGGGGCACATAGCGTCCAGCAGTAAGCCAGGGGGGCGCGACCGAAGATCGCGGCCGGGGCGTCACCGCCGGCGACGCAGCGCCGCGGGGCACGAACGGATAGGGCGCAAACAGGAGGCGCAAAGCAACCGAATCTTTCCCCCAATGTCTCATCTGAAAGACGGCACCTCCGATGGTGCAGCGCTCCCTCGGTACTGCACTGGGAGTGTCAGGCTAGATTCTGTGCTCGAGTCCCTGGACTGGTGAGTAGGTGCAAAGTTTGCTACGAGCAGTGGCCCTGAAGCCTGGCCGTTCGCCTATCCTTTCAGCCAGGTAATGACACACAGGGTGAAGAGGAGAAATTTCTTTTTAAACTCAGGAGGGCAGATTTAATAAACGAATACTGATTGTGTCAGCATTCTGTTGGCACTTGTTTAGTACAGTACAATTCTTTCAAGACTCGACTGGCTAACTCTAGATTAATGCGGAATTGCAGTTGGACTCGTGTTTTTTTTAAATCTGTCTGACTAAAGCCAGTTTTGTGCCCCTATCATCGCCACCCTAGCTGGCATCAGTTATCTCAGCACAAACCTGGCTCAGTACAACACTCAGTGAAGCCATTACCCATTAAACCATTGCAAGAGCATGTTACTCTCATAGAAACATAGAAGATAGGAGCAGGAGTAGGCCATTCGGCCCCTCGAGCCTGCTCCGCCATTCAATGCGATCATGGCTGATCATCCAAACTCAGTACCCTGTCCCTGCTTTCTCCCCATATTCCTTGATCCCCCTAGCCTTAAGAAATATATCTAACTCCTCCTTGAATATATTTAATGAATTGGCCTCAACTGTCTTCTGTGGTAGAGAATTCCACAGGTTCACCACTCTCTGGGTGAAGAAATTCCTCCTCATCTCAGTCCTAAATGGCTTACCCCTTATCCTTAGACTGTGACCCCTGGTTCTGGACTCCCCCACCATCGGGAACAGCCTTCCTGCATCTAGTCTGTCTAGTCCTATTAGAATTTTATAAGTTTCAATGAGATATTCAGTATATTATAATCAATGCAAAAGTCATTGTATATATTAGAAAAGTGTCATTGTTTATAACTAATATTCAGCCTGCTATATTAATGGTTTATTAATATGATCAGTTTATCAGTAATAATGCTGTCAGTATATAGTAAAAAAAAAAGGAAAAGGATGAGAAAAATAAGCCAGGATTTTGGTTCCTGTTCGCTATCCATTGCCCTTACTGGATTGTGGATGTGGCTGGATGTCAGGCGAGAACAGGCCTAGCTTCAGCTGTGACGTTCCCCATAAAGGAAAGAACTTGTGTTTCTCCAGCGCCTTTCACGACCTCAGGACGTCCCAAAGCGCTTCGCAGCCAACGAAGCACTTTGAACAAATAAAATAGCAAAATACTGCGGATGCTGGAAATCTGAAATAACAACAGGAAACGCTGGAGACACTCAGCAGGCCAGGGCAGCATCCGTGGAGAGAGAAACAGAGTTAACGTTTCAGGTCGAAGACCCTTCGTCAGAACTGGAAAAAGTTAGAGATGTAACAGGTTTTAAGCAGGTGCAGAGGCGGGGAAAGGGGGAAGAGGGGAGGAAAGAACAAAAGGGAGGGTCTGTGCTCGGGTCGGAGGCAGGAGAGATTAAATGTTGCAAATGGGGATGGCAGAATCAGCAACAGCTGCCGTGTGAAAAAATAGGGGCCGAGGTTATTGTCTGAAAATGTTGAACTCGATGTTGAGTCCAGAAGGCTGTAAAGTGCCTAATCGAAAGATGAGGTGCTGTTCCTCGAGCTTACGTTGAGCTTCATTGGAACAATGCAAGAGGCCGAGGGCAGAGAGGTCAGAGTGGGAGTGGAGCGGAGAATTAAAGTGACAGGCGACCGGAAGCTCGAGGTCACCCTTACGGACTGATTACTTTTAACATGTAGTCAATGTGGTAACGTAGGGAAAATATGGTATAATAGGGTAGTGTCGTAGTCATTATTAATAAGATGAATACAATAATATCTATTATTAATACAGTCAGTACATTGTATTAATGGGTTCAATACAGTAATACTATCAGTACAGTGCCTAACGTGGAACTGAGCCATACCAGGAAAGCACAAGGATTGGCCCCCAATTTGTCCTAAGTAGTGTCATTAAAACTGGCCTCAGCACCTTGAGTGTAGGGGGTGTTAGCATTGACCCCAGCCTCTTCGGCCTAGTGAGGGGATACAAGTGCCAGATCGCTAGGCGGTGATTCCCTGTGGGTGAGTTCCGAGGACAGGAATGGGGATTAGCTGGGGCAGCCTACCCACACCTGATCAACCAGGCTGCAATGAAATCACTGCCTGGGCCTAACGCGCGAACAATGCGGTGTTTCAGCAAGGCAGGTGCTGGCAGAGCCCAGAAACATACCCCAGGAAAGAAAGAAAGATTTATAATTTATACAGCACCTTTCACAACCTCCCACAGTGCTTCACAGCCAATGAAGTACTTTTTTGAAGTGTGGTCACTGTTGTAATGTAGGAAACGCAGCAGCCAATTTGCACACAGCAAGCTCCCACAAACCGCAATGTGATAATGACCAGATCATCAGGTTTTAATGTTGTTGACTGAGGGAGAAATATTGGCGAGGACACCGGGGAGAACTCCCCCTACACTTCTTCGAATAGTGGCCGTGGGATCTGTTTACATCCACCTGAGAGAGCAGACGGGGGGCCTCGGTTTAAAGTCTCATCTGAAAGACGGCACCTCTGACAGTGCAGCACTCCTTCAGTACCACACTGGGAGTGTCAGCTTAGATTTTTGTGTTCAAGTCCCTGGAGTGGGACTTGAACCCACGACCTATCTGATTCAGAGATGAGTGTGTTGCCAACTGAGCCACAGCTGACACCGCTGAGGAAGAGTCAACGCCTTCAGGAGAGAGAGGGGGAGAAAATGGAAAGGTCGGGCGGGGGGAAATAAATAGCATGAATAGAGCCAAGATTTGTATTTCTTCAGAGACAGCGACCCTTTTCACTGGAGCTCATCCATTCTATGATTCTATAAAAAAATGTGCAAGGCTACGGGGAAAGGGCTGGGGGAGTGGGACTAGTTGAAATGCTCTTGCAGAGAGCCGGCATGGGCTCGAAGGGCCGAATGGCCTCCTTCTGTGCTGTAACCATTCTATGATTCATTGCCAAAGCAGTTTCATCGAGTTATATTAGGCCCCGTGCACTGAGTGCCCTTGCAGCCAGCCTGTCAATAAATATTGGTACACTTTATTTCTGTTAATTGTGTGAATCCTGGTCGTGACTTTAATTTCATTTTTTTAATGGACTTTAATGAAATTAAATCTCAGTAAAATAAGCCTGGAAACTACTGTTGGAAGAATCACCTTGCATTTATGTAACGCCTTTCACCTCCTCCAGGATGTCCCAAAGTCCTTCACAGCCGGTGAATTGCTTTTGAAGTGTTGTCGCTGTTATAATGTAGGCAGCCGATTTGCACACAGCAAGATCCCACAAAGAGCAATGAGCGAAATGACCAGTTTAATTGGTTTTAGTGGTGTTGATTGAAGGATAAATGTTGAAAGAAAAAAGACTTGCATTTCTATAGCGCCTTTCACAACCTCAGGACATCCCAAAGCGCTTTGCAGCCAATGAAGTCCTTTGTGAAGTGGAATCACTGTTGCAGTGTAGGAAACACAGCAGCCAATTTGCGCACAGCAAGCTCCCACAAACAGCAATGAAATAAATTACCAGATAATCTGGTTTAGTGATAAATATTGGCCCAGAACACTGGAGAGAACTCCCCTGCTCTTCTTCAAATAGTGCCATGGGATATTTTACATCAACTTGAGAGGGCAGACAGAGCCTCAGTTTAACATCTCATCCGAAAGACAGCACCTCTGACAGTGCAGCACTCCCTCAGTATTGTGTTAAAGTGCCAGTCTTGATTACGCACCATTACTCAAGGTCTACCTGGAGTGGGACTTGAACCCACAACCTTCAGTGACACGAGAGGTTAGCGTGCTGCTGACTGAGCCATGGCCGACGCTGTTGGGTAGGGCACCAGGAGAACTCCCTCAGTACTGCACTGAATCATGGATTATATGCTCAAAGTCGTGAAGTAAGTTTTAAACCAATAGCGTTCTGACCCAGAGCTGAGAATTCTACCAACTGAGCCAAGCTAACACTTGGTGATATTAACAGATGAGTGCTTAACATCATTTGCATGACGATCTGCTATCTGGTAATTTAGTGGACTTGTTAACCTGTTTAAAGTAAGCAGGTTAAAGCCTGAGTTAAAGTAACGAACAGGGAAAAAACATTACGCTGTTAATATTACAGCAGTAATTTCTAAGTTAAAATGTTTATCGAGCTGGGAATTAAGATAAAATTGAAAAGCATTATTTTGATTTCTATTTTTAATAACTTTAAGGTTAGTGCTGGAGGACTGAATGTTATCCATTTCAGAAACCCTGTGTCAGCATTATTTCATTTTAGCGAGATTTAATTTCAGTACTTGCTGATGCTCCCAGATCTGGTATAGCACAGTGAGATGCCGAATTGAATCTCTCTGCTCTGCCACAACCCGACTGCACCAGTGTGACAATTTTTCTATTTCCTGCACCAGCATCTCTGAGTGAGACTGCCAATTTAGTGGCAAATTAGGAGCAGTTATCTGCTCTAAGCCCATGTCCACAAGGATCTGGACTACGAATGCTCAAACTCATTTCGCATAGGATCTTCACAGTCAGCAGACAGGCAAGACTTTCATCCCATAAGTCTAAGCTGGATTTGAACCCTGGCCCCAGAGTTAAAAGGCTTGAAATGTATTTTAAATAGGCCGCAAATTACGGGAAAAAATAATGAAAGGGGGGAAGCATGCAGGAAGTCAAGTGTTGTACCATTAAATATTCTGCACTTGTCTCAACTTAGGTCCGATACAGCAGAGCGTTTGATAAAGGGATTATAGTTTAGTCAATTATTATACTGATACCATACTAAAATCTTAATTATGCAACACAATTAGAAGTACTATCAGTTCCTGAACTGGAGTGAGCCATTGCTTATTGGTTAGCATTCCTGCCTGTGAAGGTGGTTGGGGGGGTTCGAATTCTGCTCCAGACAGCCCCAGCGAGGGGAGACCAGAGCTCTGGCTCTCAAATGTGGGTTGACTCGTGGGTGTGGCTGACCACCCCCCCCGGCCCCTCATTGTATGGGTTGTGGGAGATCATAAAACCTTCCTGCCGTTTAGGACTAACCGCGCAACCCCCCCCAATCGGTTGGTCACGGAAGGAGCATTCACATTACGGACTGTTAATCAGCCCGTGAATCCTTTCCCCCTACTGTTTCCAAGGGAAGAGCGTGAAGATACAACATCAACCTCTTGAGCCTGGGTTTGAAACTAAAAAGACACAATGCAGTTTAAACTGAGTTCCTTGTGGGTATTAATGTCCCTTAATTAGTCCCGACACACAACTCCCCCTCCCATTCTACAGTTAATATTGTCCATACCAGAACCTCCCTTCACTCCCCCGCCCAATAATTCTGTACTGATTGGCATGAAGTTGGCAATCTCCCACAGCTAACATCAGTGGCTAGTGTGGGAAAGGGAAATGTCGCGCTAAGGGAGGTTGTGGGTTCAATTCCCACTGTGGACTTGCACTAAAGGAGTGTTGTACTCTCAGAGGTGTGACGTCTATTCAGGTGTACAAACAAGATTCGATGGCACTATTCGAAGAAGGCCAGGGGAGCTTTCCTGGTGTCCGGGGCAGTATTCCTGCCTTAGCCGCGACGCGCCTCGGAGTCAGGAGGTTGTGGATTCAAGTCCCGCTCCAGAGACTCGAGCACAAAGATCTAGGCTGACACTTCCAGTGCAGTGCTGAGGGAGTGCTGCACTGTCAGAGGGGCAGTACCGAGGGAGCGCTGCACTGTCGGAGGGGCAGTACCGAGGGAGTGCTGCACTGTCGGAGGGGCAGTGCTGAGGGAGCAGCGCACTGTCGGAGGGGCAGTACTGAGGGAGCGCTGCACTGTCGGAGGGGCAGTACCGAGGGAGCGCCGCACTGTCGGAGGGGCAGTGCTGAGGGAGTGCTGCACTGTCAGAGGGGCAGTACTGAGGGAGCGCCGCACTGTCAGAGGGGCAGTGCTGAGGGAGTGCCGCACTGTCGGAGGGGCAGTACTGAGGGAGTGCTGCACTGTCAGAGGGGCAGTACTGAGGGAGCGCCGCACTGTCGGAGGGGCAGTACTGAGGGAGCGCCGCACTGTCGGAGGGGCAGTACTGAGGGAGTGCTGCACTGTCAGAGGGGCAGTACTGAGGGAGCGCCGCACTGTCGGAGGGGCAGTGCTGAGGGAGCGCCGCACTGTCGGAAGGGCAGTACTGAGGGAGTGCTGCACTGTCAGAGGGGCAGTACTGAGGGAGTGCTGCACTGTCGGAGGGGCAGTGCTGAGGGAGTGCTGCACTGTCAGAGGGGCAGTGCTGAGGGAGTGCTGCACTGTCAGAGGGGCAGTGCTGAGGGAGTGCTGCACTGTCGGAGGGGCAGTACTGAGGGAGCGCCGCACTGTCGGAGGGGCAGTGCTGAGGGAGCGCCGCACTGTCGGAGAGGCAGTGCTGAGGGAGTACTGCAGTGTCTGAGGTGCCGCCTTTCGGATGAGACATTAAACCGAGGCCCCGTCTGCCCTCTCAGGTGGATGTAAAAGATCCCATGGCACTATTTTGAAGAAGAGCAGGGGAGTTATCCCCGGTGTCCTGGGCCAATATTTATCCCTCAATCAACATCACTAAAACATGATCTGGTCATTGCTGTTTGTGGGATCTTACTGTGCACAAATTGGCTGCTGCGTTTCCTACATTATAACAGCGACTACACTTAAAAAAAAAAGTACTTAATTGGCTGTAAAGCACTTTGGGACGTCCGGTGGTCGTGAAAGGCGCTATAGAAATGCAAGTCTTTCTTTTAAAGAAACACCACCAAAAAAAGCAGATGATCTGGTCATTTATCGCACTGCTGTTTGCGGGAGCTTGCTGTGCGCAAATTGACTGCCGCGTTTCCCACATTACAACAGTGGGTGCAGTTCAAAAAAAATTCATTGAACGGTGTGATTACAGATGCAAGTCTTTCATTTCTTTTCATTCTGTGTTAAGGCACTGCCTGCTATTCTAACAGTATAGAGAGAGCTGTACTCTAAATCTAATCTGTGCTTAGAACTAACCTGGGAGTGCTTGATACTGACTCTACTGAGCTTTATATCCTCTGCGAGCTATTTTTAGTCCACTGATTAATGCATTCATAGAAATTCCTGTCAGTGCTATCTTAACGCAGATGTGAATCGATTTAAAATAAACAGCTTAGTGACTCTGAGAATACACATTAATTGTTGCGCTAAAAATAACTCACAGGAAATTAAACCCGACAGGTGTCAAATGTGGGAACATGCTCCATTCTCCAGCAGTGACATTGCTCAGCACCAGGAAGCACAACATCCACCCAGAAGTGGGGCGAAAGAAATTAAAAAAAATACTCATGAATTTTTCAGTGGCAAATGCCTGTTTAGGTTTCAGTCTGTTTTTTTCTCTCGATTTTTAAATTCTCATCTAAAAGCGGGTCTTGGGAGCTGAGATCAGACTCGGCAGTCACTGATTCCCCTGATCACTGCCCTGCACCCAGCCTATTCCCCAGCGGATTGATACCGTGGGTTTAGGGAGTCTCTGGGATCGTTGCATCCGGTCAAGCTACTGTAGAGCGTCAGCGACAGTGTCAGCTGTGGCTCAGTGGGCAGCACCCTCGCCTCTGGGTCAGAAGGTTGTAGGTTCAAGTCCCCACTCCAGAGACTCGAGCACAAAAAGCTAGGCTGACACTCCCTGTGCAGTGCTGAGGGAGCGCTGCACTGTCAGAGGTGCCGTCTTTCAGATGAGACGTTAAACTGAGGTCCCTGTCTGCCCTCTCGGGTGGATGTAAAAGATCCTGCGGCCACTATTTCAAAGAAGAGCAGGGGAGTTATTCCCCAATGTTCTGGCCAATCTTTATCCCTCAACCAACATAACAAAAACAGATTATCTGGTCATTATCACATTGCTGTTTGTGGGAGCTTGCTGTGCGCAAATTGGCTGCTGTGTTTCCCACATTACAACAGTGACTACACTTCAAAATAGTACTTCATAGAGTCATAGAGTTTTTACAGCACAGAAAGAGGCCCTTCGGCCCATCGTGTCTGTGCCGCCCATCCATCCCTGTCCAGTCTAATCCCATTTTCCAGCATTTGGTCCATAGCCTTGTATGCAATGGCATGTCAAGTGCTCATCCAAATGCTTCTTGAATGTTGTGAGGGTTCCTGCCTCTACCACCCTTTCAGGCATTGAGTTCCACATTCCAACCACCCTCTGGGTGAAAAAGTTCCTCCTCAAATCCCCTCTAAATCTCCTGCCCCTTACCCTGAATCTATGCCCCCTTGTTATTGACCCCCCCACTAAGGGGAAAAGTTCCTCTTTATCTACCCTATCTATGCCCCTCATCATTTTGTACACCTCAATCGGGTCCCCCCTCAGCCTTCTCTGCTCCAAGGAAAACAACCCCAGCCTGTCCAGCCTCTCTTCATAGCTGAGGCGCTCCAACCCAGTGGTGAATCTTCTCTGCACCCTCTCCAAAGCAATCACATCCTTCCTATAGTGAGGCGACCAGAACTGCACACAGTACTCCAGCTGTGGCCTCACTTCATTGGCTGTAAAGCACTTTGGGACTTCTGGTGGTCATGAAAGGCAAGTCTTTCTTTATAGGTGGTTTGACAACAAAACCTATGCTTTCCTGGGTCTGACGTGCCATCATATTCGATCATCACAAAGCCCAATTCTGTAAATTGAGATCAATTGAAAGCTGAGGGACATTTGCCTCTAGATTAGCAGAAACTTCAAATCCCAGGATATCCCCATCAAGGAGAGGTTAAGGTCAAGTCAGAAGAAATGACTCGATTACTCTCTCTTTAAACATGCTTCTTGTTCACTGGTAGATTCCCTACTTGGTGGGTTGTGATCTGTTGCCTTTTAAGCGATGCAACGTTTGAACTGGAAGGTGCAAGTATCTCTGCCTTCTTGAGAATGAATGGTTTGTTCACTTCATAGTTCAGGTTGCGAACCAGAACTCTGGCTTTGTTTGATTGACATGTCAATTAAGAAGTTGTGGGACTGGAGAGAGGGAGGGAGATGAAACACAGCATTTCTCAGATTGATTTTGCATCTGAGTGCAGGAGGTAGGAAATGTAAATGATCCTAATTATAAGAACCATTGTTTTACAATATTTTCCTACAATCGCAGCTAGCTTGTAGTTATTCAATTGCTTCGATATGGCCCTTCCCCCCCCCCCCTTTATTCATTCACTGGATGTGGACATCGCTGGCAAGCAGTTATTGCTCATTACTAATTGCCCGCTAGAAGATGGTGGTGAGCCACCTTCTTGAATACAACTTGCTAGGCCATTTCAAAGGGGTAGTTAAGAGTCAACACATGTGGATCTGGAGGCACAGATAGGTAAGGATCACAGATTTCCTTTCACATTTATGAACCAGATGGGTTTTTACAACATGGTCACTGATACTACGTTCCAGATTTACTTAATTATTTTGAATTGAAATTCCCCAGCTGCCATGGTGGGATTTGAATGCGTATCTCTGGATTACTAGTCCAGTAACATAACCACTGTGCTACCGTGCCACTGCCGCATAGTGCGAGAGAATGGTTGTGAGGACCAGGGGTACTTGGGCTGGGAGGCAATCAGATGGGAAGAATGAGCCAATTGGATGTGGTAGAATAAATTTGCTTATGATTAAGCGTGACAAAGAAGCTTTACGTAAAAATATTACATGAAGTGTACGACACCAAACACTAGCTAGAATATATCACAAATCTTACTTTTCACACAATTCCTGTCTATATAAAACTTACCTCCTGTTTTACTCATACTTTTGTGCCAACTTTGTTTCCATTACAAATTCTTATCCTCACATTTATAACGGAAACGTCAGGCTGCAGTTGCACC
Organism: Somniosus microcephalus; assembly: GCF_052327205.1. Classification (NCBI taxonomy): domain Eukaryota; kingdom Metazoa; phylum Chordata; class Chondrichthyes; order Squaliformes; family Somniosidae; genus Somniosus; species Somniosus microcephalus. The sequence goes on from NC_141018.1 coordinate 32,256,492, forward strand.
ATCCCGCCAGTTGTTGCACTGTAGTACCTTGGCTTTGCGTCTCCCGGCTCCTCCGCCTGTACCTCAATGCTCCAATCAATCCTTCACTTCTGTCTTCCACATTGCCGTCAGTTTCACTATTTAGCTATAGTTAATAATAATATAAAATCAAAGCGTTATATAAAAAATAACGACAGAATTTATGACTTGAAAATGGGTGCTGGATTACATCTGTGCACCTTAATCCGATCATCCCCCCTCCCTCTAACCGCCGCTACACCTGAAGACTACACTTGGTCTTGACTCCCTGTGGGGGAGCTTTGGGCGATATCGGATTTTCCGCCCATTCTACACCGCGCCCGATTTTCCCTTTCATTGACTTCAGTGGAAAAGGAAATCAGGCCAGGTGTATAATGGGCGGCTAATGGATGTCTCCCACTTTACACCATTTCCCACTGTTAAAATTACCCTTCCGCCCCCCCCACCGCAACCCCCCCCCGCCACCCCCCGCGTGCAACGCCAGAAGACATTGACTAGTATGTGATGTATCGTGGATATATGGTCATCTTCCAGCCTTAAACAAAGGTTTCATCTCTTCTTATGGAGTTCCTCGGAACCGAGGATGACTTGCTTCCATAATAAAAATGAGTTCTCAGGTGACTGATTAGTCCAATGCGGGACCTACAGTCTCTGTCACAGGTGGGGCAGACGGTGGTTGAAGGAGCGGGTGGGTGGGGTGCTTGGGTTGACTTGCGCTGCCTGCGCTTGGCTTCCGCTTGTTCCTGGCGAAGAGACTCGAGGTGTTTGGCGCCTTCCCGGATGCTTCTCCTCCACTTTGTGCAGTCTTGGGCCAGGGATTCCCAGGTGTCGGTGGGGATGTTACACTTTTTCAAGGAGGCTTTGAGGGTGTCCTTGAAGCGTTTCCTCTGCTCACCTGGGGCACTCTTGCTGTGTCGGAGCTCCGAGTAGAGCGCTTGTTTTGGGAGTCTCGTATCGGGCATGTGGACAATGTGGCCCGTCCATCGGAGCTGATTGAGCGTGGTCAAAGCTTCGATGCTGGGGATGTTGGCCTGAGCAAGAACACTAACGTTGGTGCGCCTATCCTGCCAATGGATTTGCAGGATCTTGCGGAGGCAGCGTTGGTGTTACCTCTCCAGTGCTTTGAGGTGCCTGCTGTACATGGTCCATGTCTCTGAGGCATACAGCAGGGCGGGTATCACTGCTGCTCTGTAGACCATGAGCTTGGTGCTGGGCTTGAGGTCCTGGTCTTCAAAAATTTAACACTACACAAACTGTCCTACTGATAGCCCAGAGAATTTAATACATTGCACACTAACATGCACAAGTTGTTCGATTTCTTTATAACAGGCAGTGACATAAAAGCCTCTATCCCCAGAGTTCGGATTATGTGAGTCATGGGACATTAGATTCCTCTATTCTATACCTTGTTATCTGTCGGTGGCAATATAAAACTACCCCCACAACCGCTACTTTATGATACATTATAAATGATGTTACAAGTACATTTAATTGTTGCGGGTAACACAGAGGGTTCCCTGAGCTGGTAAACGCAGAGGACACGATGGTTCCAGCTTCACTCCCTGGTCCATGTTGAGTTAGCACAATATTGGTCAAAAGTAGCGATACGGATGTTACGATTAGTGACAGTGTCCCGGGGTTAGGAAGGCGAAATACCGGCCAGGGTTCCTGCTCCTTATCACTATCCAAGACCCCTACTGGGAAGCTTGCACGCTTCTGGCAAGGACTGGCTGGGGTCGGCTAGCCTGCCAGTCACTCGCTGCCTGGGCTCGCACGTGTAGAACAGCAGGCACCTCAAAGCACTGGAGAGGTACCACCAACGCTGCCTCCACAAGATCCTGCAAATCCATTGGCAGGATAGGCGCACCAACGTCAGTGTTCTTGCTCAGGCCAACATCCCCAGCATCGAAGCTCTGACCACGCTCGATCAGCTCCGATGGACGGGCCACATCGTCCTCATGCCCGATACGAGACTCCCAAAACAAGCGCTCTACTCGGAGCTCCGACACGGCAAGGGAGCCCCAGGCGGGCAGACGAGGACCTCCTCGTAGGACTGCTCCCGGGCCTGGCCATCAACAGGTCCAGGCAGTCGAGGGGTGGCGGCGGGGGGGAGTGATTCGGCCCGACTGCCTGCCTCTCTCCCGCGGCCACGTTCGCGCCCGGGTATCCCCAGAGATGGAGCACGCGGTGTCCGCCGGCAGGCTCGAGGCCTGTGGGCATCGGCGGGACTGGAGTGCTTCGTCACACGCCCAGAACCAAATTTTAATTTGATTTGTAAAGTTTCCTTTAAATTTTTTTGATTTAATTTACAGTTTGTTGGCTGTGCCTCTTTAAGAAGAGGGCACTTGCTAACTTTTAATCGATGATGACATCAGCCGTCAATCAAGGTAATTTCCATAAAAGGTAGACTGTGGCAGAGTCTGGGTGGCTGGTGTGGGGTGATGGGGAGAATGAGTGAGGATTAATGCATTCTTCAAAGAGATCTCCGAGCTGAGATGATGCTGATAAGCAGCTCAAGCATTGCCACGGTCTTGAGTCAGCCTTCAGTCTGAGTGATGTCCCCCTGTCTCAGACTATTGTGATTGCTAACGAGCACCATTATATCACATCACCACAACGTGGTCGTGTCCTCTTCGGAAGAGATTTCCCGGAGTAAATGAGGTGCCGTGGAATTCGCTTCGAGGATATTGGAATGCAGAGTGTATAAACTGGAAGGGAGGATACAATCGGCAGAGCATACGTTCCAATTACATTCATTACAGCGTTATTACAAATGGACCATTATCTCTGAACAGTTATAATTACACGAGGGTCAGTTACAGTAAAGCTGAGTACACTGCTTAACGTCAGGCTGACTCCCAGCATAGAATTCCAGCATCCGCAGTATTTTGCTATTGTAGAATTCCAACGGTTAGCCCTTTCTTGTTGATCCCCATAGGCTTTGAAATTATGGCATGGGATAATAGTGTAAAACACGGTTGTCTGATAGTCCTTTAAACTGCAGGTACATAGGAACAGGAGGAGGCCATTCAGCCCCTCGAGCCTGTTCCATCATTCAGTTAAATCATGGCTGATCTGTATCTTAACTCCATCTATCCACCTTGGCTCCATATCCCTTAATACCCTTGTCTAACAAAAATCTATCAATCTCAGTTTTGAAATTTTCCTAGCTGATAAGGGAATTAGGGGTTACGGGGAGCGGGCAGGGAAGTGGACGTGAGTCTAGGTTCGGATCAGCCATGATCCTATTGAATGGCGGAGCAGGCCCGAGGGGCCATATGGCCTACTCCTGCTCCTACTTCTTATGTTATGTTCTTATGAAATTTTCAATTGACACACCCCCCCAACAGTTTTTTTGGAGGTGAGAGTTCCAGATTTCCACTATCCTTTGTGCGAAGAAGTGCTTCCTGATTTCACTCCTAAATGGCTTTTAAGATTTTCCCCCATGATAGAAAATAATTCTATCAATAGTTTTCAATAAAGTTAAACAAATACCCCATACTTTTAGATTAAAGCACAGCTAAATGTTCGTTGTAGACTCAAATTCTGGAAACTACACCAAATGTTCTTGGGAGGGGGCTATGTTTTTAGACCCCCCATAAATTCTGTATCTTGCTTTGAGCTTTCTTGTGGTTTATTTTCCTCTGAAATAAGTGAGGAAGTGTCGCCTCTGAGTCAGAAAGTCATGGGTTCGAGTCCCACCCCAGAGACTTGAGCACAAAAATTCCAGGCTGACACTCCCAGTGCAGTGCTGAGGGAGTGCTGCACTGTCGGAGGTGCCGTCTTTCAGATGAGACGTTAAACCGAGGCCCCGACTGCCCTCTCAGGTGGACGTAAAAGATCTCACAGCACTATTTGGAGTTCTCCCCAGGGTCCTGGGGCCAATATTTATCCCTCAATCGACGTCACTAAATAAAACAGACAATCTGGTCATTATCACATTGCTGTTTGTGGGAGCTTGCTGTGCGCAAATTGGCTGCCGCGTTTCCCATATTACAACAGTGACTGCACTTCAAAAAAAAAAGTACTTCATTGGCTGTAAAGCGCTTTGGGACGCCCGATGGTCGTGAAAGGCGCTGGAGAAATGAAAGTCTTTTTTTTCTCCTTGGTATTAGTATAGCTGCATCGTAAGTTATCAGCCTGTCTTCCACTGCACTTCACACGCCATTGGCTCTTCTGGTGATAGAAACATAGAAGATAGGAGCAGGAGTAGGCCATTCGGCCCCTCGAGCCTACTCCGCCATTCAATGAGATCATGGCTGATCATCCAAACTCATCCTGTCCCTGCCTTCTCCCCATATCCCTTGATCCCTTTAGCCTTAAGAAATATATCTAACTCCTTCTTGAATATATTTAATGAATTGGCCTCAACTGCCTTGTGTGGTAGAGAATTCCACAGGTTCACCACTCTCTGGGTGAAGAAATTCCTCCTCATCTCTGTCCTAAATGGCTTACCCCTTATCCTTAGACTGTGACCCCTGGTTCTGGACTCCCCCGCCATCGGGAACATCCTTCCTGCATCCAGTCTGTCTAGTGATGTTGGCCTGTGTGCAGAAGAGGGTATTTCAGGACATATGTGGAGCGTAGGAGGAGCAGCAATGGAAAGATCTGAGAAGTAATGGCCACAGTAACATCAGTAAAATAAAGACAAAGGAGATTACCAGAGATGAGAGAGCAAGAAGGGGGGAAGTAGAGGCTCGGGAAGGACCGCCTATCAGATGCCAAGCACCCAGTTGGAGTTGAAGCTAGTTTGTCAAAGCAATGGACTGCATCACAAGCCGAATGAAAGGTGCTAATGATGCGGCTGCCAAGCATATTTGCTTGCACTCAGTTGTTCCCGAGCCGTCTATTTATTTTTTGTTTTCGACCCCATGAGATTTCTGCTTGACTGGTCAGTACTTTCAGTCTCCAACCTCACTGCATAATCCCACACAGTGTGTGATTTCCTACTGCACGCATTCACATTGAGCCTGCGGGTTATTTTTAACCTGATTTGGCTCGCACCCCCCCCCAAACTTGCCTTTTGTTTCTCTTTTCCTGGCCCCCATCCTGGAAGCTCCAGTCAACAGTTTCAGAGGCGGCCAGAGCAGCTGGATAACTCCCCTGAGGTTGGTGCCAAGCCGGGGGTCCAGTCAATAGAATGCATCCTTCTTCAGCCAGTATTTCCTACCCTGAATTAGAAAAGGAACTGTAATAGACAATAGGACAGAGATCGAATGAGAAAAACAGGAGGCGAAAAGGCAGAGCAGAACGAACGCTAAAAGTTTAACTTTTCAATTTAGCATTTAATTTTGTAGTTTAAGGTGAATATTACAGTCATAAAGTTGAGTCTGAGCGGCCTGATTACTGTAATATTAGTAATAAAAACCAGAAAATGCTGGAAATACTCAGCAGGTCAGGCAGCATCTGTGGAGAGAGAAACAAGAGTTAACGTTTCAGGTCGATGACCCCTTCCTCATAATAATAATAATCCACTTTATTGTCATTGTTAGTGCACAAGTGCAGTACAACGAAATGTAAGCTTGCGGCTCCCGAGAGTGTACATTTTGATTAAGACATTTAACATACATTTGGCTTGTAACATAAACATAATAAAGTGCATTGGCAGATGTGCAGGCTTTAGAGTTTATTTGCAGAGTTCAATAGGATGACAGCCCTGGGAAAGAAGCTGTTCCTAAATCTGGTCGTTCGGGTGCGAATCAACGAAAGGTCATCGGCCTGAAACGTTAACTCTGTTTCGGAATCCCGAAATCAGGGGTCCCGACCCCATCCCGCCCCCCAACCCGCCTCCGTGCCAGTTTCAAAGGAGGCGGGGTACCCGCCCCGCACTGGGACCCGCCTACCCGAGGCGGGAAGGGATTAGTGCCAATTAACTGCCCGTTAACAGGTAGTTAACAGGCAGTTTTCAGCCTAATCCCTATTTTTAAGGTTGAAGTGTGGGACTCCCAACGGCTCCAAACCACGCCATCGAAATGTGGCCAATCCCGAAAGTTGTAGTCCCGCCACCTACCCGACTACTGAATGAAAATCCAGCCTTTCATTTCAGATTTTCAGCATCTGCAGTATTTTGTTACTGTAACATTAGTCAAAGTCACAGCGAGTGAGCTGAAAACAAGCAAAACTGGTTGGCCGGCGACGAGTGTAAGGGTCAATTGAATTGGCCAACAAACTATTTGCTCCTGCTGGGTCCGCTGGGAATGGATTCTGCCCAGCCAGTGATCCTGTCGAACACACTCGAACGTCACTTCTGATGCAAGCTGCCCAACATCCGCACTGAACGAAACAGGCTAATTCTGGGGAAGGGATGGCTTTAGTTTCTCGTTGCACCTTCTGTCTCAGTAACAGTAAGCAGACAACCCAGGTCCCGCAGGAGACGCCAGGAACATTAGGTTGCATTAAGAACTTAAAAAGGAGAAGCTTTTCTAGTCCGACAATACACTTGAAGTTTTAGAAATTCAGATTGACAGTCACCTAGCTCTGTGAAGTGTTCTCTTGCTACATTTTGGTTCTATTATTAGTGAATATCACCACATGGAAACTATTTAAAAACTATCACGACAACAACTTGTATTTATATAGCGCCTTTACCGTAGTAAAACGTTCCAAGGTGCTTCACAGGAGTGATTATCAGACAAAATTTTACACCGAGTCACATGATTAGGCACTTTACAGCCTTCCGGACTCAATATCGAGTTCAACAATTTCAGATCATAACCTCGGCCCCTATTACATTTTTTATCCACACTTTTGGTTTGTGCCTTTTCCTTTTTTTGCTCTCTCTCCCACATGGCAGCTGTCTCTCACTCTGCCAGCGCATTTCACACTTCATCTAGAGCCATCCTTTGTTTCTTTACCTGTCCTATTACCATCTCGTCTCACCTTGAATATCTCTTAATGTCTCTTCTTTCATCCCCTGCCCCATTTCCCAGCCCCCAAACTGCCTTTTAATCTGTTTCATTTCCTGCCTTTTCTCTCAGTCCTGACGAAGGGTTTCGACCTGAAACATTGACTCTATTTCTCTCTCCACGGAAGTTGTCTGGCCTGTTGAGTTTTTCCAGCGTTTTCTGTTGTTATTTCGGATTTCCAGCATCTGCAGTATTTTGCTATCATATAAGCAGATATTGGGACAGGTGATCAAAAGCTTGGTCAAAGAGGTAGGATTTAAGGAGCGTCTTAAAGGAGGAAAGAGAGGTGGAGAGGTTTAGGAAGGGAATTCCAGGGTTTAGGGGCCAGGCAGCTGAAGGCACAGCCGGCAATGATGGAACGATTAAAATCGGGGATGGGCAAGAGGGCAGAATTAGAGGAGCGCAGAGATCTGGAGGGGGGGAGGTTGTGGGGCTGGAGGAAGTTACAGAGATAAAAGTGGGGGGCGAGGCCGTGGAGGGATTTGAACGCAAGGATGAGAATTATTTTTATCAATTCTTTTTTATCAATTACAATTCTTTTTTTCCTAGCTCCAGGAATCCAAGTAATTGTGGATTGCAGTGGAAGCCATCCTGGTCGGTGATCCCGGGGGAAGCATTTTCCCTCTAAGCTCTCGGGGGGGGGGCTAATATTTTATTTCACGCGGAGTTTTTTTGCTTCTGAAAATATAGCAGATGGTTGGGGAGGGACACCTTAGTACTGAGATCTTCGACATTTCATTAAAGGGGAAGGAGAGTAAGGGGGGAGTCCTTTTATTCAACGTATTCCTCCATTTATATATTTAAAAAAAATCTTTATGTGCATTGACCAGTGTCAATGTTCAGGGTGAGTCGGAGGTTGTGTTATTGCAAGGGTGCGTTGGGTGCTAGGGTGTGGGAAAGGGAGAAGGGTGCACATATCCACTGAAAAGATTCGGAAAGAAAAGAAAGACTTGCATTTCTATAGCGCCTTTCATAGCCTCAGGACGTCGCAAAGCGCTTTACAGCCAATGAAGTACTTTTGAAGTGTAGTCGCTGTTGTAATGTAGGAAATGCGGCAGCCAATTTGCGCACAGCAAGCTCCCACAAACAGCAATGTGACAATGACCAGATCATCTGTTTTTATTGTTGGTTGAGATAAATATTAGCCAGGACACCAGGGAGAACTCCCCTGCTCTTCTTCGAAATAGTGGCCGTGGGATCTTTTACGTCCACCTGAGAGGACAGATGGGGCCTCCGTTTAACGTCTCATCCGAAAGACGGCACCTCTGACAGTGCGGCGCTCCCTCAGTACTACCCCTCTGACAGTGCAGCGCTCCCTCAGTACTGCCCCTCTGACAGCGCAGTGCTCCCTCAGTACTGCCCCTCCGACAGTGCGGCGCTCCCTCAGTACTGCCCCTCTGACAGTGCGGCGCTCCCTCAGTACTGCCCCTCTGACAGTGCGGCGCTCCCTCAGTACTGCCCCTCTGACAGTGCGGCGCTCCCTCAGTACTGCCCCTCTGGCAGTGCGGCGCTCCCTCAGTACTGCCCCTCCGACAGTGCGGCGCTCCCTCAGTACTGACCATCCGACAGCGCGGCGCTCCCTCAGTACTGCCCCTCCGACAGTACAGCACTCCCTCAGTACTGCACTGGGAGTGTCAGCCTAGATTTTGTGCTCAAGTCTCTGGAGTGGGACTATGAACCCACAACCTTCTGACTCTGAGGCGAGAGTGCTGCCCACTGAGCCACATCCAACAAGAATTCTGCTTAGAAACAGTTTTTTTGATTGGTTGCTAGATAGTGTTTTCCTTGTTTCTACTTTTTATAGTGAAGGCCATAAAATATAAAAGATTAAATTGATTTGATTCTTTCCTTCTTTACTAAACACTTCTGCCACAGCAATTCATGTCACTAAAAGGTTCTGCTTAAATAAACTAGTTTAATTTTAAATCGTAACTTCCCTATATTCTTTCCAGAGATTGTTAATCATTTTAATTTTGCTGATTGCCCGGAGTTCTCTCTCAATCACATCTAAATAAATGAAATGCGGCAGCTATAACCATCAAGAATATGCCAAGACTATAAATTAAAATTAAAATTAAAATTAAAAATATATTCAAGAAGGAGTTAGATATATTTCTTAAGGCTAAAGGGATCAAGGGATATGGGGAGAAAGCAGGGACAGGGTACTGAATTTGGATAATCAGCCATGATCTCATTGAATGGCGGAGCAGGCTCGAGGGGCCAAATGGCCTACTCCTGCTCCTATCGTCTATGTTTCTATGTAAACAATGGCAACATTTCAAAGTCGAAGGTTTCACTTGACGCTCATGTTTGTGCTTGTTAAATAAACTGGGGGTGAGCTTCTTTCCTGTTTTCAATGCATTAGTGGTGTATTAATGGTGCTGGAATGGCTTTTAGGCAGGAAAATCAGGTGAAAGCAATCTCCACCCAATTTCCACCCTTAAAATGCTTCTCTCCAGATCCCTCATGCCCTTTGATCCTTCTGTAATCAGCGACTGCAGATAGTGACACCACTCTCCCCGGCCAGAATGGAGATGATTGGTTAACTTCCCCGCCAATCACGTCCGAAGACCTCGTTTGCATAGGTCAACGTGAGGGCCAATAAGAACATAAGATAAGAACTTAAGAATTGGGAGCAGGAGTAGGCCATACGGCCCTTCGAGCCTGCTCCGCCCTCCAAGTCACACACCATCCTGACTTAGAAATATATCGGCCGATCCTTCATCGTCGCTGAGTCAAAATCCTGGAACTCCCTAACAGCACTGTGGGAGCACCTTCACCACATGGACTGCAGCGGTTCAAGAAGGCGGCTCACCACCACCTTCTCAAGGGCAACTAGGGATGGGCAATAAATGCTGGCCTTGCCAACGACGCCCAGATCCTATAAGCGAATTTAAAAAAATAAGATCACAGCTGAAGTTCTACCTCAACGCCACTTTCCCGTCCGATCCCCATATCCCTTGATTCCCCTAGAGTCCAAAAGTCTGTCGATCTCAGCCTTGAATATACTCAAGGAGTCAGCTTCCACAGCCCTCTGGGGCAGAGAATGCCAAACATTCACAACCCTCTGAGTGAAGAAATTCCTCCTCATCTCAGTCCTAAATGACCGACCCCTTATCCTGAGACTGTGACCCCTGGTTCTAGACTCTCCAGCCAGGGAGAAACAACCTCTCAGCATTGACCCTGTCAATCCCCCTCAGAATCTTACATGTTTCAATGGCGTTGTTGTGGCCATTGCCTGGTTTTTGCGCTCCTAACGCACTCTGGAGAACTGAGACTGTGATTTGTAGCGCACAGGAATCAGCTGATCAAGGCTGAAGTGAGGGTTCTTCACACCGAGGACCCTGGAGATATTGAACACAGATTTACGCAGCTGGGAAACGCTTTTTAAAGTTTTTCTGCTATTTTGCCTACAGATGCCTGGGGGTGTGGAATTGGTTCTGGGCACTAGTACAAAGTGAATGATATTTTACACCTCGCCCCATTGTTTCTCTTATGTATTAAAGTCAATCTGAAAGTAAAAAGCGCCTTTCATGACCACCGGACGTCCCAAAGCACTTTACAGCCAATGAAGTACTTTTTGGAGTGTAGTCACTGCTGTAATGTAGGAAACGCGGCAGCCAATTTGCGCACAGCAAGCTCCCACAAACAGCAATGTGATAATGACCAGATCATCTGTTTTTAGTGATGTTGGTTGAGGGATAAATATTGACCCCAGGACACCGGGGAGAACTCCCCTGCTCTTCTTCGAAATAGTGGCCAGGGGATCTTTTACGTCCACCTGAGAGAGCAGATGGAGCCTCGGTTTAACGTCTCATCCGAAAGACGGCACCTCCGACAGTGTGGCACTCCCTCAGCACTGCACTGGGAGTGTCGGCCTGGATTTTTGTGCTCAAGTCTCTTGGAGTGGGGACTTGAACCCATAATCTTCTGACCCAGAGGCGAGGGTGCTACCCACTGAGCTGGCGCAGGGAGGTAATCTGGGCAGAATTACCGCCCAGGCAGCGAAGACGAAACTCTACCCCAATGGATTACTCCTCTGCCGAAGTGTCATTGCTGTTAAGTAAACACTGGGTGACCTTTCATCAAGGAGCTTTCCGAAAGGTCATTGACCTGATACGTTTCTCTCGCTCCACAGATGCTGCCTGACCTCCTGAGTGACCTCCAGCACTTTTTCTCTTTAGTTGAGATGTCCAGCATCCGCAGAATTTTGCTTTTGTATTACTTACATTGGACATTCTGCTACCTTAGAAGGTGCTAACAGAAGAAAGAAAAAGAGGGGTGACAGATACCAAAAGCAGGAGTTAGGAGAGGTAACAACAACAACTTGTATTTCTATAGCGCCTTTAACATAGTAAAACGTCCCAAGGTGCTGCACAGGAGTATTTTAAGACAAACAATTTGACACCGAGCCACATAAGGATAAATTAGGGCAGGTGACCAAAAGCTTGGTTAAAGAGGTCGGTTTTAAGGAGCGTCTTAAAGGAGGAGAGAGAGGTAGCGAGGCGAAGAGGTTTAGGCAGGGAACTCCAGAGCTTAGGGCCTAGGCAGCGGAAGGCACGGCCACCGATGGTTGAGCGATTATAATCAGGGGTGCTCAAGAGGGCAGAATTAGAGGAGCGCAGATATCTCGGGGAGGGTTGTGGGGCTGGAGGAGATTACAGAGATAGGGAGGGGCGAGGCCATGGAGGGATTTGAAAACAAGGATGAGAATTTTCAAATCAAACTGGGAGCCAAAGTAGATCAGCGAGCACAGGGGTGATGATGGGCGAACGGGATTCGGTGCGAGTTAATGGAAGGCGCAGTCAAAGAGATGGGCTTCTGGGGAGGCTTCTGAAGTTGGGGAACAAAGTAACAAGGCAGAAGGGTTTAGGAAATGAATTCCAGCGTGCAGGGGCGTGACGGCTGGAAGCTCTGCCATTGGTGGAGCAGGGAGGGGGGGTGGGGATAGGCTAGAACCGGAGGAGCGGAGGGCACAAGATGGTGTGTGGTGGCACCAAGGCCTGGAGGAGATGTGTGAATGCGGGCAAGGATTTTGAAGTAAAGAGCGGGATTCAGGCAGAGAAAAAAAGTGTGGCACAGGCATGATGGGCCGAATGGCCTGTATTGTAACATTTATTCTATAATCAGCTTTAGATCAGGAAGGACCCGTACAAGGTAAAAATCTGGCATTTAATTTTTTTTAAAAGGATCACTTTACGATTTCCTCCCTCCAATCTCACCTTGTTAATTCAATCCATTACTCCACTGGCAAAACGCAGAGGTAAGATTTATGTCTGAAGCTCTTCTGATCTGCAGTGCGAGAGGTTTGACTATTGATTATTTTAAACTGTAGCCACATCATTTAATAAGAATCACGAACTGCTATAAATACATTTGGATTGTGCGAATAAATGACCAATCTGTTTGTGGGACAGTGCAGGATGGCCCTTTGGGATCAGCCATCAGGACACTTGGCTTGCATTTAATGAGCATTAAATAAAATTGAAATCAGGTTCAATAAAATCATTTTTCCTCAGGATGAGGGCATCGCTGGCAAAGCCAGCATTTGTTATCCATCCCTAGTTTCACGGAGAAGGTGCTGCACTTGCCTGGATGAGTGCAGCTCCAACAACACTCAGGAAGCTCGACACTATCCAGGACAAAGCAGCCCGCTTGATTGGCACCCCATCCACCACCTTAAACATTCACTCCCTCCACCACCGGCGCACCGTGGCTGCAGTGTGTACCATCTACAAGATGCACTGCAGCAACTCGCCAAGGCTTCTTCGGCAGCACCTCCCAAACCCGCGACCTCTTCCACCTAGAAGGACAAGGGCAGCAGGCGCATGGGAACACCACCAGCTCCAGGTTCCCCTCCAAGTCACACACCATCCTGACTTGGAAATATATCGGCCGTTCCTTCATCGTCGCTGGGTCAAAATCCTGGAACTCCCTCCGTAACAGCGCTGTGGGAGCACCTTCACCACACGGACTGCAGCGGTTCAAGGCGGCGGCTCACCACCACCTTCTCAAGGGCAATTAGGGATGGGCAATAAATGCTGGCCTTGCCAGCGACGCCCAGCTCCCATAAGCAAATTTAAAAAAAAGATACAACTGAGTGGCTTCCTAGGCCACTTCAGAGGGCAGTTAAGAATCATTGGTGCGGGGACTGGAGTCACATATAGGGTAAGGACGGCAGGTTTCCTTCCCTAAAGGACATTAGGGAACCAGTTGGGTTTTTACGACAATCTGACAGTTTCGTGGTCACTTTTACTGATAGAAGGTTTTTTTTGAAACTGAATTCAAAATTCTCAAACTGCCCTGGGGGGATTTGAACACATGAGCCCCGATATTAAAAGGGGTGGGTGCGGGGAAGCCCGATAGTGGGTGATGAACCCAGCAAGGCCGGGGACGTGGAGGTCCTGCCGACCTTATTGGGCCTATTGTTCTCTGGTTATTACAGGAAACTTTCTTTTATCCGGCGCGGACGGGACCGACGTGGTGCCGGTTCATCAAAAATTCCGGATAACCGAAAGCTATCGTAAAAGATAGGGAGAGCTGACAGCTCCGTATAAAGCAACAAACCCTGTTGCTTAGCAACAAGTGTAGAACAATGGCCACAAGTTCCAAGCATCTCTGTAGCTTAGCAACAGCTGCAGCCACACCCTTGCACAGCAACAGACGGAAGAAGGCAAAAAAACCTACTCCTGAGTTTTTCCGGTTAACCGAGATTTCCGGTTATTTAGGTGCCGGTAAATCGAAAGTTTCCTGTAGTACATCCTCATGGAATACTAGCCCAGCAACATAATGAGTATGCCACTGTACCCCACATGAACAACAATGACATGTCATTACAGTGTCTTCAGATATAGCACAAGGGTGAAGGCAATTGAAGGCTGTGTCACCAGTGGTGGAAGGAAGGAGCTGCACGGTAGGGCCAGAGTCGGAGGATCTGAAGGAGATGAGCTGGGTTGCAAGGCTGGAGGAGATTACAGAGGTAGACTGGATTTGAATCCCAAATCCCGTTGTGTCCCCAAGCCCCCTAAAGTTTTGAGGTTTATACTGTAAGTTGTTTCCAAATCGGATGTGTTGCTCTCTCAGGTGGCTATAAATGATCCCACGGCACTATTTTGAAGAGGAGCAGGGGGGAGTTCTCCCCGGTGTCCTGGCCAATATTTATCCCTCAATCAACATCACTAAAAAACCAGATTGACCCGGATTTTCCAGGGCCCATGACCACATATGCGGCCGCACGTGCCTCGCAAGTTCCGGGTCGGAGGCTTCCCGCGGGCGCAGGCCCCTGACCTGCACTTACCTAGCGCGCCTGCTGTTGTGCTGTGGGCTCGTGTGGGATTCCGATCCTGGGCCTCCTCCAGCTGCCGGTGCGCAGTGTTCGCGTATCCCAGGGGCGAAGTTAGTTCGCAGCGTCCCCTGGGATCATGTGGGCCATGGGGAGCCAATCGGAGCAGGGAATCTCCATTCATAGATTTGACAGGAAGACCTGTCAAATCTATGAATAGAGATCGGCCCCAAAACATAACTTCAAATACATTTTTTTTTAAATCACATTTTAAAAATAACTATAAATTACATAAATTAACTATTTTAAACAAAAATTTAAATTTTTGAAAAAATTAATTAAAATTTTAACGGGGCTAAAAATAAACTTACCTTTCTTTAAAGTATTTTAAAATTATAAACCTGTGGAAAAAATGTTTTAATTTTACTTAATTAACCTCTTACCTTGTTAAAAGCAGGCCCTGCGCCTGCTTTTTCCACACGTAGCTGCTAGGGACTTACCCGCACGGAGAAACCTGTAAAAAAAAAATCGGAAGTTCCAGGTCTACACGCTGCCTCTCCGGCGCACGCGTTTGACCTCCGAACCCCTTCCTTCAAGGGAACGGAAGTTCCGGTTTCCAGTGCATGGGCAGTGCATGCGCGAAACCGGCACTTCCGTTGGCCTTACGGGTGAGTACACAGCGCGTACTCAACCGTGGGGACCTGAATTTCTGGCCCAACGTTTCAGGTCTGTGACCCTTCATCAGAACTGGTAAAAGTTGGAGATGTAACAGGTTTTAAGCAGGTGCGGAGGCGGGGAAAGGGGGAGGGGAGGGGAGGAAGGAATTAAAGGGACAGTCTGTGCTAGGTTAAGAGGCAGGAGAGATTCAATGCTGCAAATGGGGATGGCAGAATCATCAACAGCCTGAAAAATGGGGGCCGAGGTTATGATCTGAAATTGTTGAACTCAATATTGAGTCCAGAAGACTGTAAAGTGCCTAAACGAAAGATGAGGTACTGTTCCTCGAGCTTACGTTGAGCTCTCCATGGATGCTGCCTGGCCTGCTGAGTGCTTCCAGCATTTCCTGTTGTTATTTCAAGAAAGTACATCATTGGCGCTTTGGCATGTCCGGTGGTCGTGAAAGGCGCTGTAGAAATGCGAGTCTTCCTTCTTTTCAACCAACTGTGTGCACAGTCTTCTAGGGGGCAAGCACCCAGGCTAGGAATGATGCTGGGAGATGTCGTCTGGGGCCTGGTGCACAACTCCTCTCCCTTCTCTTGATGAAGATCTATCAGTTAAGGAAGAAGAAAGAGCTTGCATTTATCCAGCACCTTTCACGGCATCAAGTCACGGCAAAGCGCTTCGCAGCACTTTTAAAATGTAGCCACGGTTGTAATATAGGGACAGGCGGCAGCTAATTTACACCCAGCGTGGCCCCACAAACAGCAATGCAATAAATGACCAGATAATCTGTTCTTGGTGATGTTGGTTGAGGTATAAATATTGTCCGGAGACACCAGGGGGAACTCCCCCCTTGCTCTTCTTTGAAAAGTGCCGCGGGATCTTTTACGTTCACTTGAGAGAGCAGACGGGGTCCTCGGTTTAACGTTTCATCCGAAAGACGGCACCTCCGACAGGGCAGCACTCCACTGGGAGTGTCAGCCTAGAATTACCTCCGACAGGGCAGCACTCCACTGGGAGTGTCAGCCTAGAATTTTTGTGCTCGAAGCCTCTGGAGTGGGACTTGAACCCACAACCTTCTGACTCAGAAGACGAGAGTGCTACCAGTGAACCAATTTTTTTTTTTTAAACGCTGTGGGTGGTTAGGATCTGGAATGCACTGCCTGAGAGGGTGGTGCAGGCAGATTGGATAAGTACCTGAAGGAGAAAAAAGCGGTCTATCAGGGAAAGGGGGAAGATCCATTCTGCCTCCTGTTAGTTGGGATTTCAGAGGGTTTTTTTACTAGTGTTTTGAGGATTGCATTTCATGATTGCGTCAGTTTATAATGAGGGCCCAATCGTTTGCGGTGATTGAATAAATCAAATTACGTGACATGACATGGGATTTTCCAGGATTGTTACTGGTGTTTAGGGCCCATATTCCAGAGCGTTCCATCCATCATTCCATGAACACTGCAGCTAACTGGCCTTGACCAGACCCCCAGCAAGAGACAAGTCCTGGCCAGGTTGAGAAATGGAACAAAAATCAATGTATTAGAATGCGCCCAATCACTTTGGGGGAAATTACACATAGAAGCAGCCATACACAACTCATTCCTGACTCTAGTTAATATACCGGCAACAAATTAAGAACCCAACAAAAAGGAATCAATAGCTCAGAACAAAACATTACAGTAGCGGATCCTCCTGTGAAGTCCAGCAGAGAGTTTGAACAGCATCTCAAAAAACATGACAGTGCAATTTTTCTGATATTGATTTTTTTTTATTTGGCTTTGTAGCAGGTCATTGAGACAGGTCACTGACAATAGGCCTCGTCTATCTGACAGAAGGGATGAAGTTTCAGTTGTACGTTAATAAAGAGTGTCCTAAATTTAGACTTGTCTCCGCCCCTGCCTCAGCCCATCTGCTGCGGAAATCCTGGTTCGCGTTGTTATTACCTCGAGACTCGACGATGCTCTCCAACGCTCTCCTGGCCAGCCTGCCCTCTTCCACCCTCCTTAAGCTGGAGCTCATCCTAAACTCTGCTGCCCCGTGTCCTACCTCGCAGCGAAGATTCACCAGACTGATACCTGGGATGGCAGGAATGACGTATGAGGAGAGATTGGGTCGATTGGGCTTGTATTCACTAGAGTTTAGAAGAATGAGAGGGGATCTCACTGAAACTTATAAAATTCTAACAGGACTAGACAGACTAGATGCAGGAAGGATGTTCCCGATGGTCGGGGAGTCCAGAACCAGGGGTCACAGTCTAAGGATAAGGGGTAAGCCATTTAGGACTGAGATGAGGAGGAATTTCTTCACCCAGAGAGTGGTGAACCTGTGGAATTCTCTACCACAAAAGGCTGTTGAGGCCAATTCATTAAAATTTTCATCCATGTTTTCAAATCGCTCCATGGCCTCACCCCTCCCCCTATCTCTGTAACGTGCGCTAGCCCTACGACCCTCCGAGATCGCTGCGCTTCTCCAATTCTGGCCTCTTGTCCTTCCCCCCACTTCCTTCACCCCACCTTTGGTGGCCGTGCCTTCAGCTGCCTAGGCCCAAAGCTCTGGAATTCCCTCCCTAAACCTCTCTGCTTCTCCAACTCTTTCGCCTTCTTTAAGGCCCTTCTTAAAACCTACCCCTTTGACCAAGCTTTTTGTCACCTGTCCTAATGTCTCCTTTGGCTCAGTGTCAATTCTTTTTGTCTGGTTACATTCACATGAAGCGCCTTGGGATGTTTTACTATGTTAAAGGTGCTGTGTAAATAAATGCAAGTTATCATTGTCTGGTGTAAATGGTGATACCATTGTTGGTAAGCAGCTAGATAGATTTTTTTAAAGTTATCACTTAGTATCATAGAATGGTTACAGCACAGTAGGAGGCCATTTGGCCCATCAAGCTTGTGCCGGCTCTCTGCAAGAGCACTTCAGCTAGTCCCACTCCCTCCTCCCTCCCCCCGAAGCCCTGCAAATTTATTTTCCTTCAGGTACGTATCCAATTCCCTTTTGAAAGCCACGATTGAGTCTGCCTCCACCACCCTTTCAGGCAGTGCATTCCAGATCCTAACCACTCGCTGCATAAAAAAAGTTTTTCCTCATGTCGCCTTTGGTTCTTCTGCCAATCACCTTAAACCTGTGTCGTCAGGTTCTTGACCCTTCCACCAATGGGAACAGTTTCTATCTATCTCCTCTGTCTGGACCCCTCATGATTTTGAACACCTCTATCAAATCTCCTCTCAACCTTTTCTGGTCTAAGGAGAACAACCCCAGCCTCTCCAGTCTATCCACGTAGCTGAAGTCCCTCATCCCTGGAACCATTCTTGTAAATCTTTTCTGCCTTCACATCCTTCCTAAAGTGCGGTGCCCAGAATTGGACACAATACTCCAATTGAGGTCGAACCAGTGTTTTATAAAAGGCAACTTAGCTGACTTTGTGCTCATTGAGGTAAGAAATATTTTTTTACTGTGGAAGGGGGTCAAGGATCAAAGCTTTCTTGCCTGCCCAATTCTTTATTGTCCCCACGTTTAAAACTTGCCTCTATGATGGCGCCTTCAGTCACCTCCCCTAACTTCTCTCATACTTCCTGCTCGGGGTCCACTGCACCTGTCTGGAAAGCTGTCGCCATTGACAACGGACACACGTGTGTCTCCAGATGCCCAGAATGACACCTCGCTCCACCTCCAGAGGGTGCAACTCAAATTTAAACATGCTGAATTAAACATTCTCTTCGGTTTATCTCTTTCCTAAATGCTTATTTTTCTTGGCCAAAATACCAACGATATAAAAATCTTAAGGCTTCGTACCTTCACGCCTTGCAATTAAATGGCTGCACGTTGAAAAGTCCGGCTTTGCTTTCTTGGCAAGTGGAACTGGCTCTTAAAGGAGTGATTCACACTATTGTGTCAACTTTCAAATTCAGTTAAAAATGATCTCACTAGCCCAGCCTCAATGTCGTTAAGGGGCAGGCCAGGTCGGGACATAGGAACGGGAGGAGGCCATTCAGCCCCTTGGAGACAGTTGCGCCCTTCAGTTAGATCACGGCTGATCTGTATCTGAACGCCATCTGCCCGCCTTGGTTCCGTAACCTAATACCATTTGCCTAACAAAAATCTATCAATCTCAGTTTGGAAATTTTCAATTGACCCCAGCCTCAACAGCGTTTTGGCGGAGAGAGTTCCAGATTTCCACCACCCTTTGTGTGAATAAGTGTTTCCTGTCATTACCCCCTGAGCAGCCTGGCTCTAATTTTAAGGAGATGCCTCCATTGTTCTGGAGTCCCTCCACCAGAGGAAACAGTTTCTCTCTATCCAACCTATCAACTCCTTTAATCATCCTAAACACCCCAATTAGATCTACCCTTAATCTTCTATACTCAAAGGAATCCAAGCCTAGTCTAGGTACAATGGCAATTCTGGACATGAGCCTCTTGCCCCTGCCCCAGTGCCACATGTTGCCCAGAGACGGTGGTTTTGGGAAAGGGCTTTGTGTTAAATTGTAACTAAACCAAACAGGTCACTTGAGAACAATGGACTTTCTATATCTTTTTGCTGGAGGAAAATGTTTGCAGGGAAAGAACAATGTTGGTTATTGTATCACCGTTGTCACGGCCATGGTGAGAGATACAACCGCTTTAACAGTATAGTGCAGAACCCCTTTACATAGAAACATAGAAGATAGGAGCAGGAGTAGGCCATTCAGTACCTCGCGCCTGCTCCGCCATTCAATGAGATCATGGCTGATCATTAACAGGACTCAACTGAGTACATTTACCATTTACGTGTACTTTGTATATGTATAATACACGTGTACCCATATACACACGCCACATATAAGTGTCAGCCATGGCTCAGTGGGCAGAAGGTTGTGGGTTCAAGTCTCACTCCAGAGACTTGAGGACAAAAATCTAGGCTGACACTCCAGTGCAGTGCTGAGGGAGCGCTGCACTGTCGGAGGTGCCGTCTTTCGTATGAGATGTTAAACCAAGTCTGCTCTCTCAAGTGGATGTAAAAGATCCCACAGCGCTATTTCGAAGACGAGCAGGGGAGTTCTCCCCGGTGTCCTGGGGCCAATATTTATCCCTCAATCAACATCACTAAAACAGATTATCTGGCCAGTATCACGTTGCTGTTTGCGGGAGCTTGCTGTGCGCAAATTGGCTGCCACGTTTCCCACATTACAACAGCGACTACACTTCAAAAAGTACTTCATTGACTGTAAAGCACTTTGGGACATACGGTGGTCGTGAAAGGCGCTATAGAAATGCAAGTCTTTCTTTATAAGTGTACCATATATATGCACCATCATCAAACAATGTAAAATGGATAATTCTTTTTATTTAAATTATAAAATATTTCCCACCAATTCTCTCTCCTCTTGACCTCATGGTGTTGGTTCCTTGTTGGGGTACAAGAGAACTTACTGCCCCCACATTGGCCTGACTGAGATCAATTAATTCAGCACCGACTCAGGGATCAAATTGGGGCCTTCCTATTCTGCGTGGCTCAGTGCAGGCCAAGGGGGAGCCATATATAGTTCATCTGTGGCTCAGTGGGTGGCACTCTCGCCTCTGAGGCAGAAGGTTGTGAGTTCAAGACCCACTCCAGAGATTTGAGCACAAAAATCTAGGCTGACACTCCAGGGCAGTGCTGAGGGAAGTGCTGCACTGTCGGAGGTGTCGTCTTTCAGATGAGACATTAAACCGAGGACCTGCCTTGTCTGCTCTGTTCGGTGGGTCTAAAAGATCCCACGGCATTTTTCAAAGAAAAGCAGAGTTCTCCCGGGCCAAAACCTTCTTTCTTTTAACAAGAATACTAACACACTAAAAAGTATCTCTTTTCTTTGCTTCTTACTTCTAGGAATGAGAAGTCCAGGCAATGAGATGAGACTCCGACAAACCCTGCTGGAGGTTTAAGACACTATTGCTGAGGCTGCATCTCTCCACATGGCGAACACTCAGTAAGTGTGACCGATAATCATCCTGACCTTGATAATGCCCTGCTGCGCACCTACCTGTAGAACGCTGAATAATTATCAGAAAGTCATTAACTTCCATTAACTTGTGCGCGCGATTCTGAAGGAGCCCTGGAGAATTGCTCAGCGATTTCACATTGAGCTGCTTGCACTAGTGCACAGGGCAGCACTAACCTCATCATTTCCCATCGAGCAAGAGATCTATAAGAGATTGATTGATTGGTTGATTGATTAATTGATCGAGGGCAGTTGGATTCAGCAAAACGAAGAGATGGTCCTGACAGTGTTACCCTGACCAGCTCCGAATTGGACTGGTGTGGATAGCCATCAATGTCTATTCGATGCTGAAAAAGACTTTCAGCTTTGCGCTGGGTGTAATTACTAGCTCACTTACAAAATGCTCAGATGGTCAATGCTTGCGCCACATTAAGGCAGAGGGACTAAACTGTAGGTTATAAAAGGAAAAACATTGCATTGAAATTTTGGTTGTTGTTCATGGTAAGCCAGGTGATACAACAACAACAACTTGCATTTATATAGTGCCATCAACCTACTGAAACGTCCCCAAGCGGGCATCACAGGAGCATCATCAAACACAATTTGACACTGAGCCACGTAAGTCATTGTCAGGGCAGGTGACCAAAAGCTTGAACAAAGAGTAAGGGGGGAAAATTCGGTATCGCCCCATTTGGGGCGCCATTATCGGCCGTGCGCAAAGTTTAGCGCCCGGCGCTAATTATCGCCTCCGACAGCAAACTTGGCTTTTATCGCCCCTGGAGGTGATTGGAGCGCTAAATCAGGCGCTTCACACCTGTCTTAAGGCGCAAAGGCCGAGGAGCGAGGCGCTACCTCAGAATGCTGGCGAAGCAAGGAAGAGCAAATCAAAATGAACCTGCAAAGTGCTGCTCAGTACCCAAAACTCCTTCACACAGCGTTGAATCTCTCCAGAAGTTTCTCTCTCTCTCTCTCTCTCAGAATGCGTGGTGCAAAAATGTCACCAACAAAAAAGGCAGGAAGTGGTCGCCTTTAAATAGCGCTCCCCCAGTCCCTTTATGACTGCAAAACGCTCCCCTCAACCTGTCGTTGCGAGCGGCAGGCAGTAAGGCAGGGGGCGCCACTCAATATCCGGTCCGGGGCGCTAACGGGGCGTTGCGCACTCGACTGACGTCACGATCTGCCGGCGCAGGAGATCGTGGTGGTAGTGTTTAGCGCAGCCGCAAAATGTCTAGTTAATTTCGCGAGTGGCAGTAAATTTGCACCCGAGAGAGTTTTGCCTGCCATGCAGTAATTGTACAGCCTGGCGACAGTCCCTGTCCCTGCAGTAATTGTCTGCCCCGGAGAGATTGCTTACCTTGGGCGGATTTCCTGGCCTGTAATAGTCTGTCCGCAGACGACAGCAAGGCCGTGGAGGTGTTTGTGCCATCCTATTAGCTCAGCTGGTGGCGCGTGTTGTCATGTGCCTCGGGCTGTCCGTCGGAGCAGATGGCCAGATGGAGCCACTGGGGTGTGGAGTGGGCAGGTGTTGATGCGCTCAATCAGGATACCCAGCTCCAGCCTGATGTACATTGCTAATGAGGGCAATGATTACATTGGTCGGATGCCACTGTGTTCCCTGACTCCAGGAAAAGTGCTGCAAGTCAGGAATACGCACATCAGAGTCCTGTGCTCGAGGCATTCCTGCTTTACTGCAGTCCAATATTCCAGCCTTCCAACAGTGACTCCATTACTTGAAGTAGTTGGTAGCATAGTGGTACTGTTACTAGTACTAGTAATCCACATAGGCCTAAACTAATAATCTTGGAGTTATAAGAGTTCAAATCCCATGACAAGCAGCTGGGGGAATTTAAATTCAGTTAAATAAATTAATCTGGAATAAAGAGCTAGTATCAGTAATGGTGACCATTGTTTTATAAAACCCATCTGGTTCACTGATGTCCTTTAGGGAAGGAAATCTGCTGTCCTTACCCGGTCTGGCCTATATGTGACTCCAGACCCACAGCAATGTGGTTGACTCTTAACTGTGGCCCCCTGAAATGGCCTAGCAAGCCACTCAAGGGCAATTAGGGATGGGCAATAAATGCTGGCCTTGTCAATAATGCCCACATCCTGTGAATGAATTTAAAAAAAATGTCATTGGCTGTAAAGCACTTTGGGGCATCGAGAGGCGTGAGTTCCTTCTTCTTCACTAACTCTTATTAAACTGACCCCTTTGGGTGAATGTGATGGTCGCCAGTGACATTGCTCAACTTTATTGCGCCCAGCACCATTTTGGCACACACAACAGTGGTGGGACCCAAAACATGCGGAATGGCATATGCCGCCCGTCATACGACACGGCCGATATTCGGTTATATTGAAGTCAATGGAGCTAAATATCGGGCGTGTTGTGTAACAGGCGACCGATGTGATACCGCCTGTTTTGCATCTCCTCTCGAGTCTAATTTCACCCCCCCCCAACCCCCCGAGCTCTTGGGGGCGCTTATACCAACAGCACTATTAATGGATGCGATCAGTGGTGGAGGAATAGATCATCATCAGGCTAACTACTGTGCATTTCTTAATGGCTCGTTCACAGTGCACGGAGCCCTGATAGTAGGCCACCTACCCTCATCCGCTGGAAAAACTCAGCAGGCCAGGGCAACATCCGTGGAGAGAGAAACAGAGTCAACGTTTCGGGTCGAAGACCCTTCGTCAGACCTGAGAAAAAAGCAGGACATGAAACAGATTAAAAAGCAAGTTTGGGGGCTGGGGAATGGGGGAGGGGAGGAAAGAACAAAAGGGAAGGTCTGGGAGGTGAAGAGACATTAAGAGATATTCAAGGCGAGACAAGATGGTAATAAGACAGGTAAAGAAACAAAGGATGGCTCTAGATGAAGTGTGAAATGCGCTGGCAGAGTGAGAGACAGCTGCCATGTGGGAGAGAGAAAATGGAAAAGGCACAAACCAAAAGTGTGGATAAAAAATATATAAAATATAATAGGGGCCGAGGTTATGATCTGAAATTGTTGAACTCGATATTGAGTCCGGAAGGCTGTAAAGTGCCTAAACAGCACCTCATCTTCCGATTAGGCACTTTACAGCCTTCCGATGTAACAGAGTTTAAGCAGGTGCAGAGGCAGGGAAAAGTGGGAGAGGAGGGGAGGAAGGAACTGAAGGAACACTCTGTGGTAGGGTAGGAGGCAGGAGAGATTCAATGTCGCAAATGGGGAGGGCAGAATCATCAACGGCCTGAAAAATAGGGGCAGGGGTTATGGTCTGAAATTGTTGAACTCAATGTTGAGTCCAGAAGGCTGTAAAGTGCCTGATCGAAAGACGAGGTGCTGTTCCTCGAGCTTACGTTCAGCTTCATTGGAACAGTGAGGACAAGGCCGAGAAACGTTAACTCTGTTTCTCTCTCCACGGATGCTGCCTGGCCTGCTGAGTGCTTCCAGCATTTTCTGTTGTTATTTCAGATTTCCAGCATCCGCTGTGTTTTGCTATTGTGTGAGCAGAGACTTTCTGGCTCTGTAGCTCTACTCCGCTCCTAGTTGAAGTACGCAGTGAAAAGAGGCAGCAGCTGGGTCCTAGTACGCACACCTGTCTCCCAGCCAAGCTTCCTCCTAGCTGCCAGATTCCTTGATCACATGCCGCACCAAAGCGAGAAAAAGCACTGATAGATCCCACGTGACCGGTTCACTAGACCCCATGCGACAGATGTCACCCCCCTGCGCCTCTCCATCCCTCTGTTTGCTCACAAAAACTGGAAATAATAGAATCTAAAATCGCCAAATGGGCAAAAAGCCCAAGGAAAGTCACCAACAAGTGCCGACCTGAGCCGCAGAATCCTCAGACTTTTCCCCAAATCTTTCCCTCGAAATTCACACACAGGTCAGTAATAAATAATAATATTTGCATTTGTACAGCACCTGATCCTATCAAGACATCCCAATGCATTTCACCCAATGAATTAGTTTTGAAATGCAATGATTTTTCTTCTGGGCAATTGTGGCAGCCATTTTGTACTCGCGAGGTCCCACAAGCCACCATGATCAATGAACGTGTTTTTTTGTTGTTGTTGCGGTTATTGATTAAGGGAGGACTGTTGGCCAGGACCCAAGGAGAACTTCTGCTGCTCTGCAAAGAGTGCGCTGTGATCTTTAACATCCACCCGAACAGCCAGGCACAATCTCAGTTTAGCATTGAAGGACGGTGCCTCTCACAGTGCAGCATTCTCTCAGTACCGCATTGGAACGTCAGCCTAAAATATGGCGTCATTTTCCAAGTGTGCGCCATCTGCTACATTATAGGGTGCTAGTCTATACGGTGCTACATTATAGGGTACTAATCTATACTGTGCTACATTACTGTATAAGGTGTTAGTCTATACTGTGCTACATTATAGGGTGCTAATCTATAGGGTGTCACATTATAGGGTGCTAGTCTATACTGTGCTAGATTATAAGGCGCTAGTCTATATGGTGCTACATTATAGGGTGCTAGTCTATACGGTGCTACATTATAGGGTGCTAATCTATACTGTGCTACATTACTGTATAAGGTGTTAGTCTATACTGTGCTACATTATAGGGTGCTAATCTATAGGGTGTCACATTATAGGGTGCTAGTCTATACTGTGCTAGATTATAAGATGCTAGTCTATATGGTGCTACATTATAGGGTGCTAGTCTATACTGTGCTACATTATAAGGTGTTAGTCTATACGGTGCTACATTATAGGGTTCCAGTCTATACTGTGCTACATTATAAGGTGCTAGTCTATAGGGTGTCACCTTATAGGGTGCTAGTCTATACAGTGCTACATTATAGGGTGCTAGTCTATAGGGTGTCACGTTATAGGGTGTTAGTCTATACAGTGCTGCAATATAGGGTGCTAGACTATACAGTGCTGCATTATAGGGTGCTAGTCTATAGGGTGTCACATTATAGGGTGCTAGTCTATGCTGTGCTATATTATAGGGTGCTAGTCTATGCAGTGCTACATTATAGGGTGCTAGTCTATAGGGTGCTACATTAGGGGTGCTAGTCTATACAGTGCTATATTATAGGGTGCTAGTCTATACTGTGGGCTACATTATAGTGTGCTAGTCTATAGGGTGCTACATTATAGGGTGCTAGTCTATACGGTGCTACATTATAGAGTGCTAGTCTATACTGTGCTACATTATAGAGTGCTAGTCTATACAGTGCTACATTATAAGGTGCTAGTCTATTCGGGTGTCACCTTATAGGGTGCTAGTCTATACGGTGCTACATTATAGGGTGCCAGTCTATAGGGTGCTACATTATAGGGTGCTAGTCTATACAGTGCTATATTATAGGGTGCTACTCTATACTGTGGTACATTATAGGGTGCTAGTCTATAGGGTGCTACATTAGGGGTGCTAGTCTATACAGTGCTATATTATAGGGTGCTACTCTATACTGTGCTACATTATAGGATGCTAGTCTATACAGTGCTACATTATAGGGTGTTAGTCTATAGGGTGCTAGATTATAGAGTGCTAGTCTATATGGTGCTACATTATAGGGTGCTCATCTATAGGGTGTTACATTATAGGGTGCTAGTCTATAGGCTGCTACATTATAGGGTGCAAGTCTATACTGTGCTACATTAAAGGGTGCCACTCTATACATTATAGGGTGCTAGTCTATACAGTGCTGCATTATAGGATGTCAGTCTATACTGTGCTGCATTATAGGGTGCTAGTCTATACAGTGCTGCATTATAGGGTGCCAGTCTATACTGTGCTACATTATAGGATGTCAGTCTATACTGTGCTACATTATAGGGTGCTAGTCTATACAGTGCTGCATTATAGGGTGCTAGTCTATACAGTGCTGCATTATAGGGTGCTAGTCTATACAGTGCTGCATTATAGGGTGCCAGTCTATACTGTGCTACATTATAGGGTGCTAGTCTATAATGTTGCCAAAATGAGCGACTGATTGGATTATTTTATGCCACTTATGTAGAAAATATATTAACCTTATTAAGCTGTTGTTCTGATTAGATCTTTTTGCTCTTATTAACCCTGAGGCTGTAATCACGTTGCTTGTTCATATTAAAGGAAACTGGGCCATCTGTCAGCACTCACCAAAGATTGAGTAGGAAGCAGCCAGAACTGCCTCCTGCTCACGATTTGATCTTAGCCTTTAAAGGGAGGGGGTTACTTTCTCCGACTGTTTCCTGTTCGCTCCACAACCCCCCATGGTTGAGCAGGTGTACAACTTGCTCCCTCTGCCCATGTCATGCTGAAACCCAGGGACGGAACACCACTGTGTCCTGGAGCCACTCTCACTCCTATTTTTGGATGTTACGGCAGATTAGATCTTTTCACTTTTAAATGTAGTCAACCGTGAAACCCGACAGAAAAATAAGGTTCGGGTTGTGTAGTAGGATTGCCGATTTACTAGCCCAATCGTTTGAGGACGCGAATCGTGCTGTGGAATAGATCCGTGGGTGCCCGCTGTCCCATGGTACCTCACCCAAGGGGCCGTTCTTTATGGGTTGGTCTTGACAGTGAGTGTAGGCGGGCTAGTTAAGCATGGGGGAAAGAACCAAGCCCAATTGTGCCCTTGGCTGATGTCCACACACAAGCACGTTCCACTGTGAGGTCACTGACTGGTCAATTATAGGAGCCACATGACCAGTGAGAGGTCACTGGTCAATTGTAGGAGCCACGTGACCAGTGGAAGGTCACTGACTGGTTCATTATAGGGGCCACGGACCCCTTAAACTGAGACCGGCTAACTCAGCACAGACTAGCGACTGAACCTGGTCTGTATGACTCAGGCCCACACTAGGTGGTCCATCAATAACTCTGGTGCACTATTTCACTGCAAAGCATGTTACAGACATCTACTGGTAGCAGTAGGCAGCACCAGTGACGACATTTCCCGGACTTGTTCTGAGCTTCTCTCGTTCAGCATTTGCAACGTGTCCAGGATTTGCAAAGCAAGCTCTTGCCTTTCCGAAGCAGTCGCCAATAATGTGCAGCACAGGCAAATGACGATTTTACTTCTCTGAGGCAGCCCAAAGCCGAAAGAATAAAGCTTAACTTTTCATTAATTTATCAATAAACTTTCACTAACTCTTGTATTTGCTTCAAAACGAGATAAGGATGAAGAATGTCCAATCCAAGGGCAGACCCATCCTACTTGCCTTCTCACCCAATCCTTCAGTCCTTTGTTTCTGGTGAAGAAACGAATTGTTCCTTTAACCCATTTGCACTGCCGGTTTCAGCGGCCTTCCCTGGGGACTTATTCCACAATTCTACTGACCTATAGGGTCCTGTCTTACTCCTAACTTTTAAATTTTTTTACTTGTGTCCCATTGCGAACAATTTGCCCTTCAGAGTTCCGAAAGCTTCCAATTCAAAGATTCCTTTCTCCAGCGTCTTACATGACTTCAGGACATCAAAAAGCGTTTTACAGCCAATGACATGCTTTTTTGAAGCATAGTCGCTGTTATAATGTAGGAAACGCGGCACCCAATCTGCACACAGCAAGCTCCCACGAACAGCAATGTGATGATGACCAGATAATCTGTTTTTAGTGATGTTGATTGATTGAGGGATAAATATTGGCCAGGAAACCGGGGATCACTCCCCTGCTCTTCTTCGAAATAGTGCCGCGGGCTCTCTTACATTAACCTGAGAGAGCAGATGGGGCCTGGGTTTAACGTCTCATCTGAAAGACGGCACCTCCGACAGTGCGGCATCTCCCTCAGCACTGCACGGGAAAATGTCAGCCTAGATTTTTGTGCTCAAGTCCCCAGAGTGGGGACTACGAGCCCACGAGCTTCTGACCCAGAGTCGAGAGTGCGACCCACTGGCTGGCACCTTCGATCATCTTGAAGTCTCCTCTTTTTCCGAAGAGAACGAGCCCAGCTTCCTTTTATTTTTCCCGGAACGAAAGCTTTGAAAAGCAATTGTCTCAGTTATTATTTTAAGCTTCCTTCGTGTCATGAATGCAATGCGCGCAGTAAGTGTCATGAATCTTATCATTCGTAAAGAAATGACTCATGAAATAATGGCCCAGAAATTCGGGTCGGGGGTTTCCCGCAGGTGTAAGCCCCCGATCTGCACTTACCTAGCGCACCGGCCGTTGAGCTGTGGGCCCCCGTGGAATTGCGATCCGGGGCCTGGTCCAGCTGCCGGCGCGCAGTGCTTGCGTATCCCAGGGGCGCAGTTAGTTCGATGCGTCCCCTGGGATCACGTGGGCCATGGGGAGCCAATTGGAGCAGGGAATGCTCCATTCATAAGTTCGACAGGAAGAGCTGTCAAAACTTATAAATACTACGGGCCCCAAAATCTTCAAATAATTTTTTTTTTAAATCACATTTTTAAAATAAACTATAAATTACATGAAATAACTATTTTAAACAGTAATTTAAAGTTTTGAAAAAAATAATTTTATTTTCTAACGGGGCTAAAAATAAACTTACCTTGCTTTAAAGTATTTAAAAATAATAAACCTGTGGAAAAAATGTTTTAATTTTAATTAATTCACCACTTACCTTGTAAAAAGCAAGCCTTGCGACTGCTTTTTAAATGTGTACCTTCTGGAGACTTACCCTCCCGGGAAAACCTGCAAAAAAAACGTAAGTTTGATGCGCACACGCTGCCTCTTCTGCACACGCGTTCCACCTCTTAACCCCTGCTTTCAGGGGAACGGAAGTGCGGGTTTCCCGCGCATGCGCAGTGCATGCAGGAAACCGGCACTTCCATTGGGCCTACGGGTGAGTACCCCGTGCGTACTCACCCGTGGAGACTCGAATTTCTGGGCCATTACTGGGCCGCCAGCTGGTGGCGCCGTCCAAGGAGTATAAATACTCGGGCGTGGGCCCAGCTTGCTCAGGATGTTTCTGTAACCAGGAACTAGTGATGTAACTAGAATCTCATGGTTGTGAAACAGTTGATTAAAGCCTTGTTTTATACTCAAACCAAGTGCCTAGTAGTTTTCTTACATCAGTAAGTGCTTGCTTGGGTGGGGGGGGGGTGAGGAATCATTGTCTACAGCCAAAGCAAGTGACAAGAACCAGGAATTTACATAATTGTGAATATAACGATGAATTAATTATGACAGTTTTTTTTCTTTGTGTGCATTTGTTAAAATTTCCTGTCACAGTGGATGATGTTGCAATTGGCATTTGCTAAAGGAACCATCCTGCATAAGTAGGCTTTTAATTCTATTTTACCTGTAGCTAAATGGGGTGGGGCATCCGTCAGTCAAACTGAAACGGTACTGAGCGCTGGTGGGGGTGGGGTTCAATTTTCTGCTGGTCTTTGTTCATATTGAGAAACCCAGGTGAAGGGCCGAGACCCACGGTGCAAGCTGTCTCCGAGGCCGAAAACAATAGGGGGA
This sequence comes from Somniosus microcephalus, assembly GCF_052327205.1. NCBI lineage: Eukaryota > Metazoa > Chordata > Chondrichthyes > Squaliformes > Somniosidae > Somniosus > Somniosus microcephalus. The sequence continues at coordinate 32,286,673 of NC_141018.1, forward strand.
TTAGACACGACGGTCTAGAAATGAAACGTATAAAATTCTGATTGAAACGTATAAAATTCTGACAGGGCTGGACAGACTGGATGCCGGGAGGATGTTTCCCCTGGCTGGGGGCTCCAGAACGAGGGGTCACAGTCTCAGGATACGGGGTAGGACATTTAGGACTGAGATGAGGAGAAATTTCTTCACTCAGAGGATGGTGAACCTGTGGAATTCTCTACCGCAGAAGGCTGTGGAGGCCAAGTCACTGAATATATTTAAGAAGGAGATAGATAGATTTCTAGACACAAAAGGCATCAAGGGGTATGGGGAGAGAGCGGGAATATGGTATTGAGATAGAGGATCAGCCATGATCATATTGAATGGCGGCGCAGGCTCGAAGGGCTGAATGGCCGACTCCTGCTCCTATTATTCTTTGTTTATATGAATTCCAATCGCGCCCAAAATCGGGCGCTGTGCGGCCAGATTTATAGGCCGATGAGTCAAGAACTGGAGGTTAGGTGTCCCCAACTTGAAAAACCCATAGGTTGTAGGAACAAAGAAAGATTGGAGGTGGGTGGGGGGGGGGTGGTGGTGGCAGAGAAAGAGGCTGGGCAAGACTGGCTATCTGGGAAATTGGGAGATTTCCCGAGTGAATGGTTCCCTATCGCTTTATTCGATATTATTGGCACCTGCGGCCCCCCCCCCCCCAACCTTTCTCTGGGAGAATCCCGTGCCTTTTCTGGGGAAACCAGACTGCCTCCCCCCCACCCCCGAGGAGATATGTTCCACAGTAATAGGAACCTGGGAAAGACTATATTGGAATTATTTCACCTTACACCCTCCGTAAACTTAAGCTCATCCAAAACTCTGCCACCCGTATCCTGACACCCGTATCCTGACACGCACCAAGACCCATTCACCTACATTGGTTCCCAGTCCCACAACGGAATTTGAAAAGTCTCATCCTTGTTTTCAAATCCCTCCATGGCCTCTCCCCTCCCTATCTCTGTAGCCTCCTCCAACCCCACAACCCTCCGAGATCTCTGCGCTCCTCCAATTCTGGCCTCTTGCGCATCCCCGATTATAATCGCTCCACCATTGGCGGCCGTGCCTTCAGCCACCTGGGCCCTGAGCTCTGGAATTCCCTCCCTAAACCTCTCCGCCTCGCTACCTCTCTCTCCTCCTTTAAGACACTCCTTAAAACCTACCTCTTTGACCAAGCTTTTGGTCGCCTTTTTTTTTAATTCGTTCATGGGATGTGGGCGTCGCTGGCAAGGCCGGCATTTATTGCCCATCCCTAGTCGCCCTTGAGAAGGTGGTGGTGAGCTGCCTTCTTGAACCGCTGCAGTCCGTGTGGTGAAGGTGCTCCCACAGCGCTGTTAGGGAGGGAGTTCCAGGATTTGGACCCAGCGACGATGAAGGAACGGCCGATATATTTCCAAGTGAGGATGGTGTGTGACTTGAAAGGGAACTTGGAGGTGGTGGTGTTCCCATGCGCCTGCTGCCCTTGTCCTTCTAGGTGGAAGAGGTCGTGGGTTTGGGAGGTGCTGTCCTAATATCTCTATGTGGCTCGGTGTCAAATTTTGTTTGATAACGCTCCTGTGAAACGCTTTGGGCTGATTATACTATGTTAAAGGCGCTATATAAATGCAAGTTGTTAAACAAGAGATGACCACTGCATCATGATTTCAATACAGTGAGAATGCAGGTATGAGAAGGGCATGTAGGAGTGTATTTGAAACTTAGGGAGGAAAAGGTGGGGGACAGCTCAGCACTGCAGTGTACCTCAGTAATACTGATAGAATAGAGTAACAGGAAAAATGTAGCAATGGTGAACTAGAGATTGAAGGTCAAAGCCAAGAGAAGTTCTAGTGGTGAGTTTGGATTCATATTTCCTAGTGTTGGGTTTCAGAATATCCTCTGGAAATATTGTCGTTGTCTATCACGCCCCCAAGCCCCACCGATATCTCCATCCATTCCTCCCTCAGTCTCTGCACTGAGCGACTCCTCGTCCTCAGTCATCTCAATCTTCCGCTCCCCTTGCCCTTCTCTTCTCTGAATTCACTGACCCCCTGTCCGCCCTAAACCTCTCCTTCCATATCAATCCTCCTACCCATACTCATGGCCGTCCCCCCGCGACCATGCCATCTCCCGTGGCCCCTATACTCCCATCTCACAGACAAGGCCATCTCTGACCACTTCCTTGTATCCCTGACCACTCACATCCCCCAACCCTCTGGTGATGTGCTTGGTGGATCTGTGTCCGCGTGTTCTAGTAATTTGCAATGGGTGTGCTGTGTGATCCCTAATGACCTGTCAGTGGATCTATATTCGTATTGCCTTATGATATGGGGTTGGGGGGAGTGTCTAATCTTTGCTAATGTCATGGTACGTGTGTCTACTCCTTGCCATTCTGGAGGAGAGCATGCATTAGTATGTCCTATTGGTACAGTATGGGGGATGGAGCTATGTGCCCATGATCCCAGGCAATTAGGGCGAGTTGAGCACATCAGCTTTTGGGAATGTGTCTAGATTTTCAGAAGCACCTAAACATTATGGCCCGTATCTTCCGATGCCTATGGGTGGGTACGCACTGTGTACAGGCATGCCAAACGCATGCGCAGAAAACCGGCATTTCCGATCTGTCAAGAATGCTCTCGACAGACCGGACGCCTGCCCTGGAGAAGGGCCTCTGCGGGGGGGAGAGAGTTCCGCTTTCTGCAGAATCTCCGCCCGCTGAAATCACTTAAAAATCTTACGCCTGGTGAAAGTAGGTGTAAGGCCTGCTTTTACCAGTATAAGAGTTGAAAAAAGTTTTTTTTTTAATTTCACTCATTTATAATTTAAAAATACTTTTAAAAAAGGTAAGTTTATTTTTAGCCCTGTAAAAAACTTTAATTCTTTTTTTCAAAATATTACATTTTTTAAAATATTTAATTTCATGTAATTTTAACTCATTTTAAAAACGTGATGGTTTTTTAAAAATGTATTTAATGTTTTAGTGTCTTTTTGGGGTGATCTCCATTTATATATTTGACAGGTCTTCCTATCAAAAGTATGAAGGGAGATTCCCTTCTGCTATTGGCTCCCCATGGCCCAGGTGATCCCAGGGACGCTTGCGAACCGCCTGTGCCCCTGGGATACCTGGGCCCTGCGCATTTCGACTGTGGAGAGGCCCAGGAGCGGAAGTGTCTGGACCTCGGGAGCCCTCAGGTAAGAGCGTAGATTTTTTTCCCGATAGGAGGCCTCCGCACGCAGGAAGCCTCCTCTCGGAAATTACGGGCAATTATGTGCTCCGAGGCAGAACCTACAACTCCCAAAGAACTTGAATGATTGTCTGTAGCGGTAATTTTATGTGATTTTTATTTTGACCAGCCGCTGAGGGTAAGCATGCAGGTGCAGCAGGCGGTGAAGAAGGCAAATGGTATGTTGGCCTTCATAGCAAAAGGATTCGAGTACAGGAGCAAGGATGTCCTGCTGCAGTTGTACAGGGCCTTGGTGAGACCACACCTTGAGTACTGTGTGCAGTTTTGGTCGCCTTATCTGAGGAAGGATGTTCTTGCCATGGAGGGAGTGCAGCAAAGATTCACAAGGCTGATCCCTGGGATGGCAGGAATGATGTATGAGGAGAGATTGGGTCGATTGGGCTTATACTCACTGGAGTTTAGAAGAATGAGAGGGGATCTCATCGAAACTTATAAAATTCTGACAGGTCTGGACAAACTAGATGCAGGTAGAATATTCCCGATGGTCGGGGAGTCCAGAACCAGGGGTCATAGTCTAAGGATAAGGGGTAAGCCATTTAGGACAGAGATGAGGAAGAATTTCTTCACCCAGAGAGTGGTGAACCTGTGGAATTCTCTACCACAGAAGGCGGTTGAGGCCAAGTCTTTAAATATATTCAAGAAGGAGTTGGATATATTTCTTAAGGCTAAAGGGATCAAGGGATATGGGGAGAAGGCAGGGACAGGGTACTGAATTTGGATGATCAGCCATGATCGCATTGAATGGCGGCGCAGGCTCGAGGGGCCGAATGGCCTACTCCTGCTCCTATCTTCTATGTTTCTATGTTAATAGTCACAGGCTGCTTTGTTGAGCCCAAGTAATAAGTATCTTGAGACACAATATTAGTAGTCCTAGTTTTACTTTATATATGTGAAACCTGGCTCACGGGTGGCAACAGCTTGTCCCTTACTGAAGCCCTCCCACCTGGCTATAATTTCCATCACCTGCCACACCCAAACCGTCAGGCCCTCATCATCAAATCACACCTTGGCCTCTCCCCCTACTCCTCTGGTGCTTTCTTCTCCTTCGAGCACCTCACATTGTTCCGCCCCTCTCACCTCTCCTTTGAAATCCTCATTGTCTACCGCACCCCCAAGCCCCTACCCCAAGTTTGTCACTGATATATCTTTGTCCTTTCCTCTCTCAGTCTTTGCATTGAACGACCCCTCATTCCTCGCTCATTTCAATCTTCAGCTCCCCTTCCCCTCTCCCATCTGAATTCACTGACCTCCCTAAACCTCTCCCTCCATATAAATCCTCCTACCACCTCCTCGACCTTACCATCTCCCATGGCCTTGCAAATCCCATGGTCTCTACCACAGACAAGGCCATCCTTGATCACCCACCTCCTCCTAGAATCATGGAATCATAGAGGTTTCCTCCGGGTGCTCCGGTTTCCTCCCACAGTCCAAAGATGTGCGGGTTAGGTTGATTGGCTATGATAAATTGACCCTTAGTGTTAGGGGGATTAAATACGTGGGGTTACGGGGATAGGGTGGGATATGTGTTGATGTAGGGGTTACGGGGATCGGGTGGGATATGTGTCGGTGCAGGCTCGATGGGCCAAAATGGCCTCTACCTGCACTGTGGGGTTTCTGTGATTCTGTGATTCTGTGAATAGTACAGCACAGAAGGAGGCCATTCAGCCCATCGAGTCTGCGCCGGCTCTTTCGAAGAGCAATCCAATTAGTCCCAATCCCCCGCTCTTTCCCCATATCCCTGCAATTATTTTTCTCCTTTAAGTATTTATCCAATTCCCTTTTGAAGGCTACTATTGAATCTGCCTCCACCACCCTATCGGGCAGTGCATTCCAAATCCTCACCACTCGCTGCGTAAATACGTTTTTCCTCATGTCGCCTCTGGTTCGTTTGCCAGTCACCTTAAATCTGTGCCCTCTGGTTATCGACCCTTCACTCATTGGAAACAGTTTCTCTTAATTTACTCTGTCTAAACCCTTCATGATTTTTGCACACCTCTATCAAATCTCCTCTTAGCCTTCTCTGCTCCAAGGAGAACAAGCCCAGCTTCTCCAGTCTCTCCACGCAACTATAATCCCTCATCCCTGGAACCATTCTAGTAAACCTCTTCTGTATCCTCTCCAAGTCTCTTCTGTACCCTCTCCTAACCCCTTTCAACCCCACTTCCTTCTGTGTCTGTCCCCGAGGAAGAAACAAAAGTCTCCCCTTAAATTACTTGCAACTGCCCTATGTAAATCCCAGCTGCCTAGCCTTTGGCACTCCATTCTGCAGCCAGCGAGCTGCTTAACCACTCCATCATGGCCACCTTTGACATGCAAGGAAACGCGGGAGCTTGTGTGCCATTTCAGCTGGGCTCCTCAATTAGGTAAACATCATACATCCAGCAGGTGCCAAGATGTACCCACAACCTATTGTGTAGCAGGTCCCCAACTGAGGCTAACAGATGCTCGCTCGCATTTCTGCAAGAGGCTTTGCTTCCGTTTGACGTTAATGGGAGGCAGAGGTTCATCAGTTTTGGGCGCACACAGAGCGTGATAGCACAGAGATGCTGCCAAAGACAAGCTCCAGACTCCGCAGTCACAGCTTTTCCTCTCGCGTCAGCCTTATTATGTACTCCGCGAGGGCTCGGCAGTTACACTTTCACAGCTGCTGCAAGTGTTTTAAGACATTTTGATGCTAATCAGTTCTCACGCACACACACGCACAAAAATAAATTCTAATTTGGTTGGCTTTGCTAGATTAGTCATTCTGGCTATTTACAAGACACCAGCATATGTGAGTATTGAACGATATCACAATATTAATGATATGTGTTAAGGAACAGTCCGTGAATGACGTAAGTTTACAAACTGGGAATCCCAGATGCTAGCAGGTCCAGCAGGTGATCCCACTGGTTCTGTAAGATCTTGTTCTGTCCGTCAGTCATATATTTCTCTACTTCTTGCCTTATTGGCACATTAATTTCTGTTGCTCTACGCTAATGAATCATATGCTTTCTGCAATGAAAGCCTTTTTACCACTGTCACTGTCTTTCAGAAGTTGGGACACAATACAATACAAATCGCTTTATTGGCATGATAAGGTACATCTTATGTTGCCAAAGCATCAAAATACATTTATGGTTGAACACATAAACGCGGTTCCATTCATACAGTGTATAAACAGGTATATCCCTGAGTTTATAAATATACATTCGCCTTGTTTATATATACTCTTGTCTTAGTTTACTGGTTGTCCCTCTGTTCATGGCAAGCTGTAACATAGTGTGCCGCCAGTGTTACACAGCTTCTCTCCTCCCCCAGTAGGAATGGGAGTTTTTGGTTGTCAGTCAGATTTCTGAATTCAGGGCATATTTGTGAGAATTTTTGGTAGAAATTCTCTCTGATGCCCTGATATTTTCCACAGGCTGTGAGGAAGTGCATCTCTGTCTCAACTACTCCCTGACTGCAGTGAGAGCATATCCTGTCTTCTCTTGGCAGCCTGGTCTGCCTGTGTCTGCCTTTTTCGATCGCTAGGCTACACATGGTCCTCCCTGCGGTGTCAATGTTTGCGTGGGGGGGGTCGCTGGATGTGCGTTAGTAATTGCAGGGGGTTCCTGGTAATGTTTCAATACTTGCAAGGGATTCCCTCAAGTAAAAGGGGATTCCCACACAGAATGGGATCCCTACACAGAATGGGATTCCCACACAGAATGGGATCCCTACACAGAATGGGATCCCTACACAGAATGGGATTCCCACACAGAATGGGATCCCCCACACAGAATGGGACCCCCACACAGAATGGGACCCCCACACAGAATGGGACCCCCACACAGAAGGGGACCCCCCCACACAGAATGGGACCCCCACACAGAAGGGGACCCCCCTACACAGAAGGCAACCCCCACACAGAATGGGACCCCCCCACACAGAATGGGACCCCCCCCCACACAGAAGGGGACCCCCCCACACAGAAGGGGACCCCCCCTACACAGAAGGCGACCCCCACACAGAAGGGGACCCCCCCACACAGAAGGGGACCCCCCCTACACAGAAGGCGACCCCCACACAGAATGGGACCCCCCACACAGAATGGGACACCCCACACAGAATGGGACCCCCCACACAGAAGGGGACCCCACACACAGAAGGCGACCCCCACACAGAATGGGACCCCCCACACAGAAGGGGACCCCACACACAGAAGGGGACCCCCACACAGAAGGGGACCCCCACACAGAAGGGGACCACCACACACAGAATGGGACCATCACACACAGAATGGGACCCCCCCCTACACAGAAGGCGACCCCCACACAGAAGGGGACCCCCCCACACAGAAGGGGACCCCCCCACACAGAAGGGGACCCCCCACACAGAAGGGGACCCCCCCACACAGAAGGGGACCCCCCCACACAGAAGGGGACCCCCCCACACAGAAGGGGACCCCCCCACACAGAAGGCGACCCCCACACAGAATGGGACCCCCACACAGAATGGGACCCCCACACAGAATGGTTCTGTAAACCATTGATGTGTAATATTTCAGTGACAGGATGGCTAATTCAACAAGACTTTGGTAGCACTCTGCCAAGCCTTAGCCACACTTCCTATCAAAGAGAGGAAATGGCAGCTACCTACACTTAATGTTGAGGTCTGTCAGAGCATCCTCAGAGGGGGCGCAAGAAGCGTCTTGAAGGAGGAGAGAGGGGCGACAGCAGTGAATTCTTGTGTGTACGGTGTCAGCCTTTGCTCAGTGCTAGCGATCTTGCCTCTGAGCCAGAATGTTGTGGGTTCACGTGGTGCTCCTCTTCTCCCAGTTGAGATCTGCTGGCTGGGTACGAATGGATGGAATCGGGATCGTTTATGGTTTGCTATGGCTCAGTTCCATATTGGGCAGTCCCTTTTCCACCAGATAAACACAAACATTTCCAGTCAAGTATATTTATTTTTATTTCACGTTCTCTATAGATTCTCCAACACAAGCTGTTTACAATGAGGGATGGCCAATACAGCAAAGTACAAAAATGCCACCATGGCACCATAATATCTGTCAAATTAAGTATAAAACAAAGACTTGCATTTCTATAGCGCCTTCCACGACCTCAAGACATCCCAAAGCGCGTTACAGCCAATGACGTACTTTAGAAGTGTTGTAATGTAGTAAATGTGATAGCCAATTTGTGTACAGCAAGCTCCCACAAACAATTACAGGAAACTGCTAACCGGCAAACTTCAGGAGTAGGTTCAGGTAAGTTTTACTTCATATTAGTGGCAGTTCCTGGATCTGTGGCTGTGTAACTGGGGTTCCTGCACTTGTTGCTAAGCAACAGGGACGCTTGGTCTGTGGCCGGAGTTCTTGCACATGTTGCTAAGCAACAGGGAAGCCTGGATTTGTTGCTGTGTACGGAGCTCTCGTACCTTTTAAACTATACCTCTCTGTAATCCGGACTTTTTGATAAACCAGCACCACGCCGGTCCTGTTGGTGCCGGATAATAAAGAGTTTCCTGTAACCGGATAATCTGTTTTAGTGGTGTTGGTTAAGAGATAAATGATGGCCAGGACACTGGAAGAACTCCCTGGCTATTCTTTGAAATATAGTGCCGTAGAATTTTTTATGTCCACCTGAGAGGGCAGGTGGCGCCTCAGTTTAATATCTCTTGCAGAGACAGCACCTCCAACAGTGCAGCACTCCCTCAGTCCTGGCACTGGGGTGTCAGCAATGTTCCTGTTTATTTTTTTTGGCCCATTCGAAATACCACACATCTGCGGTTTTTCGTGTTGGAAAGCCAGTGAGCCACAGGAGCATTGGACGCCAGCCTAGATTTTGTGCTCAAGTCTCTGGAGCGGGACTTGAACCCACAACCTTCTGACTCAGAGGCGAGAGTGCTACCCACTGAGCCACAGCTGACACTGGTATGAAGGACAACTGGTAGGAAGGACAAGGCGAATGTGAGTCAGAGATAACTATACAGTCTGTTTAATTAGCAAATATCTGCTTGTATATTCCATTATCGATTGGTAGGTGAGCCACTGCCCAGAGTAGTGTTTTCCGACTACATCAAGGAGACCTAAATTTAAAATTCAAGTACCTTCTCCCATGAGGGAAACTTAAACACAGAACAAAATACTGTTAAGCTGGCTCTGTGGACCATTACTTATTTGTTACTGGCTGATCTCCTGTGGCACTGCTCACGGTACAACGGCTGAAATGCTGATTTAGAATGGCAGGAGCGTTATACCGTGTGATGCGCTAAGTATTATCTTGCTGCTAAGGAGGAACCTGTTGGAAAATGTAGGCCATGGCTCAGTGGGTCTCTCCTTCTTAGGCAGTCCCTCGGAACCGAGGATGACTTGCTTCCACATTAAAAATGAGTTCTCAGGTGACTGATGAGTCCAATGTGGGACCTTCAGTCTCTGTCACAGGTGGGGCAGACGATGGTTGAAGGGTGGGTCGGGTGCTTGGGTTGACATGCGCTCCTTGCGCTGCCTGGGCTTGGCTTCTCACTTGCTCCCGGCGAAGAGACTCGAGTTGTTCGGCGCCTTCCCGGATGCTTCTCCTCCACTTTGTGCGGTCTTGGGCCAGGGATCCCCAGGTGTCGATGGGGATGTTGCACTTTTTCAAGGAGGCTTTGTGGGTGTCCTTGAAGTGTTTCCCCTGCCCACCTGGGGCTCTCTTGCCATGTCGGAGCTCCGAGTAGAGCGCTTGTTTTGGGAGTCTCGTATCGGGCATGTGGACAATGTGGCCCATCCATCGGAGCTGATCGAGCGTGGTCAAAGCTTCAATGCTGGGGATGTTGGCCTGAGCGAGAACACGGACGTTGGTGCGCCTATCCTGCCAATGGATTTGCAGGATCTTGCGGAGGCAGCGTTGGTGGTACCTCTCCAGTGCTTTGAGGTGCCTGCTGTACATGGTCCGTGTCTCTGAAGCATACAGGAGAGCGGGTACAATGGCTGAAATGCTGATTTAAAATGGCAGGAGCGTTATACCATGTGATGCGCTAAGTACAGGAGACTTTGGTTTATCCGGAGGTTGTATGTCCGGAAACCTCGATCTACCGGCAGAAATCAGGAGCCGTTTTGTTAGTTTTTTTTTCTTCTTGTGGGTTTTTTTTCTTCTCGTGGCTTTTTTCTCCAACAGTCAGGCTCTGGAAAGCCTCTTTGAAGCTGTTGCTAAGCTACAGAGACGCTTCCAAGGTACGGGCCGACTGTTTAGAAGCTGTTGCTAAGCAACAGTGTTTGTTGTCAGATACGGAGATGAAAACCTCCGTATGCTTCAACATTAACGCTGGTATGTCCGGCAGTTTTGATAGATCGGCAACAGCTCGGTCCCGTCGGTGCCGGATATGACAAAGTTTCCTGTATTATTTTGCTGCTAAGGAGGAACCTGTTGGAAAATGCCAGCCGTGGCTCAGTGGGCAGGGCTCTCGGAGTCAGAAGGTTGTGGGTTCAAGTCCCACTCCAGAGACTTGAGCACAAAAATCTAGGCTGGCGCTCTCGGTGCAACACTGAGGGATAAATATTGGCCAGGAGAACTTCCCTGCTCTTTCTCGAAATAGAACCATGGGGTCTTTTACTTCTACCTCCAACAATGCAACACTGGAGTGTCAGCCTTAGATTTTTGTGTTCAAGTCTCATGGAGTGAGACTATGAACCCAAACCTTCTGACTCGGAGGCAAGAGTGCTACCCACAGAGCCACCAGCCCGGACCTGATAGACTCCGTGGCCTCCTTCTGGGCAGTCATTTCTCCAATTCCGTGAAACTACTGCATTAGTCCCGAGTCAGGGTCGACTCTCAGTTGTAGTTTCCTGATCCACAGGACCTGTGCTTGGACTGCAAAAAAAAAAAACCATCTCACTCAAAGTCCTTTGAGAGAGGAGTCTTTCATACTCTGATTGTGGACTCGATTTGAAACCAGGTCCCACCAGTCTAACCGCCCTATCCGATTAGGCAATGGGTCTGTAAGATCAATTTCCAAGTGGCAGAGGGGAAACGTCAGTTTTAAGTGGAATTTCATCCTAATTAATATGATTCTATTGATTTTGAAAAGTAGGGGTCATGTAATACTGCCTTTCCATCTTCAGATGAAGCTAATGACTGTATCGCTATTACAGGCTGGAATATTTACATCACAGGCTGGTGACCTCCAGTGGCAGGATAAGGCTATTGATGAATTACCTCCACTCCACTTCACGGGCGGAGCAGGGGAGCTCGCCCCCATGTCCTGGCCAATATTTAGCCCTCTACCAACACCTAAAAAATCAGATGATCTGGTGATTTTCACATTGCTGTTTGCGGGAGTTGCTGAGCACAAATTAACGGCCGCGTTTCCTACATTACAACAGTGACTACACTTCAAAAAGTACTTTGCTGGCTGTTGAGCGCTTTGGGACATGCCGTGGTCGTGAAAGGTGCTATAGAAATGGAAATTCTTTCTTAGTCTCCTTTGTGTGTCGGTGACCAGGCACAGTCAGGCGGATGTGTTTGCAATCGTAGGATCTGCCGTGTGAAGTTGAAACCTACCTGAAGATGCAACAGATCTCAGTGTTCTGATATTGATTCATCCCCCACCAGCCCCGCCCCAAGCCCCGCCCCCAGCCCCTGCCTCTCCCAGACCCGCCCCTGCCACCCCCAGCCCCGCCCCCCCAGCCCCCAGCCTCCCCCCAGTCCCGCCCGCAGCCTCCCCCAGCCTCCCCCCAGTCCTGCCCCCAGCCTCCCCCCGGCCTCGCCCCCCCCAGCACCCCCCCAGCCCAGCCCCCACCCCAGCCTCACCCCCAGCATCCCCCCAGCCCCGCCCCCGCCCCCCCAGCCTCCCCCCAGCCCCGACCCCCCAGCCTCGCCCCCCCCAGCCTCCCCCCAGCCCCGCACCCCCAGCCTCCCCCCAGCCCCGCACCCCCAGCCCAGCCCCCACCAGAGCACCCCCCCGCCCCCCAAATTAGCCAACAGCACTGAGAACAACTCTTTCCGAACCTTCAGGCCCATAACATTCAAACAAGACAACCCAGCGCGTCAGAAACAGAAACATGAAGGGGACGGAGATGCCTGGGGTTGCCGGAGCTGAGCCTGTGCCCCACGGGCCGTGGTTTGGACATCCCTCCCTTAGTGGCTTTAACCATCAGCAATAATCTGTCAGTTGATGTGCCTCAATTATTCCGAGACTCGAAGTTAGCAGAACAAAAGTAAGGCTTTTATTAACTCAGAACATAACACGTAAAATAGAGAGATGTCTACCTTCAGGAGGCTGATGCCGGACTGAAGTTAGATTACAAAGGAGCCAGGTATGGGCGGAGCCCTGCACACAACCAGTTCCAGCACATTCCAATGCATAATACATGAGGACTGGGGGAAGGGAAAAGACACAGAAAACAGGCAGTGATGAATGGAATATATTTCATCACATTCACCCCTTCTATAGATTTAGTCTGTTCGGGGGTTTGATAGTCCTCTGCGACCGACGTGGCTGTTGTGGTGCCGCGGGTGTCGGCTGGGTGTCCCCGGTAGCCTCCTGGGTCTCTGCCGGGGGTGCCGCCGGGGTTGTTGAAGGGGTAGTTGGTGGGGGTGCCGTTGGTCGATGTTCTTCCGGGGGTGATGAAAGAATAGTGGGTGGGTAAGGGTTGCTGTGATCGTCGTCGCTGCTATTGCCGTGGTTGTTGTTGATGCCGGCTGGGGCGACGTCTTTTATGGACACGGTGTCCTCCCTTCCGTCGGCGTGCCGGACATATGCGTATTGGGGGTTGGCGTGGAGTAGGTGTACTGGCTCCACGAGAGGGTCCGTCTTGTGGCCCCTCACATGCCTTCGCACGAGTACCGGACCTGGGGTGGAGAGCCATGACGGCATGGATACGCCCGAGGTGGATTTCCGGGGAAAGACAAACATTCGTTCATGAGGCGTGGTATTAGTGGCCGTACACAATAGCGACCGTATCGAATGGAGCACATCCGAGAGGACTTCCTGCCAGCGGGAGATAGGGAGGCCCTTGGTCCTTAGAGCTAGAGTGACTGCTTTCCACACTGTCCCGTTCTCTCGCTCCACCTGGCCGTTACCCCGGGGGTTGTAGCTGGTGGTACGGCTCGTGGCGATCCCCTTGGACAGCATGTACTGGCGTAGCTCTTCACTCATGAAGGACGCCCCCCTATCCGTGTGGATATAGCTCGGCATACCGAACAGGCAGAACAGGCTGTTGAGGCATTTAATGACCGTGGCGCTGGTCATGTCTGGGCAGGGGAAGGCGAATGGGAAACGGGAGTATTCGTCCACAATGTTCAGGAAGTAAACATTGCGGTCGACGGACGGGAGGGGGCCCTTGAAATCTAAGCTGAGCCGCTCGAAGGGCCGTGTAGCTTTGATTAAGTGGGCTCTATCTGGGCGGTAGAACCGAGGCTTGCACTCGGCGCAAGTGCGGCAGTTCCTGGTCAGAGACCGAACTTCCTCAATCGAGTAGGGTAAGTTACGGGACTTTATGAAGTGGAACAGCCGCGTGACCCCTGGGTGGCAGAGGTCGTTGTGGAGGGTCTGTAGCCGATTCTCGGTGGCGCTGGCACACATCCCTCGTGAGAGGGCGTCAGGGGATTCGTTAAGGGCCCCTGGCCGGTAAATGATGTCGTACTCGAAAGTGGAGAGCTCGATCCGCCACCTAAGAATCTTATCATTTTTAATCTTCCCCCTCTGTTTATTGTTGAACATAAACGCTACCGATCGCTGGTCGGTAAGTAGGGTGAAGCGTTTGCCGGCTAGGTAGTGGCGCCAGTGGCGCACTGCCTCCACGATGGCTTGGGCCTCCTTTTCCACGGAGGAGTGTCTGATCTCGGGGCCTTGGAGGGTCCTCGAGAAGAAAGCTACGGGCCGCCCCGCCTGGTTGAGGGTGGCCGCCAAGGCGAAGTCGGACGCATCACTTTCCACTTGAAATGGAGTGTTCTCGTCCACTGCCTGTAGCGTGGCCCGCTCAATATCCTGCTTAATGCTTTTGAAGGCGGCGTGGGCCTCAGCAGAGAGCGGAAAAGAGGATGCTTTCAAGAGGGGGCGGGCTTTGTCGGAGTAGTTGGGGACCCATTGGGAATAGTAAGAAAATAACCCCAGGCACCTTTTCAGGGCTTTGGGAGTGTTGGGCAGGGGCAGCTCCCGTAGGGGGCGCAATCGGTCGGGGTCTGGTCCGATTTCCCCATTCTCCACCACGCTGCCCAGTATGCAGAGGCGCGTGGTGTTGAAAACGCACTTGTCCTCGTTATAGGTGAGGTTGAGTTTTTGTGCGGTTTTCAGGAACCTCTCGAGGTTCGAGTCGTGATCCTGCTGGTTGTGACCGCAGATGGTGACGTTGTCGAGGTAGGGGAAGGTTGCCTGCAAGTGGTGGTCATCGACCATGCGATCCATCTCCCTCTGAAAGACCGAGACCCCGTTCGTCACCCCAAAGGGGACTCTGAGGAATTGGTAGAGGCGTCCGTTCGCCTCGAAGGCGGTGTACGGGCGGTCCTCTGGTCTGATAGGGAGCTGGTGGTACGCTGACTTGAGGTCGATGGTGGAGAACACCCGGTATTGGGCGATTTGGTTCACCATTTCTGATATGCGGGGTAGCGGGTAGGCGTCTAGTAGGGTGTACCTGTTGATCGTTTGACTATAGTCGATCACCATCCGTTTCTTCTCGCTACCCCTTACCACTACCACTTGGGCGCGCCACGGGCTGTTGCTGTGTTCAATAATGCGCTCTTTCAGGAGCCTGTCTACCTCGGTCGCGATAAACCGCCTGTCCTCCCAGCTGTACCTCCTGCTTTTGGTCGCTATTGGCCGGCAGTTAGGGGTAAGGTTCGCGAATAGCGAAGGCGGCTTTACCTTCAGGGTAGCCAGACCGCACACTGTGAGGGGCGGCTGGGACCCACCGTACTTGAGCGTGATGCTTTGGTGGTTGCACTGGAAATCCAAACCCAAGATCACGCTCGCACATAGATTCTTCATGATTAATACTTTAAAATTATCATACACAGTTCCGTTAACGCACAATTGTACCGTGCAGTAACCCAGAATGGTCGATGTCTGGGTTTTATCGGCCATAGAGATGGTACCCTGAGCAGGGACCACCTTTAGGGAGAGTTGTTGTGCCAGTTCAGGGTGGATAAAACTCTCCGTGCTTCCACTGTCAATTAAGCATTTAACCCGGCACCCGTTTACCTCGATGTCCACCATTGATTTGGATAGCGGATGCGGCCTGGTCTGGTCCACTGTGACCGATGCCACTGTAGGGCCCTGATCGAGACAAGATGGCGTCCACGCTGTCTGCTCATAAGATGGCGGACCCCACGAGGTCGGGCAAGATGGCGTCCAAGATGGCCGCTCCCACGGCGCACACGCGGCGGTGGCGGGTTTTCCGGCGGTTGGTTTTCCGGCGGGGTTCCCTCTGCACACCTTCCCGAAGTGCCCCTTCTTACCGCACTTAAAGCAGGTGGTGCCTTTCGCCGGGCACAGGTTTCTGGTGTGCTTTGGCTGCCCGCAGAAGTAGCAGTTGGGTCCTTGACGCGTCGCGGCTGTCGTAGGGCTTCTGGGGGGAGAGCTGGGCCCCGCCGGTGTCGGGCTGCCGGGCGGGGAAGATGCCTTCCAAGATGGCGGCGCCCTCGGCGCACACGTGGCGGCGTGGGCGGCGCGGGCTGAAGAGTAGGCGTCCGAGTTTCTCTGGGCCATCTCCAGGGACCGCGCGGTGTCCGCAGCCTATTTCAGGTCCAACCCCGTTTTTTCCAGCAGTCTTTGCCGGATGTGAGTGGAGCTGAGGCCTGTGATAAAGGCATCGTGAACAAGCTCGTCGGTGTACACTGCGGCTTTTACATCTCGGCACTTACAGTCCTTGCCAAGCTTTTTCAGGATGCTTAGGAACTCCTCCACCGATTCCCCAGGTCGCTGTGCGCGAGTAGCGAGTAGATGCCTAGCATACACCTCATTCGTAGGCTGCTGGTAATGCGCCTTTAAGGTGTTGCAGGCGGCCAGGTACGTATCGGCGTCTTGGATGAGGGGGTAAACCCGGTGGCTTACCCAATTCCGTAGCATTCCGAGTCTCATCTTCGCAGTGTCCGTTGCGTCTTTGACGGCTGCGGAATTGTCCAGGAAGAATTCCATACAGTCAAACCAGTGTCCGAAGCGTGCTGATGCGTCCGGAGCATGTTGATCCAAATCCAAACGTTCGGGTTTCAGGAGTTGATCCATAGTGTTGAAAATTGAGTTAATAAAATTGATGTGCCTCAATTATTCCGAGACTCGAAGTTAGCAGAACAAAAGTAAGGCTTTTATTAACTCAGAACATAACACGTAAAATAGAGAGATGTCTACCTTCAGGAGGCTGATGCCGGACTGAAGTTAGATTACAAAGGAGCCAGGTATGGGCGGAGCCCTGCACACAACCAGTTCCAGCACATTCCAATGCATAATACATGAGGACTGGGGGAAGGGAAAAGACACAGAAAACAGGCAGTGATGAATGGAATATATTTCATCACATCAGTGATTCCTCGTTCAATGAAACTTTTCTCAGACATCTCAAAGAGGATTGCTGCTCGGGGTCGGGGCAGGGGGGGAGGAAAAGAAAAGACTTGTATTTATTTAGTGCCTTTCCTGACCTCAGGTTATCCCAAAGCGCTTTACAACCAATTAAGTACTTTTTCTTGAAGTGTAGTCACTGTTGTAATGTAGAGAAATGCAGCAGCCGATTTGTGCACAGCAAGATCCCACAAACAGCAATGAGATACAGAACCAGATAATGTGTGCTTTTTTTTTTTTAATAGTGACGTCGGTTAGTGATACTGGCCCAAATTCTGGGCCACTAGTGCTGGAACAGGCATCTGAGAGACTGGGAACAATCCCCAGACTGAACAGGAGGCGAGGCCTGCGCAGCAAGGGACACTCGGAGCCGCAGATGGCACGCCGCGGCCGTGGGTTCTGAGCATTTGTCGCTATCTTTGGGAGGTTGCCTCAGCCAAAATAAAATGCTCAATCGTTGCTCAATTTAACCAGTCACAATCCCAGCCACAGACCTTAGACTTTGTGCCGAATACGAAACAGCAGAGAAACGACAGCTGTTCAACAACAACAACTTGCATTTATATAGCGCCTTTAACATAGTCAAACCTCCCGAGGAGCTTCACGGGAGCGATTATGAGACGAAATTTGACACCGAGCCACATAACGAGATATTGGGACAGGTGACCAGAAGCTCGGTCAAAGAGGTCGGTTTTCAGGAGCGTCTTAAAGGAGGAGAGAGAGGCGGAGAGGTTTAGGGAGGGATATCCAGGTCTTGGAGCCCAGACAGCTGAAGGCACGGCCGCCAATGGTGGGGCGATGAAAATCAGGGATGCGCAAGAGGCCAGAATCAGAGCAGCGCAGAGATCTCGGAGGGTTGTGGGGCTGGAGGAGGTTACAGAGGGGTGAGGCGCGGAGGGGTTTGAACACAAGGATGAGAATTTAACAGTCATTGGCATTGCCGGACAGAGAGCCAAAGTTATTTTTTATTCGTTTATGGGATGTGGGCGTCACTGGCAAGGCCGGCATTTATTGCCCATCCCTAGTTGCCCTCGAGAAGGTGGTGGTGAGCCGCCTTCTTGAACCGCTGCAGTCTATGTGGAGGTTACTGATCTTAGCTGGGGTAGTAATAGAGGTAATAAATAAGTCTTAGTGCGCTCCTGTTGAGGAGATGAAAATTAACCAGTGCTCACGCTCTCACTATCTCAATTTCACTCACTCTTAATCATTTCCTATCTCACTCTCGCACTATATCTCACTCTCGCCCTCCCATCTTTCAGATGGTGAATGTACTCCCACAGTGCTGTTAGTTCCAGGATTTTGACCCAGCGACGATGAAGGAACGGCCGATATATTTCCAAGTCAGGCTGGTGTGTGTGACTCGGAGGGGAACTTGGAGGTGGTGGTGTTCTCACGCGTCTGCTGCCCTTGTCCTTCTAGGTGGAAGAGATCGCGGGTTTAAAGGGAGCCAATGTAGGCCAGCGAGCACGGTGGGGGGTGATGGGTGAACGGGACTTGGTGCGAGTTAGGACACGGAGCAGCAGAGTTTTGGATGAGCTGAAGATTACAGAGGGTGGAAGACGGAATGCCAGGCAGGAGAACATTGGCATAGACAAGTCTGGAGGTAACAAAAGCTTGGATAATAGGTCTGCCGCTTCAGAAGGGACTCATAAAAGTAGGGTGTAGAGCCTCCCCGAAAGGCTCAGTGGGTTTGCAGGGTGATCAGCTGAGGCACACAGGTTCGATCCCCGGTCTATGCGGAGGTTACTGATCTTAGCTGGGGTAGTAATAGAGGTAATAAATAAGTCTTAGTGCCCTCCTGTTGAGGAGATGAAAATTAACCAGTGTTCCCGCTCTCACTATCTCAATTTCACTCACTATTAATCATTTCCTATCTCACTCACACTATATCTCACGCTCACTCTTGCCCTCCCGTCTTTCGGATGAGACGTTAAACCGAGGCCCCGTCTGCCCTCTCAGGTGGGCGTAAAAGATCCCGCGGCACTATTGCGAAGAAGAGCAGGGAAGTTCTCCCCGGTGTCCTGGGGCCAATATTTATCCCTCAACCAACATCCCCCTCCCCCTTTTCCCAGCCCCCAAGTTGCTTCACAATCTGTTCCTTTTCCTGCTTTTTTCCAGTTCTGACGAAAGGTCATCGACCTGAAACGTTAACTCGGTTTCCCTCTCTACAGATGCTGCCCTGGCCTGCTGAGTTTTTCCAGCGTTTTCTGTTGTTATTTCGGATTTCCAGCATCCGCAGTATTTTGAAATCGTCACTAAAGCAGATGATCTGGTCACTTATCACATTGCTGTTTGTGGGAGCTTGCTGTGCACAAATCGGCTGCCACATTTCCTACATTACAACAGTGACTGCACTTCTATAAAATTACTTCGATTGCTTTGCGGAACACCTCCGTTCAGTCCGTAAGGGTGACCCCGAGCTTCCGGTCGCCTGTCATTTCAATTCACCGTTCCATTCCCACTCAGACCTCACCGTCTGCGACCTCTTGCATTGTTCCACGGAAGCTCACCGTAAACTCGAGGAACAGCACCTCATCTTCTGATTAGGCACTTTACAGCCTTCCGGACTCAATATCGAGTTCAACAACTTCAGATCATAACCTCGGCCCCTATTATATTTTTATATTTTTTATCCACACTTTTGGTTTGTGCCTTTTCCCTTTTTTTCCTCTCTCCCACATGGCAGCTGTCTCTCACTCTGCCAGCGCATTTCACACTTCATCTAGAGCCATTGTTTGTCTCTTTACCTGTCCTATTACCATCTCTTCTCGCCTTGAATATCTCTTAATGTCTCTTCTTTCATCCCCTCCCCCATTTCCCAGCCCCCAAACTGGCCTTTTGTTTCATTTCACAGAATCACAGAAACCCCACAGTGCAGATAGAGGCCATTTCGGCCCATCGAGCCTGCACCGACACATATCCCACCCGATCCCCGTAACCCCTGCACCAACACATATCCCACCCGATCCCCGTAACCCCACGTATTTAATCCCCCTAACACTAAGGGTCAATTTATCATAGCCAATCAACCTAACCCGCACATCTTTGGACTGTGGGAGGAAACCGGAGCACCCGGAGGAAACCCACGCAAACACGGGGAGAATGTGCAAACTCCACACAGACAGTCACCCGAGGCCGGATTCGAACCCAGGTCCCTGGCGCTGTGAGGCAACAGTGCTAACCACTATGCCACCGTTAGCCTTTTCTCTCAGTTCTGACGAAGGGTTTCGACCCGAAACATTGACTCTGTTTCTCTCTCCACGGATGTTGCTTGGCCTGCTGAGTTTTTCCAGCGTTTTCTGTTATTATAAAATTACTTAGTTGGCTGTAAAGCGCTTTGGGGCGTCCGGTGGTCGTGAAAGGTGCTGTAGAAATGCAAGTCTTTCTTTCTCTGTCTCTCTCCCTCTCACACTCTATCTCTCACCTTTCCTCTACAGTTAGAGCCAAGAGAACATCCCTCCTTTGGAGACAATGTCCAACTTACCCATTTTCATTATGTCTAAATAGGCCCCGGAGCACATTATTCTGGAGTTTCTGGCCAGCCTCCAGGCGCCAGGCCCAGATAGTGTTTGCGCAGCAAGAACAAATCAACCACTTGAATAATAATCAGCCACAGGATTTCTAATTTACGTCCCATAATGAGAGAAATTAGACACACTCAATGTGCCTCGTGAGGATAGCTGATGATAAGAGAGCCGAGTGGAGAATCTCACCGTTGTTAAAACACTTCAGTGCTCTGTCACAGGCTCAGTAGGGAAATGTGCCGCCCAACGTGATACTGAGCCCTGAAGATCCAGGGGAGTCCCAAGTTCAATCCCCATTCCGGCCAAGTTAGTTGACCTCAATCAGGATGGTGGTAGAGGTGCTTCAATTGGCCTCACCGAGTTACTGAGAGGCTAAATCAAAGGGTACGGTGGTGTAGTGGTTATGTCACTGGACTAATAATAATAGTAACTGGGGCAAGAGAGCCCCAGGTGGGCAGAGGAAACACTTCAAGGACACCCTCAAAGCCTCCTTGAAAAAGTGTAACAACCCCACCGACACCTGGGAATCCCTGGCCCAAGACCGCACAAAGTGGAGGAGAAGCATCCGGGAAGGCGCCGAACACCTCGAGTCTCTTCGCCGGGAGCAAGCGGGAAGCCAAGCGCAGGCAGCGCAAGGAGCGCACATCAACCCAAGCACCCCACCCACCCGCCCCTTCAACCACCGTCTGCCCCACCTGTGACAGAGACTGTAGGTCCCACATTGGACTCATCAGTCACCTGAGAACTCATTTTTAGTGCGGAAGCAAGTCATCCTCGGCTCCGAGGGACTGCCTAAGAAGAAGAGAAGGACTAATAGTCCTGAGAGTGTGAGCTCAAATCCCTATCTGCGGCACTTTGAGAGTTTGAATTCAGTTTATGAAACAAATCTATAAATAATAAAGAACGTAAAACTAACCATGAAGCTGCTGTTAAAAACCTAACAGGTTCACTAATGTCCTTTATTATAAGGAGGGAAACCTGCCGTCCTTACCCGGTCTGGGCCTCTATGTGACTCCAGTCCCACACCCATGTGGTTGACTCTTAACTCCCTTCGGAAGTGGCCTCTCAGGTTGCTACAAGGCGGCCCCGCCACCACCTTCTCAAGGCAACTTGGAACTGGCAATTAACAATTTTTTTAAAAATTCAGTCAGGGCTCGGCTTTTCAGGCAGTTAGCCAGCGAAGCACACTTCTGTGGACGAGGACAAGATTTGGCCTGTTGATTCGCTGGCTGATGTTCACTGTTCCAGCTCACACTTGAAGAATAGGAACGGGGGGGGAGGGAGGCCATTCAGCCCCTCGAGCCCATTCGCCATTCAATGAGATCCTGGCTGATCTGTATCCTATAGCTCCACCCACCCACCTTAGGCTCCGTATCCCTTGTCTAGCAGAAATCTGTCGCTCTCAGATTTTAAATGATTAATTGAGCTGGCATGTCCTGCTTTTTGCGGGCGAGAGTTCCACACTCCTACCGCCCTTTGCGTGAAGGAAGTGTTTCCTAACTTCTCACCTGAATGGCCTGGCTCTGATTTTAAGGTCATGTCCCCTTGTCTTAGACTCTGTAAGCGAGGAAAATCTGGATGGTAAAACAGAACTAACAGACTCAGGTGTTAATCCCAGATCAATAGTTTATTACGAGTGCACACGGGAGAACCACCTCAGCCACCCCCAGCTGGAGGCACCATTCTCAGAGGAAAAGTGACAATACAGCTTAGTTTATACAGTTTATTAGACAACAGCCACTTATTACTAATGGGGTGTATACATGGGAATATTGATACTTCATTGGTTTACATGGTTGATCAATCAACTACTAAGCCTGCCCTTCGAACTCGAGTACCCCTGAATACGTCGGTAAAAAACTTGTTGACTGTAGGAGGCTTCATATTCATGAGCTATCTCTTACTTTTGTTATCGGTGTGGGAAAGTATTTTCCAGCAGCGACATGGCTAGCTGGACAAAGCCGCATTGAATTGTGCAGCTGGCTGAATACTTCTTCAAGGTCTTATTTGCTGCTATTTCTTAATTGTGCCTTTGTATCCTTACCTCTTCCAAGAACAGGCTCTTTCTAAATAGTTACCAGGTTGTAATTACAAGCAACATTTCCGAATGTCAGCTAATTTCTATTTATGTTAGTCTAAAAGGGTTAATATAGCCAAGTATCCCATGGTGCTTTGCGTTTGCTTTCCAGCTAACAAGACTAAATGGTACCTTTCAGATAGTTTTATACCGGTCAAATATTGAGGACCCCTTTATATCCCTTAAACCAAATTTTACCCTAACAGACTCCCCCACCAGTGAAACTTGGGTGAAATACCAGATGCGGCCGGCACCCAGGAAGAGGGGACGGGGGCACATTTTTAGAAAATACCACAACCGCATTCCTCTCAGGAAAAAAAAACTAGGTTGAGTCCATCAGGAAGGGGACAAATGTCTTCTGCATCCATCAAGGTAACGTAATCCTACAGAAGTAAACCTGATGGTCAACAGACGTTTCTATATTCATTCAATGCTCCCGATACGCGGGTCTTATACAACTGGTGGCTTTGGCAAAGGAAATTTACCAGATCCGCTGGGACTCATTTTGTTCTTGGGTGCCGGCCTTAGCAATTCCAACGAGTTTACCTCGAATAATAACAGCACATGTTTGAAACATTCAGCAGGTCAGGCAGCATCTATGGAATAGAGAAACAGAGTTCACGTTTCAGGTCGATGGCTTTTCAATCAGAGTTTACCTTGACCATCGACTGCACAAGAGCCAGAAATAGCACCGTCCCCAGTTGCCCCTTGAGAAGGTGGTGGTGAACCGCCTTCTTGAACCACTGCAGTCCGTGTGGTGAAGGTGCTTCCACAGTGCTGTTAGGTAGGGAGATCCAGGATTTTGACCCAGTGACGATGAAGGAAAAGCCAATATATGTCTAAGTCAGGATAGTGTGTGACTTGGTGGGGAACTTGCAGGTGATGGTGTTGCCATGCACCTGCTGCCCTTGATCTTCTGGGTGGTAGAGGTTGCGGGTTTGGGAGGTGCTGCCGAAGAAGCCTTGGCAAGTTGCTGCAGTGCATATTGTGCATAGTACACACTGCAGCCACGGTACTCCGGTGGTGGAGGGAGTGGACATTTAAGATGATGGATGAGCGTCCAATCAAGTGGGCTGCTGCTTTGTCCTGGATGGTGTCGAGCTTCTTGATTGTTGTTGGAGCTGCATACATCCAGGAGAAGGAGAGTATTCCATCACACTCCTGACTTGTGCTTTGTAGATGGTGGAAAGGCTTTGGGGAGTGAGGAGGTGAGACACTCGCCACAGAATACCCAGCCTCTGACCTGCTCTTGTTGCCACAGTATTTATGTGGCTGGTCCAGTTAAGATTCTGGTCAATGATAACCCCCAGGATGTTGATAGTGAGGGATTTGATGATGGTAATGCCATTGAATGCCAGAGACAATCAGCCTGGGCTCGTCAGGGACAGTCAGCCCGGGCTAATCAGAGACAGTCAGCCTGGGCTAATCAGGGACAGTCAGCCTGGGCTAATCAGGGACAGTCAGCCTGGGCTAATCAGGGACAGTCAGCCTGGGCTAATCAGGGACAGTCAGCCTGGGCTAATCAAAAACAGTTAGCACAGGTTAGTCAGGAACAGTCAGACTGGGATAAGCAGAGACAGCACAGATTTATAAAGGACAGGTCGTGTTTAACAAACTGAATTTTCTAAACAAATCACAGTATATAGATAAAGAGAATACGATGGATTATGTATATATCGATTTTCAGCAGACATTAATAAAATACGACATCTGTAATTTAAAATTAAAGGCCTCACAGGGAATATGAGTCAACCACAGGCAAATCAATTCAACTCCTGAGCCCCATAACTTTTATGCAGTTTTTAAAATACAATGTAAACGATCCGCTTCAGGCCGTCGAGGCTGAGCAGCGATTAAGCCCCCCCCCCGCCCTGCTCCCCGAGCTGAACTCACAGAGGTAGACCGGAATCCCACCAGCAGCAAGCCTAAAAACCTAAATGAGGCTAACCCCACAAAATCAGGCCATGGTCATGGCAGGACTTTGGGGCAGGTGGAACTCCAGGAATCCGCCAGATGGGGAATCTCTCAGCCAACAGGCTCAGTGGGCAACACTCTCAGCCTCTGAGCCACAAGGTCGTGGGTTCAAGCCCCACTCCGGAGACTCGAGCACAAAATCCAGGCCGACACTCCCAGTGCGGTGCTGAGGGAGCGCCGCACTGTCGGAGGTGCCGTCTTTTGGATGAGACGTTAAACTGAGGCCCCGTCTGCTCTCTCAGGTGGATGTAAAAGATCCCACGGCCACTATTTCGAAGAAGAGCAGGGGAGTTCTCCCTAATGTCCTGGGGCCAATATTTATCCCTCAATCTAAAACATTATCTGGTCATTATCACATTGCTGTTTGTGGGAGCTTACTGTGTGCAAATTGGCTGCCGCGTTTCCTACATTACAACAGTGACTACACTTCAAATAGTAGTTCATTGGCTGTAAAACGGGTTGGGGCATCCCGAGGTCATGAAAGACACTAAATATATGAATGCACATCTCTTTTCTTTCCTTGTATCTTGTTCGGAGTGAAGGAGAGGTGCCAGGAAAAGCTCCCGGCCCCCCACCCTCAGGTGTGGGAGCTGCGTTCAAGACTCGGACAGAACTGGGTCTTGTAGAAACGAGCGGCTGAAGGGAAAATAATCGCTCGTCGTGGTCTCTGAAGCTTTGTGATCGCAGTGAGCTGCTGACCAACCTGTGGCTGTCAGCTCCCTGCTGGTGGTAGTGGCTCCTGCCAGCTGCTCGGGTACATCTCGGGCTGAGGCAAGCAAGTAACTTTATAATTAAATATTCCACTACGTGTGGAAACGGTGTTCAGCAATAATAGACAAGCGGGAGTGTAGTAGGTTGTAATTGATTTCAAGCTGCCTGTCATCAATTATAACCCACTACACCATTACAAGTCTCTGGCTGCTGTTGAATCACACCTTCTAGGTTTGTGTTGGGGCAGTCTTTTATGTTTGGGTCACAACTGGGGTCTCTCTGCATTATTTAAATTACACAGGAGCAGTGATTAGGCTGGCGATTCTCAAATATTTTCAGCCAAACCCAATTCTCGTCACCTCGTATCAAGAAACAAAGAAGGAACTTAAAAAAAAAAATTGTTTATGGGATGTGGGCATCGCTGGCAAGGCCAGCATTTATTGCCCATCCCTAATTGCCCTTGAGAAGGTGGTGGTGAGCATTTCTACAGCGCCTTTCACGACCTCAGGACGTCCCAAAGCGCTTTATAGCCAATGATGTGTATTCACGGTTGTAATGGAGTAAATGTGGCCGCCAATTTGCCCACAGCAAGGCCCCACAAACAGCAATGTGATAATGACCAGATCATAGAAATTACAGCACAGAAGGAGGCTATTCGGCCCATTGTGCCTGTGCCGGCTCTTTGAAAGAGCATCCCTGCTTTTTTTTTAATGATGTTGGTTGGTTGCGATAAATACTGGCCAGGACACTGGGGAGAACTCCCCTGCTCTTCTTTGAAACAGTGCCGCGGGATCTTTTACGTCCACCTGAGAGAGCAGATGGGGCCTCGGTTTAACGTCTCATCCAAAGGACAACACCTCCGACAGTGCGGTGCTCCCTCAGCACTGCACTGGGAGTGTCAGCCTTGATTATGTTGCTCAAGTCTCTGGACTAGGACTTGAACCCACAACCTTCTGACTCAGAGGCAAGAGTGCCTCCCACTGGTGCTGATGTGGGTCTTCACATCAGCTGCTGCAGCTCCTTTCTGTCCCTCGTTCTCTCGCACACATTTCTCTGTAGATGTCACCTTTCCTCCGTGACTTGTACGCAAGGATTTTAATTCCTGTAAAACACAGCAATTCTGGGTGACATGGGAGCAACATCTGACCTCTGTAAACCTGAGCTCATCCAAAACTCGGCTGCCCGTGTCCTAACTCGCACCAAGTCCCGTTCGCCCATCTCCCCTGTGCTCGCTGACCTACTTTGACTCCCAGTTAAACAACGCCTCGATTTTGAAATTCTCATCCTTGTTTTCAAATCCCTCCATGGCCTCACCCCCTCTCCCTATCTCTGTAATCTCCTCCAGCCCCTACAACCCTCAATATCTGTGCTCCTCCAATTCTGGCCTTTTACACGTCCCTGATTTTAATCGCTCCACCATTGGCGGCCGTGCCTTCAGCTGCCTGGGCCCTAAGCTCTGGAATTCCCTCCCTAAACCTCTCCGCCTCGCTCCTCCTTTAAGATGCTCCTTAAAACCTACCCCTTTGACCAAGCTTTTGGTCACCTGTCCCTAATATCTCCTTATGTGGCTCGGTGTCAACTTTTGTTGGATAATCGCTCCTGTGAAGTGCCTTGGGATGTTTTACTATGATAAAGGCGCTATATAAATGCAAGTTATTGTTGATATTGGGAGAAACAAATGTGAAATGGCGGCTGTTATAAATCTCATCAAGAAACTACTTATGAAATAACGCTGGACGGCCAGCTGGTGGCGCCGTCCAAGGAGTATAAATACTCGGGCATGGGCCCAGCTACCCCAGGGACATTTTGTAAGACAGGAACTAGTGAAGTACAACTAGACCTCCATGTTCTGAAACAAGTTGATTAAAGCCTTGCTTTATGCTCAAACCAAGTGCGTAGTGAGTTTTATTACGTCAGCAGCCTTGACATAACCCTGGGCGTTTTTTGTATTGTTGTTGTGACATCCGAAACCGTTTCTGAGATGACTGAAAGGTTTGTATTGCGTAACGCCTGTGTTTTAAATCCATGCCTCTACCTCCAAAAGAGCACCGTAGGAGTTCCAACCTTATCACGTGCCGTGCTTACGTTACTCTCTGTCTCTGGCAGGCTCGGTCAGGAAAGTGGGGTGTCGGACCTCGAGATCATCTCCCAACAGGTAGAGGACGAGAGCCAGTGCGTCGCCCCCGTGCAACTAGTCAGCTTCGCCTACCGCGACCTCCCTCTGGCGGCCCTTGACCTCTCGCTGGCCGGGTCGCAGCTGCTTTCCAACATGGATGACGATGATCAGAGAGAGAGGTGAGCGGCTCGTCAGAAACTTTCTTCCCTGCATCTGTTTTTTTTTAAATCGTTGTGAAAGAATGCCGATTAATTTACTATCTTTCTGCTGTTTCCATTGAGTAGACATCTTCGCTGGCCTGGGAAGGATAGGGATGGTTTACAGAGCTCGGTGGAATGGCGCAGCTGAATTAACAGCAGATACCCTCAGTAATTGAGCTCGTGTCAGCAGTTTTTAACCAGTTCACTGTTTGTGTTAATTCACCATTTGTTAAATTGCTGGCCATTCACACGGTGTGAGTCATGATTCAGTGGGTCGCACTCCCGCCTTTGAGCCACAGGGTTGTATGTTCATAGCCCCACTCTGGAGACTGGAGCACAAAATCCGGGCTGACACTCCCAGTGCAGTACTGCGGGTGGTGCCGCACTGTCGGAGGTGCCGTCTTTCGGATGTGACGTTAAACCGAGGCACCGTCTGCACTCTCAGGTGCACGTATAAGATCCCACAGCCACTATTTCGAAGAAGAGCAGGGGAGTTATTCCCTGGTGTCCTGGGGCCAATATTTATCCCTCAACCAACATCGCGAAAAAACAAATTATCTGATCATTATCACATTGCTGTTTGTGGGAGCTTAATGTGCAAATTAGCTGCCACGTCTCCCACATTATTAATGACTACACTTCAAAAAGTACTTCAGTGGCTGTGAAGTGATTTGGGAGGTCCTAAGATTGTGAGAAGGCGCTACGTAACCAATACAACAACGTGACGTCCATTAGATGCGAATATCCCACTGGATGGCAACCCAGACTTCAGAGCCAGAGCTTCGATCTCCACTCGCCTGGACTGTCTGGAGCAGGAGATCGAACCCTGCACCTTCTGACTCATACCTACTGACGTACGAAAACTACTAGGCACTTGGTCTAAGCGTTAAACAAAGCTTTAATCAACTGTTTTACAACATGAAGGTCTAGTTGTGTCCTTCACTAGTTCCTGTTAAGAATGTCCTGAGCAAGCTGGGCCCGTGCCCGAGTATTTATACTCTCCCTGGACAGCGCCACCCGCAGGCTGCTCAGTATTATTTCATAAGTCTTTCTTTCATGAATGACTGATTCAGTCACCTACCACGAAGCCAAAGGCTCGCTGCGTAACAAGTAGGATGATTTATTTGGAGCTAAGGGAGGAAACTTCACAAGGGAACTGACCCTCGAATACCAATAAAATAGTGAGATAAGGAAAGCTGCTGGAGGTTAGGGGTGAGAGACAGATTGCCTAACGGACGATCCAGGTATGTGAGGGCTGTGTTAGAAGAGACCTGTGGCTTTGACGCTATCTGTAAGTTATATTTCAGTCTGGCCGGCACCTCCCAGGCTGCTAGACTCAACTGTGAGAAGAATTGGCACTTTGTTCCCTTACTTTCCAGCGCCACTAGCTGAGGACCACCAGGTAATAGGGGAGAAAAAGCCGACCGTCATTCCTTATTGCTTTTCCCTGGCTCTCAGCCCCTGCAGCCACCTCACTCGGGGGAAACTGCAATAATAAACACACATTTCCTTGTGCAATAGTTCCTGTGCCGATGTGTTTGCAAGCTCCAAATTGAATTATTGCCCTTCTTGAGTTGTGGTCGCCAGGCGCCTCCTTCCACAAGCCAAAGAAGGAAGTCTTGTAACAGATTCCTGGCACAGTCATCACCCCACAAAGGACCTGAGGAATGATGACCATGAGATAGATCTTCAAATGATAGTAAACAGCACGACCCGCAATATGTTTCTCCGTTCTGTTTGTAAGCCGAGACTAGAGGGCTCGGAGAGCATCGGCAGATTGTAGCCTCGGAAGAATTTGCTGAGCCTGTTGGCTGTAAAGCGCTTTGGGACGTCCAGAGGTAGTGAAAGGCGCTATATAAATGCAAGACTTTCTTCTTTTATCCACCTAGAAAGATTCTGACACCCCCCTGTTGTGACATCCGGTTGTTTCTTAAATGATTCCAGGGTCTTTTTCCTCCACTGCTCTTCTGTGTGTTGCTCGCTCAGCGGTGTCAGCCATGGCTCAGTGGGCAGCGCCCTCACCTCCGAGTCAGAAGGTTGTAGGTTCAAGTCCCACTCTAGAGACTTGAGCACAAAAATCCAGGCCGACACTCCCAGTGCAGTACTGAGGGAGTGCTGCACTGTCGGAGGTGCCGTCTTTCAGATGAGACGTTAAACTGAGGCCCCGTCTGCTCTCTCAGGTGGACGTAAAAGATCCCGTGGCACTATTTCAAAGAAGAGCAGGGAAGTTATGCCCCGGGCTGATATTTATCTCTCAACCAACATCACTAAAAACAGATGATCTGGTCATTATCACATTGCTGTTTGTGGGAGCTTGCTGTGCACAAATTGGCTGCTGTGTTTCCTACATTACAACAGTGACTAGACTTCAAAAACTGCTGTAAAGCGCTTTGGGACGTCCGGTGGCCGTGAAAGGTGCTGTAGAAATGCCAGTCTTTGCTTTTCACTCTCAGTGTGTACAAGTGATGCTGTGGACACACTGCCAGACTTCACCACCGTGGATCTCTTCTGTTCAAAGATATTTTTGCAAAATAGTTGGGGGGAAAAAAAAAACGGGTCAATGTACCATCAGAACCACAACAGAGCAGGAAGGTCCTCGGTTTGTGGAGCTTCAGCTGAGCTCGGACAGGTAAGCTGCAGGAACGTTACAATCGGCCTCAGTCCCGGTGATTTACCTATGAGCAACGATGGAGAAGACCCTCTGGTCCATCCAGCCTGTCCCCACCTTGTGTATCCCAATATATCCACTCTCCACCCCACCCGGAACCAGGTGATCTCCTCGGGAGAGGCGAGAAACCCAGGAACAATTTTAGAGAAGGAAAAATCTGAGAAAATCCTCCCTGGTGAGCCTAGATCTAGGGTCTCAGGATAAGAGGTCGGCCATTCAGGACTGAGATGAGGAGAAATTTCTTCACTCAGAGGGCGGTGAATCTTTGGAATTCTCTACCCCAGAGGGCTGTGGAGGCTGAGTCACCGAGTATATTCAAGGCTGAGATCGATAGATTTTTGAACTCTAGGGGAATCGAGGGATACGGGGATCGGGCGGGAAAGTGAAGTTGAGGTCGAAGATCAGCCATGATCTTATTGAATGGCGGAGCAGGCTCGAGGGGCCGTATGACTGACTCCTGCTCCTAATTCTTAATGAACCCCCTTAGGTGATCAAAACTAGTCCAGGAGAAAACACAGGCCACTGATAATTAAAATTAGAGTTTAAAGAGGATCATTTTTATTCACCGTACAACAGCCGCTAAAGCCAACCATTATTCTCCGACTAATTGCGATTTGATTAATTGCAATTTAAATTGTTGTTGAGCAATTACATCTGTGATTAATATTTAACAAGAAGCCGTGTACATTTGTGATCAATGCTCCCGTCGACAACAAATCCCGATGATGCTTTCTCTGCCTTCTGCTAGTTACATAGAAGTTAATTAATTAGAAGTTATGCTGCAGCAAGAAAAATGAATGAAATCAAATCAATTGATCATAATTAACCTTGGGAAGAGAGCGCAAGAATTGAGTGCGGCTCATCCCTTTTTCCAAATCAGGTCAAACCGTTAATAGCAAGTGGAACCTTTCAGGAAAGTAGCTCCAGTGTTCCGGTGTGTCAGCTGTGGCTCAGTGGGTAGCACACACGGCTTCTGGGTCGTGAAGGTTGTGGGTTCAAGTCCCACTCTAGGGACTCGCGCACGTTAAAGCTTAGACTGACACTCCCAGTGCCAGTGCTGAGGGAGTGCTGCACTGTCAGTAGGTGCCGTCTTTCGGATGAGACATTAAACCGAGGCCCCGTCTGCCCTCTCAGGTGGACGTAAAAAGATCCCGTGGCACTATTTCAAAGAAGAGCAGGGGAGTACTCCTTGGTGTCCTGGCCG
Organism: Somniosus microcephalus; assembly: GCF_052327205.1. Taxonomy (NCBI): domain Eukaryota; kingdom Metazoa; phylum Chordata; class Chondrichthyes; order Squaliformes; family Somniosidae; genus Somniosus; species Somniosus microcephalus. The sequence continues at coordinate 32,317,886 of NC_141018.1, forward strand.
ATATTTATCCCTCAATCAGCATAACAAAAAAAACCTGATTATCTGTCCATTATCACATTGCTGTTTGTGGGAGCTTGCTGTGCGCAAAGTGGCTGCTGTGTTTCCCACATTACAACAGTGACTACACTTCAAATAGTACTTCATTGGCTATAAAGTGCTATGGGACATTTATATATAGCGCCCTTCATGTCCTCAGGAGGTGCTGATTTTGAAGTGTAGTCACTGACATGAATCTTGTCATTCATGTGGAAATGACTTATGAAATGCTGCTGGTGGCGCTGTCCAGGGAGAGTATAAATACTCGGGCATGGGCCCAGCTTGCTCAGGACATTCTTTAACAGGAACTAGTGAAGGACACAACTAGATCTCCATGTTGAAAAACATTTGATTTAAGCCTTGTTTAATGCTTAGACCAAGTGCCTAGCAGTTTTCTTACGTCAGTCACCACTGTAATGTCGGCAAACATGACAGCCATTTTGGTACACAGCAAGATCCCACAAACAGCAATACAACAACAGCAACAGAAATGTGTATTTATATAGCGCCTTTAACGTAGTAAAATGTCCCAAAGTGCTTCACAGGAGTGTCGTGAAACAAAATTTGACACCGAGCCATATTAGGGCAGATGACCAAAAGCTTGGTCAAAGAGGTAGGTTTTAAGGGGCGTCTTAAAGGAGGAGAGAGAGTTAGAGAGGCGGAGAGGTTTCGGGAGGGAATTCCAGAGCTTAGGGCCTTGGCAGCTGAAGGCACGGCCACCAATGATGGAGCGATTAAAATCGGGGAAGCTCAAGAGGGCAGAATTGGAGGAGCGCAGAGATCTGGGGGGTTATGGGGCTGGAGGAGGTTACAGAGATACGAGGTGGAAATAGGCGGTCTTAGTTATAGCTCGGATATGTGGTCAGAAGCTCGTTTCAGGATCAAATCTGACACCAAGGTTGCGAACGGTCTGGTTCAGCCTCCGACAGATTCTAGGGAGAGGGATGGAGTCGGTGGCTGGGGAACGGAGTTTGTGGCAGGGACCGAGGACAATGGCAATGAGACAAACGACCAGGTAAATCTGTTTAGTGAAATAACACCAGGAAATGCTGGAAAACACAGGGCAGGCAGGAGCTGTGGAGAGAGTAAAACCGAGTTAACGTTTCTGGTCGATGACCTTTCATCAGAACTGGAAGATGTTTGCGAGGAACAGCTTTTAAGCAAGCACAGAGCCGGGGAAAAGGGGGCAGGAAAAGAACAAAGGGGGCGACGTCTGTGATAGGGTGGAGGGCAGGAGAGATTAAATGTCAAGAGGGTTGATGGTGCGAGGCAAAAGGAGCTGACAATGAGACAAGTATAAGTGCAAAAGCGGAGGTGTAAATGGTTACAGCAGAATAGCAGGGGTGATGTTGATTGAGAGAAAAATATTGGCCAGGACACCGGGGAGAACTTCCCTGCTCCTCTTCGAAAGAGTGGCCGTGGGATCTTTTACGTTCACCTGAGAGGGCAAACGGGGCCTCGGTTTCAGGTCCCATCCGAAAGACGGCACCTCCGACAGTGCAGCACTCCCTCAGCACTGCACTGGGAGTGTCGGCCTAGATTTTTGTGCTCAAGTCTCTGGAGTGGGGCTTAGAACCCACAACCTTCTGACTCAGAGGCGAGAGAGTGTGCTACCTCACTGAGGCCACAGCTTGGCTACTAAAAGGCTAAAGAACTTTCTGCCTAGGATGGTCTGGTGACTCCCACGTTGGTGTGCCCCGGAGAGGCCGACCAACTCTCCTCCACCTGAGATCTTGATCACCGGCATTCCCACCTCACGATCCTGTTTTCACATGTAAGTACTGTGCTGGTGAATCCCAGCATTCCTGGTGCTGGACAGTGTGAGGAAGCATAGCTGGTGCTACGGAGCCACAGCTATCCCAGCATTCATAGCTAAGGTTGCTCAGTCAGTTCCTGAGGAACTCAGTGTATTATATAGAACACAGTATATAGCATAGTCACACACATATATATAAAACATGGTCAGCATATGAAACATAGCACACTTAGGGGGAAAAATTCAATTGTTTGCACCTCCCGTTAGCGCCTTAAGAGGGCGCTAATGGGGCGCAAAGCAACTGGCACCCGGACGCAACGATGTTTGCGCCGCTCGCGAAATTAACTAGACATTTTGCGGCGGCGCTAAACACTACCGCCACGATCTCCTGCGCCGGCAGATCGTGACGTTAGTCGAGTGCGCAACGCCCCGGTAGCGCCCCAGACCGGATATTGAGTGGCGCCCCCTGCCTTACCGCCTGCCGCTAGCAATGACAGGCTGAGGGGAGCGTTTTGCAGTCAGAAAGGGACTGGGGGAGCGCTATTTAAAGGCGACCGCTTCCTGCCTTTTTTTGTTGGTGACATTTTTGCACCACGCATTCTGAGAGAGAGAGAGAGAGAGAGACTTCTGGAGAGATTCAACGCTGTGTGAAGGAGTTTTGGGTACTGAGCAGCACTTTGCAGGTTTATTTTGATTTGCCCTTCCTTGCTTCGCCAGCGCTCTGAGGTAGCGCCTCGCTCCTCGGCCTTTGCGCCTTAAGACAGGTGTGAAGTGCCTGATTTAGCGCTCCAATCACCTCCAGGGGCGATAAAAGCCAAGTTTGCCGTCGGAGGCGATAATTAGCGTTGGCGCTAAACTTTGCGCACGGCCACAAATGGCGCCCCAAACGGGGCGATACTGAATTTTCCCCCCTTAGCATATTGTATAAAGCATCGTCAGTATATATAAAACATGGTCAGTATATTAAATATAGCACAGTCCATATATTGTGTACAACTCAGTCAGTATATTATATATTAGGCCCTAAGCTCTGGAATTCCCTCCCTAAACCACTCTCCTCCTCTCTTTAAAACCTACCTCTTTGACCAACCTGTCCTAATATCTCCTTATGTGGCTTGGTGTCAAATTTTGTCTGATAATCGCTCCTGTGCAGAGCCGTGGGACGTTTTACTACGTTAAAGGCGCTAGATAGATGCAAGTTGTTGCTGTTGTTGTTGTACAATGCAGTCGGTACATTACATACAAAGATACCAAAAGAAGGTAAGAGTAGAACATCAATACTCCCTCGATCCATTAGTACAAGCAATTTATTCACCTTAGGGAGGTGAATCTTTGGAATTCTCTACCCCAGAGGGCTGTGGAGGCGCAGTCGTTGAGTATATTTAAGACAGAGATCGATAGATTTTTGAATATTAAGGGAATCAAGGGTTATAGGGATCGGGCGGGAAGGTGGAGTTGAGGTCGAAGATCAGCCATGATCTTACTGAATGGTGGAGCAGGCTCGAGGGGCCGTATGGCCGACTCCTGCTCCTATTTCTCATGTTCTTATGTTCCTCCCTCACCACGCTCTCCTACATACAGCACAGTCAGTCTATATTATGCAGCGTTAGTTACTTATTCTGTCTGTGTATCTCTATATAAAGCACGGCTGTGAGATTGAACCTGGGGAAATATTGTTAGAGCTCTGAATATTTATGGAGTTTAGAACAGCAATTGACTTTTCCTTACAGGTTAGCGAAAGGGAGATGATGATGGCCTCTGGGTGGGGCCCACACCGCAGTTTTTACAGCCTGATTTCAGCCCCCTCCTGAACAATGACAGTCCCGCTTCACAAAATAGATGCGCCTGCTTTGGTGTCTAGTTGTTGTACATTGAACAAAAAATGACGTTCACAGAAGAGAAGAGGGGAAGATGATTATCTTTACTCACAATAAAAGCAGCCCCGGGCGAAAGGGAGAGAATTGAAGGGAGTGGATTGTGTTGAAAGACACGGGGGGTGGGGGGGGGGGGCAGGCAGTGGAGAGGGAGCTTCAGGACAGCGAACATCTTGCGAGCACTGAACAGACACAGACACACAGAGAGAATACAAAGCTCCCTGCCCGCTTATTCCCTCTCCAGGGACCAGGGGAGGAGGCCGCATTTCCTGCTTATTTAATTAGCGTGCGGTGTCACTTATCTCGAAGGAGCACCCAGGAGTGGCCTCAGAGGCATCTTGTTAGCTAACAGTCACACACTCCCCTCCACTGCAGGAGTGGCTCACAGCAGCAGAGAGCTCAGGCACCTTAGCTTAATCTGTCCAATGATTTCTTTCAGTATTTGATTTAATATCTTGAGGGGTGGTGGAGGGGGGGGCAATGATTTTGATGGGTGCTTTGCTTGTGTAGCTTTGATTGGCATTTCTCTATCGATTCTAAGGCTGCAGATTTATTAGCCTCAGGCATCTTTAGTATTGGAATATTTGTTGAAAAGAAAAAGGAAGACTTGCATTTATATAGCGCCTTTCACGACCACCGGACGTCTCAGAGCGCTTTACAGCCAATGAAGTACTTTTTGAAGTGGAGTCGTTGTTGTAATGTGGGAAACGCGGCAGCCAATTTGCGCACAGCAAGCTCCCACAAACAGCAATGTGATAATGACCAGATAATCTGTTTTAGTGATGTTGGTTGAGGGATAAGTATTGGCCCCAGGACACCGGGGAGAACTTCCCCCCTGCTCCTCTTCGACGTCTCATCTGAAAGACGGCACTTCCGACGGTGCAGCACCTCCCTCAGCACTGCACTGGGAGGGTCGGCCTAGATTTTTGCGTTCAAGTCTCTGGAGTGGGGACTTGAACCCACAACAGGATTCTGTCTCTCTTCACTCTTGCTCTAGGGTCGCGCTGCAGCGTAAACGGGTTTGGACTGGAGCGCACACTCTGGCGCGACAGGGTTGTAATTACGAATGCTTTACACTCTGTGCTAATTGTCGCATGTGTTTGAATGAGCCGTTAGCCAGGAAATCCAATCTGTCACGCCTTTCAAATATTCGCCTTTTGGGTTAATAATTAACGGAATGGCAATTGCAGCATCAGATCTAAATAGGGACATGAACCATTAATTAGCTGAACGGCCTGCTCCTTCTTTTTAGCCCGCTTCTTTTTCTTCCGGTTTTCTCCCCCACTGCTCCTGTCCTGAAGGTTGCCCTCCATTGCCTCCCCAAGGTGACCATTCTTCAAGTGTGAGCCCAGGCAGTAATGTGCCCGGGGCTGGCCATTCAAGAATGGAGGTGTCCTAGCCAAGCCTGATCTTGATCTCACTGAGCAGGGGCCACTGGATTGTGATGAGGTGTGGCAACCCTGATCGATTAGCCCCTCTCTCGCCCAGGAGCGCAGAAGCCAACTGCAGTGTCTGTGCTTCCATCTTTCTCAGGGGCTCAGATCAGATAACACAGCACAGACCAGACACTGGAAGGGTCCCAGACCTGAAACGTTAACTCTGTTTCTCTCTCCACGGATGTGGCCTGGCCTGCTGAGTATTTCCAGCATTTTCTGTTGTTATTACTGAATAACCAAGACCGCCTATTACCACCTCCGGAACATTGCCTGTCTCCGCCCTTGCCTCAGCTCATCTGCTGCTGAAACCCTCATCCATGCCTTTGTTACCTTTAGACTTGACTATTCCAACGCACTCCTGGCCGATCTCCCACCTGTGTAAATTGAGCTCTTCCAAACCTCTGCTGCCCGTGTCCTAACTCGCACCAAGTCCCGTTCGCCCATCACCCCCTGTGCTCGCTGACCTACATTGGCTCACGGTCCAGCAACGCCTTTATTTTAAAATTCTCATCCTTTTCAAATCCCCCCAAGGCCTCGGTCCCTCCCCATCTCTGTAATCTCCTCCAGCCCCACAACCCCCCACGCCCCCCAACGAGATCTCTGCGCTCCTCCAATTCTGCCCTCCTGCACATCCCAGATTTCCTTCGCCCCACCATTGGCAGCTGTGCCTTCTGTTGCCTCGGCCCTAAGATCTAAAATTCCCTCCCTAAACCTCTCCGCCTCTCCTTCCTCCTTTAAAACCTACCTCTTTGACCAAGCTTTTGGACATCTACCCTAATGGCCCAGAAATTCGGGTCGGGGGCTTCCCGCGGGTGCAAGCCTCCGACCTGCACTTACCTACTGCGCCGGCCGATGAGCCGTGGGCCCCCGTGGAATTGCGATCCTGGGCCTCCTCCAACTGCCGGCGCGCAGTGCTTGCATATCTCAGGGGCGCAGTTAGTTCGATGCGTCCCCTGGGATCACGTGGGCCATGGAGAGCCAATGGTAGCAGGGAATCTGTATTCATAGATTTGACAGGAAGACCTGTCAAACCTATAAATACTATAAGCCCCAAAACATCACTAAAACTTCAAATAATTTTTTTTTTAAATCACATTTTTAAAATAATAAACTATAAATTACATGAAATAACTATTTTAAACAATAATTTAAATTTTTGAAAAAAATAATTTTATTTTCTAACGGGGCTAAAAATAAACTTACCTTTCTTTAAAGTATTTACAAATAATAAACCTGTGGAAAAAATGTTTTAATTTTAATTAATTCACCACTTACCTTGTAAAAAGCAGGCCTTGCGACTGCTTTTTACATGTCTAACTTCTGGAGGCTTACCTTCCCGGGAAAACCTGCTAAAAAAACGTAAGTTCGATGCGCACGTGCTGCCTCTCCTGCGCACGTGATCGAACTCTGAACCCCTTCGTTCAGGGGAACGGAAGTACCAGTTTCCCACACATGCGCAGTGCATGCAGGAAACCGGCACTTCCATTGGGCTTACGGGTGAGTAACCCGTGCGTACTCACCCATGGAGACCTGAATTTCTGGGCCAATATCTCCTTATGTGACTCGGTGTCAAATTTTGGTTGATAACGCTCCTCTGAAACACCTTGGAATGTTTTACTAAGTAAAGGCGCTATATAAATGCAATCGTTGTTGAACCTGGGACCTTCTTGTATGGATAATTAATCCATTGAGGGAGCCTTTATGTTAATCCATCTACCCTGCCACACTGCTCAGTCCTGTCCTGCTAACATCCCTTGCCAACAGCACAGGAACCAGTGACCCAGAGAGTATTTGACTATCTGCACCAACCCTATCCCCCTACCAGATCATTATCCAGCTCTTTTTGAAGGAGTTAAATTGTCTCAGTCTAAACTCTTTTGGCTGAGAGTCAGGTCCATATATTCATCACTTGAAGTGTGCTAATTTTAAATCTATGTCTTCCATTTCACAGTGTAGGTGAGATACCTTGCATCTACATCATCTGTGCCTCTTGGCAAGCTGAAGGTTTGGATCACGATTCTGCGAAAACTCATTCTGCTTTTCTCCAGCGAAATCAAGTTCCGTTCTCCTCATAACTTAAAGGCCCAACTCCAAGATCATCCTTCATCACTCTTCACTGCTCGGCCTCCTTTTTGAAGGTCCAATGAGTCATGGCTCAGTGGGCAGCACTCTCACCTCTGAGTCAGAAGGTTGTGGGTTCACAGTCCCACTGCAGAGACTTGAGCACAAAAATCCAGGCTGACACTCCCAGTGCAGTGCCGAGGGAGCGCCGCACTGTCGGAGGTGCCGTCTTTCGGATGAGAGGTTATCTGCCCTCTCAGGTGGATGTAAAAGATCCTGCGGCACTATTTTGAAGAAGAACAGGGGAGTTATCCCTGGTGTCCTGGGCCGATATTTATCCCTCAACCAACATCACTAAAACAGATGAGCTGGTTATTATCACATTGCTGTTTGTGGAAGCTTGCTGTGCGCAAATTGTCCGCCGTGTTTCCTACATTACAACAGTGGCTACACTTCAAAAAGTACTTCATTGGAAAGTGCTTTGGGATGTCCTGAGGTTGTGAAAGGTGCTATATAAATGCAAGTCTTTCTTTTCCTTTTCATGGCTGATCTGTATCTCAACTCCATTTGCCCGCCTTGTTTCAGTAACCCTTCATAGTCTTGCCTACCAAATACAGGAAACTCTCGATTTACTGGCACCCAAACAACCGGAAATCTCGGTTAACCGGCAAAATTCAGGAGTAGGTTCAGTTAAGTTTTTTCTTCATATTAGAGGCCGTTTCTTGATTCTTGGCTGTGTAATCGGGGGTTCCTGCACTTGTTGCTAAGCAACAGGGACGCTTGGTCTGTGGCCGGGCTTCTTGCACCTGTTGCTAAGCAACAGGGAAGCCTGGATTTGTTGCTGTGTACGGAGCACTCGTACCTTTTAACTATAACTCTCTTTAATCCGGACTTTTTGATAAACCGGCACCACCAGATAAAAAAAAGTTTCCTGTATATGCGTTTGTTGAGCTGCGATTGGATTCCAACGCACTGGCCTAGTGTCACCGTGGCTTCCCACTAACTCTCTGCCCCCCCCCCCTTCTTCTCTGTCCTACCACCCTAGCTCGAACTGGCTGAAGCCCTGCTGCGGGAGGCGGGCGGCGGTCTGGCAGGTAGTCCTCCTCAGCGCTGGTCTCAACTGCTTTCTGGTGGCGTCCGTGGTCCTGGTGGTCCTCCTGCTGACTCTGGAGCTTCTCATCGACACAAAGTTACTTCAGTGTGAGTACAGTGTGAGGTCACCCCTCAGCCTTCTCTTTTCCAGAGAACAAGCTGCAGCCTGTTGTCACGTCTTTCCTGATAGTTACCCTCTTTTTTTTGTCTCTCTCTCTCTTGTTGAAGTTACCAGTGCATTCCAGTTTGCCGGGATCATTCACTGGATAAGCCTCGTCATTCTCTCTGTCTTCTTCACGGAGGTAAGTGTTCACGGCCAGCCCTGGTCGCTTGTTAAGAAGTGATTCTTGTTACTATCGATTATTGTGTTTTTGGTGCAGCGACGTTACTTACTATACTGGTGACTCTCCTGTGGCACGGCTCACAGTAAGCCTGAGGATGCGCTGTCGAGGACTGGTTAGGGGTTGCCAACTTAGTCCTGGAGGATTCATCACATGACCGTCTGTCTCCAACCACCCCGCCCCCACACTCCTGCTATTGGTCCCCCCTTGTGTTAGAATCATAGAACGGTTACAGCACAGAAGGAGGCCATTCGGCCCGTCGAGCCCGTGCCGGCTCTCTGCACTTCAGCTAGTCCCACTCCCCTGCCCTTTCCCCGTAGCCCTGCAATTTTTTTTTTCCTTCAGCTATTTATCCAATTCCCTTTTGAAAGCCACGATTGAATCTGCCTCCACCACCCTCTCAGGCTGCGCATTCCAGATCCTCACCACTCGCTGCGTAAAAAAGTTTTGCCCCATGCCGCCTTTGGTTCTTCTGCCAATCGCCTTAAATCTGTGTCCTCTGGTTCTCGACCCTTCCGCCAAATGGGAACAGTTTCTCTCTATCTACTCGGTCTAGACCCCCTCGTGATTTTCAACAACCTCTATCAAATCTCCTCTCAACCTTCTCTGCTCCGAGGAGAACAACCCCAGCTTCCCCAGTCTATCCACGCGTTTTACCGCTTTCCCCAGCCGAGTGGAGGTGAACGGACTCTCCGTTATCTGATTGGAAGACTGTTGACTGTCTGTCAAACTGCCCTTGTTTCCCCGTCTCCAACATTTTTATAACTAATAAACGAAAGCGTTCGAAGAAAATAAAAAAACCTTTATTTTTAATACCCCTATGATTTTTCTCCCGGTTGTTGCTCTTTAATTCCTGGAGACTCCAGGCCAATTCAAAAGTACTTCATTGGCTGTAAAGCGCTTTGGGACGTCCTGAGGTCGTGAAAGGCGCTTTATAAATGCAAGTCTTTCTTTTCTTTTAACTTGTTCTTATTCATCTCAACCTTTTGCAACCAATTTATTTGGTTGCCCATTAAAGTCCTAATCTCATCCGTCAGACTAGCTAGATTCATGCCACCCAAGAACTTTGGTTATCCCTCCCCAGAGATACTTCCCAATTCTAAATTACTTGTGGCATCTGCTGGGTGCGTGGGCTCGACTGATTATCTGTAACAATCTGACATTATAAGACTTGTGCGCCTGATCCCTTGCCCAGGATAAATATATATCACCGGCATTTTTACAACGGTGATTCGGCGATATTGGGAGGCCAAGCGCATTTGGAGCATCATTGACTGAGTGACTGCCACACACATGTCCTGTCACACACGTCCTGTCACGCACGTCCTGTCACGCACACGTCCTGTCACGCACACGTCCTGTCACGCACACGTCCTGTCACGCACACGTCCTGTCACGCACACGTCCTGTCACGCACTATGTCCTGTCACGCACGCGTCCTGTCACGCACTACGTCCTGTCACGCACGCGTCCTGTCACGCACTACGTCCTGTCACGCACGCGTCCTGTCACGCACTACGTCCTGTCACGCACGCGTCCTGTCACGCACGCGTCCTGTCACGCACGCGCCCTGTCACGCACGCGCCCTGTCACGCACGCGTCCTGTCACGCACTACGTCCTGTCACGCACTACGTCCTGTCACACACGCGTCCTGTCACACACGCGTCCTGTCACACGCGTCCTGTCACACGCGTCCTGTCACGCACGCGTCCTGTCGCGCACGCGTCCTGTCGCGCACGCGTCTTGTCGCGCACGCGTCCTGTCACGCACGCGTCCCGTCACGCACGCGTCCTGTCACGCACGCGTCCTGTCACACGCGTCCTGCTGTCAGCCAGTTACAGAGCAGTAGTGACAGAGGCTTGGGGGACAATCTGATCATCTCTGGGGTGTGGCATGGGGAGATCAAGAGGTTAAAATTGGGCTGTGTGACATTAGTAACAAGCACATTCACACATTACTAACATTGCCGGGTGCGATTTCACAGTGAATTTCATGTAAAATCTCCTTGCTATTTTAACAAAAATGTTAACCTGTTTGGTTTAATAAATTCAACCCACAGGAGAGCCCATCAAACAGGGAGAAGATGAAGAAATGCCCTTGCAATAAACAACACACAATTTCCTTCGCCTACATTGTAGACGTGTAAGATCAGCTAAGGAGACTAATTGGTTTCCCTCCCTCTTTCAGGGAATGAACTTCCCAGATGGCCTGAGCCGAGAGCAGGAGTCACTGTGCGGAAAATTGCCAGTCCCAGTGAAGTTAGTTGGCACATTTTCTGCATGGTTTCTAATGGGCCTCAGCCCATGGCCCAAAGTTGAACAAACTTTGGGATAACTTAGCAACCTCACTTGGACTGCTGGCTCAGAATGGAAATGCCACACTTGGGCAGGAGGTTAGGGCACATTGGGCCACAGTACAGGAAGGTCTACTCTGCAGTTAACTCGTACTAAACCCTGACCTGGGAAATGCTCTAAAGTCAACATTAGTTGATCTCCATAGTAACCGTCTGACACTGAATGACATCTCCATTGGGTAGCATTCCATTTCAGGGCAACGTAGCAGGATTGTTTCTTTTCTTTTGCCGTTAAAAGTTGTATTTAAACATACTGGGGAAATGTCAGGACTTTAATCTATGTGTGTCAAGGGAACTGCTCAATATTGGAGAGCTCCAGCTTGTAATCTGATAGACACACAGCGCAGGTATCCATCACAGAATAGTTGAAGGGCTAAGTCTCTGTTGTGTTCTCTCTCTATCAGACTGTCTTCAGGATCGTGGTACTTGGCATATGGGACTACATCGAGAACAAAGTAGAGGTGAGCTGTGCGTTTACCTCAGTGAGAGTTGTTCCATTGTCTGGAGATATTTCCTAGTGACCAGGGCCTGTAGCTGTGTCCAGGGCGGTGAACCTCACGACTAGATCGAGTCCAAACGTTAATCTTGATCGACGTTCTTATCCCCCGCTTCCCCAGAGACTGGTGTCATCTGTGAGGAGGGAAAGCAGTTCACGAGTGGGCAAGGAGAGGGCTTTGCCGCAGCACTCATAGCCTCTTTGCACAACAGGACTACCTCCATTGCCAAGTACAGTGTCAGAAGCAATTTGATGTTGTCAATATCCCAACACTAATGCCATCAGAGGCACCAAAGAATAGGAACAGGGGTAGGCCATTCAGCAGCCTCCCCCACCCGCCCCGCCCCAGTCCACCATTCAAGTAGATTATGGCTTATCTGAACCTCAACTCCATTGACACGCCTTTTGCTCCATATCCCGTGATACTCACCTATAAAAAAAACTTCCATAAGTGTGGGTTTGGCTGGATGTGCCTCCAGTGCCTGTGGTGACAACTCCCCTTTCAACCCTACTCTCCAACTCCCCTCACCCCAACTCCTGTTTCACCCCTACTCTCCAACCCCCCTCACCCCAACTCCTCTTTCACCCCTATTCTCCAAACCCCCTCACTCCAACTCCTCTTTCACCCCTACTCTCCAACCCCCCTCACCCCAACTCCTTTCACCCCTACTTTCCAACTCCCCTCACCCCAACTCCTCTTTCACCCCTACTCTCCAACCCCCTCACCCCAACTCCTCTTTCACCCCTACTCTCCAACCCCCTCACCCCAACTCCTCTTTCACCCCTACTCTCCAACCCTCCTCACCCCAACTCCTCTTTCACCCCTACTCTCCAACCCCCTCACCCCAACTCCTCTTTCACCCCTACTCTCCAACCCCCTCACCCCAACTCCTCTTTCACCCCTACTCTCCAACCCCCCTCACCCCAACTCCTCTTTCACCCCCACTCTCCAAACCACCTCACTCCAACTCCTCTTTCACCCCTACTCTCCAACCCCCTCACCCCATTTCCTCTTTCACCCCTACTCTCCAATCCTCCTCACCCCAACTCCTCTTTCACCCGTACTCTCCAACCCCCTCACCCCATTTCCTCTTTCACCCCTACTCTCCAAGCTCCCTCACCCCAACTCCTCTTTCACCCCTACTCTCCAACCCCCCTCACCTCAACTCCTCTTTCACCCCTACTCTCCAACCCCCCTCACCCCAACTCCTCTTTCACCCCTATTCTCCAACCCCCTCACCCCAACTCCTCTTTCACCCCTATTCTCCAACCCCCTCACCCCAACTCCTCTTTCACCCCTACTCTCCAACCCCCCTCACCCCAACTCCTCTTTCACCCCTTCTCTCCAACCCCCCTCACCCCAACTCCTCTTTCACCCCCACTCTCCAAACCCCCTCACTCCAACTCTTTCACCCCTACTCTCCAACCCCCTCACCCCATTTCCTCTTTCGCCCCTACTCTCCAACCCCCCTCACCCCAACTCCTCTTTCACCCCTACTCTCCAACCCCCTCACCCCAACTCCTCTTTCACCCCTTCTCTCCAACCCCCCTCACCCCAACTCCTCTTTCACCCCTACTCTCCAACCCCCCTCACCCCAACTCCTCTTTCACCCCTACTCTCCAACCCCCCTCACCCCAACTCCTCTTTCACCCCTACTCTCCAACCCCCCTCACCCCAACTCCTCTTTCACCCTATTCTCCAAACCCCCTCACTCCAACTCCTCTTTCACCCCTACTCTCCAACCCCCTCACCCCAACTCCTCTTTCACCCCTACTCTCCAACCCCCCTCACCCCAACTCCTCTTTCACCCCAACTCCTCTTTCACCCCTACTCTCCAACCCCCTCACCCCAACTCCTCTTTCACCCCTACTCTCCAACCCCCCACCCCAACTCCTCTTTCACCCCTACTCTCCAACCCCCTCACCCCAACTCCTCTTTCACCCCAACTCTCCAACCCCCCTCACCCCAACTCCTCTTTCACCCCTACTCTCCAACCCCCTCACCCCAACTCCTCTTTCACCCCAACTCTCCAACCCCCCTCACCCCAACTCCTCTTTCACCCCTACTCTCCAACCCCCCACCCCAACTCCTCTTTCACCCCTACTCTCCAACCCCCTCACCCCAACTCCTCTTTCACCCCTACTCTCCAACCCCCTCACTCAAACTCTTCTTTCACGCCTACTCTCCAACCCCTCTCACCCCAACTCCTCTTTCACCCCCACTCTCCAAACCCCCTCACTCCAACTCTTCTTTCCCCCCTACTCTCCAACCCCCTCACCCTTTTGCCTTCAAGAGGGAGATGGACCGGCTCTTGACTGGGGCGGAGATCACATCATATAGAGGGTAAGTGTCTTTACCGATAACACTTGGTCCGTGTGATCTCCTGGACTGGTTACGATTGAACTGAGGGGGTCGGAGTGGTTTTCCTGAGTATTTTTTCCCCCTTATTGGCCCTAGATTTTTCTCTGGTTTTTTTTTGCCACTCCCGGGAGATTACATGGCTGCAGGGGATTGGGGTGTGGGGAGGGAGGCAGGGGTACGGAGGGAAGAAGGGTCTAGTCATAAGAACATAAGAAATAGGAGCAGGAATAGGCCACTTGGCCCCTCGAGCCTGCTCCGCCATTCAATAAGATCATGGCTGATCTTGGGCTCAAAGCCACTTCCCCGCCCGCTCCCCATAACCCTTCACTCCCTTATCTTGCAAAAATCTGTCTATCTCCACCTTAAATTGATTTAATGACCCAGCCTCCACGACACTCTGGGGCAGAGAATTCCACAGATTTACGATCCTCTGAGAGAAGAAATTCCTCCTCATCTCAGTTCTAAAAGGGCGACCCTTTATTCTAAAACTATGCCCCCACATTCTAGATTTCCCCACGAGGGGAAACATCCTCTCTGCATCTACCTTGTCGAGCCCCCTCAGTATCTTATATGTTTCAATAAGATCACCTCTCATTCTTCTAAATTCCAATGAGTATAGGCCCAGCCTGCTCAACCTTTCTTCATAAGTCAACCCCCTCATCTCTGGAATTAACCTAGTGAATCGTCTCTGAACTGCCTCCAATGCAAGTATATCCTTCCTTAAATAAGGAGACCAAAACTGTACGCAGTACTCAAGGTGTGGTCTCACCAATACCCTGTACAGCTGTAGCAGGACTTCCCTGCTTTTATACTCCAACCCCCTTGAAATAAAGGCCAACATTCCATTTGCCTTTTTGATTACTTGCTGTACCTGCATGCTAACTTTTTGTGTTTCATGCACAAGGACCCCCAGGTCCTCTGAACTGTAGCATTTTGTAATCTCTCTCCATTTAAATAATAATTTACTTTTTTATTTTTCCTGCCAAAGTGGATAACCTCACACTTTCCCACATTATACTCCATCTGCCAAATGTTTGCCCACTCACTTAGCCTGTCTATATCCCTTTGCAGGTTCTTTGAGTCCTCTGCACAACTTGCTTTCCCACCCATCTTTGTATCATCCGCAAACTTGGCTACATTACACTCAGTCCCTTCATTCAAGTAATTAATGTAGATTGTAAATAGTTGAGGCCCCAGCACCGATCCCTGTGGCACCCCACTAGTTACCTTTTGCCAACCAGAAAATGACCCATTTATCCCGACTCTGCTTTCTGTTAGTTAGCCAATTCTCTATCCATCCTAATATATTACCCCCAACTCCGTGAGCTCTTATCTTATGCAGTAACCTTTTATGTGGCACCTTATCGAATGCCTTCTGGAAATCCAAATACACAACATCCACTGGTCCACCTTTGTCCACCCTGCTCGTTACATCCTCAAAGAACTCCAGCAAATTTGTTAAACATGATTTCCCTTTCATAAAACCATGCTGACTCTGCTTGACTGCATTATGAATTTCCAAATGCCCTGCTACTGCTTCCTTAATGAAGGACTCCAGCATTTTCTCAACGACAGTTGTCAGGCTAACTGGTCTATAGTTTCCTGCTTTCTGTCTCCCTCCTTTCTTAAATAGGGGTGTTACATTTGTGGTTTTCCAATCCGCTGGGACCTCTCCAGAGTCCAGGGAATTTTGGTATATTGCAACCAATGCATCCACTATCTCTGCAGTCACTTCTTTTAAGACCCTGGGATGTAGGCCATCTGGTCCAGGGGACTTGTCATCTTTTAGTCCCATTATTTTATCAAGTACTATTTCCTTAGTGATAGTGATTGTCTTTAGTTCCCCCCTCCCTGTGGCCCCTTGATTATCCATTATTGGGATGTTGTTAGTGTCTTCTGCCGTGAAGACAGATACAAAATATTTGTTCAGAGTCTCTGCCATTTCCCCGTTGCCCATTATTAATTCCCCAGGCTCATCTGCTAAGGGACCAACGTTTACTTTAGCTACCCTCTTCCTTTTTATATACCTGTAGAAGCTCTTACTATCTGTTTTAATGTTTCTTGCCAGTTTACTCTCATAATTCATCTTCTCTCTCTTTATTATTTTTTTAGTCATCCTTTGCTGGTTTTTAAAAATTCCCCAATCCTCTGGTCTCCCACCAATCTTGGCAACATTGTATGCCTTCATTTTCAATTTGATACCATCCTTTACTTCCTTAGTTAGCCACGGATGGTGCTCCCTTCTCTTAAAATCTCTCTTTCTCACTGGAATATATTTTTGTTGAGAGTTATGAAATATCTCCTTAAATGTCCGCCACTGCATTTCAACTGTCTTACCCTTTAATTTGTTTTTCCAGTCCACTTTAGCCAGTTCTGCCCTCATGCCACTGTAATTGCCTTTGTTTAAGATCAGGACACTAGTTTGAGATACAACTTTCTCACCCTCCAACTGAATTTGAAATTCAACCATGCTATGATCACTCTTTCCTAGAGGATCCTTTACTATGAGATCATTTATTAATTCTGTCTCATTACATAGTACCAGATCCAAGATAGCCTGCTCCCTGGTCGGTTCCATTACATACTGTTCTAGGAAACCATCCCGGATGCACTCTATGAACTCCTCCTGAAGGCTACCATGGCCAATTTGATTTGTCCAATCAATATGGAGATTAAAATCACCCATGATTATTACTGTACCTTTTTTACAGGCCTCCATTATTTGTTGATTTATACTCTGTCCAACAGTATTGCTACTGTTCGGGGGCCTGTAGACTACGCCCACCAGAGACTTTTTCCCTTTATTAATTTTTATCTCCACCCAAACCGATTCTACATCTTGATCTCCTGAGCCAATATCACTTCTCACCAGTGCACTGATCCCATCCTTTACCAACAAAGCCCCCTCCCCACCTCCCTTTCCTTTCTGTCTATCCTTCTGAATTGTCAAATAACCTGGAATATTCAGTTCCCAACCCTGATCACCTTGCAACCATGTCTCTGTAATGGCGATCAGATCATACCCATTTGTAACTATTTGTGCCGTCAACTCATCTATCTTGTTACGAATGCTGCGTGCATTCAGATATAGAGCTATTAACTTTGTCTTTTTACCATTTGTCCTTGTTTTGGCCCCATTTTCTCTTGCGCTCTTATTTTGAAACATTTTGTCCCTTCCTGTCACACACTGTTTATTATTTTCCCATCTCTATCCTGCTCTATTGCTTTCTCATTGACTTTTTAAATTCCCGCTCACCATGATGCTCTGGCCAGCGTGACAGGCTTGATGAACCTCTGTTGGAGCCCTCACCGGTGGTACCTGTCCGCCAGCCCACCCATCTGGGGTTTGACTACAGCAGAGCTGACCCAAGATTGAAGAAGCTCCCGGGCAGATCGATAAAGCTGTAGATGTGTCTCTGCGCAGACTGCACTCGTGCGGGCTTTGCGTGCGTGCGTGCGTGCTGCGGCTTTTAACGCCTCATTAGTGCGGCGCCAACGGGGGAGGGTTTGGCAACAACTAGGAACCGACCCAATCATGGAACACAAAAGGCATCAAGGGGTATGGGGAGAGAGAGGGAATATGGTATTGAGATAGAGGATCAGCCATGATCACATTGAATGGCGGAGCAGGCTTGAAGGGCCGACTCCTGCTCCTATTTTTCTATGTTTTCTATGGAACCACCTCCATTGGAAAAGGAGCATGAGATACATCTCCATTGGGCCGAGCAGCCAATCGAGTGTTTCCATGGAGACGCCAGTCTGCTGGCTTGCTATTGAATTCTAACAGGGGAGGATACCATGGAGACGTGCAGGGGGGGAAGGGACGGTGATTGGGAGTAAGCAAAATGTGCCACACACACACACTGGTAGAGACTCTCCATCAGTCTGGGTTTTAGTCAAACCCCATCCCAAATCGTAAATGGACGGCACGCTAACCCAGTGTGGTGTCTGTTATCAAAATAAATCAGTAAGAAACCATTGAACATGAAGCAGGCTATGCTAATCAGCCCTGCCGCAGCAGTAAATTGCATTCGGCTCATTAACAGTAAGTCCGGAGTTTCGATTTGTAGTTAAGTGAGACTCGCCTGTTGAACTCAGCTTGCACGGGAATAATTATGGACCGCATGACGCGAAGCTGAGTGGGTCTGTTTTCCCCTGTTCAGCCTTGCTCTGCCCAGACACGTCCCACCAGTAACAAGCTGAGCACAACAGCTTTATCTCAATAATAATGGAAAAGAAAAAAAAAATGGAAAGGCCAGAAATCTGATCTTAAAAAGGAGGAAATGCTGGAGATGCAGGAGTAGGTCAGTCAGACTCGGAAAGGTTTTGTGCGGGAGTTGTCTGGTCAGGGTCTAGCATTCATATTAGTGGAAAAGTGTTTCCTCTGTTCGTCTAGCGCTCCGTCTGATTTAAATGGAGGCATTAACCCATTTTAAATAAACTGCGTTGAAATATAGGAAGGGGAATATTCTACCCGCAATAAATTAATCCAACAGTAATTTCTACGCTTAGGCTCTCAGTCAGTTAAGTGTAGAGTAAGGAAACATAGAAACATAGAAGATAGGAGCAGGACTAGGCCATTCGGCCCCTCGAGCCTGCTCCGCCATTTAATGAGATCATGGCTGATCATCCAAATTCAGTACCCTGTCCCTGCTTTCTCCCCATATCCCTTGATCCCTTTAGCCTTAAGAAATATATCCAACTCCTTCTTGAATGTATTTAATAAGTTGGCCTCAACTTAGACGAGTGAATGTTATTAGTAGGGGAGTCGGTGCAGACTGGTGGGACTGGTCACAGGGAGAACACACCAGGCTGGGGCAGACAGGGGGAGAAGCTGTGAGACAGGCACCTTGGAATATTGTTTCTGGTATCTGCACGTCTTAGGCTATTTTGGTAGAACTCAAATCGGACAGGAGCCTTTCATCGAGATGGCCTCACTTATCCCTGGTTTCTTTGAATGGGCCATTTTCTTGGTTTGGCAGTAGTCATAGAATCAAACAATGCAGAGGGAGGCCATTCGGCCTATCGTGCCTGTGCCGGCTCTTTGAAAGAGCTCTCCAATTGGTCCCACTCCACCCCTGCTCTTTCCCCACAGCCCTGCAAATTTTTTCCTTTATTAACTATATGTCCAATTCCCTTTTGAAAGTTACCATTGAATCTGCTTTCACCGCCCTTTCAGGCAGCGCGTTCCAGATCACAACAACTCACTGTGTAAAATAATTTCTCCTCATCTCCTCCCTGGTTCTTTTGCCAATTATCTTAAATCTGTGTCCTCTGGTTAACGACCCTCCTGCCAGTGGAAACAGTTTCTCCCTATTGACTTTATGAAACCCTTTCATAATTCTATCAAATCTCCCCTTAACCTTCCTTGCTCTAAGGAGAACAATCCCAGCTTCTCTAGTCTCTCCACATAACTGAATTCCCTCATCCCTGGTACCATTCCAGTAAATCTCCTCTGGTAACCTCTCCAGGAACATGACATCTTTCCTAAAGTGTGGTATCACGTGGGACGTTGAGGAGCAGCTAGACAATGGAAGGTCATGAAGAGGCATCACAGTTGGATACTGCCATTGATAGATGTAAGGACAGTTGTCTCATTGCACTTTAACCCTTAGGTTGCTGGCCTCTAGTTATGCTCTTCCCCACTCTGTATCCACTCTATCAAAATTTTTCATGATTTTAAAGACCTCTATTAGGTCACCCCTCAGTCTTCTTTCTGTCAAATACGTGTCAGGAAGACTTCAGAATATTGTCCTGGGCAACCAATGGCCAAGTCACAGATTTTCCATCGTTCCATGGTGTGATTTGAAGTTCTGATCCTTCCTTCAGTCTTGACCCTCAACCATCTGCCCCTGTTCTCAATTCCCCGGTGTATAACACACTCTTGCTCAGAAATGTTCGAATGTTTTCTGGATCAGTCAGGACTGCACATTTGGTTGTGGTCATTGACTGTTACTAGACCAACTAGATTCCAGGTGTCAGGACAAGATGGATGAAGGGTGGGATGTAAAATAAACTGACTTGAATGCCCTGTAAAAAGAAACAAAAAAACGAAAAATGTGATTACAGAAACTTCAGCAAAATGCAACACTGAGACTTGGTACATTTTGTGAATTGAGGGAAAAATGTTTTCAAAAGGCTTTTTTCTCCTCTGGCTCCATGGAGTTTCCCCACTCAGTGAACTAGCCACGTTCCCCAACTACAGCACCACAAGAGGTGTGAAGAAAAGCAAACCAAGCTCTAGGGTTTATTTCTAGAGGGATAGAATTGAAAAGTAGGGAAGTTATGCTAAACCTGTATCGAACCTTGGTTAGACCACACTTGGAGTACTGCGTGCAGTTCTGGTCGCCATATTATAAAAGGGATATAGAGGCACTGGAGAGGGTGCAGAGAAGATTTACAAGGATGATACCAGAAATGCGAGGTTACACCTATCAGGAAAGAATGAACAGGCTGGGTCTCCTTTCTTTTGAAAAGAGAAGGCTGAGGGGTGACCTAATAGAGGTCTTTAAAATTATGAAAAATTATGATAGAGTGGATACAGAGAGAATGTTTCCACTTGTGGGGAAGAGCAAAACTAGAGGCCATCAATATAAGATAGTCACCAAGAAATCCAATAGGGAATTCAGAAGAAACTTCTTTCCCCAGAGAGTGGTGAGAATGTGGAGCCATTGTCCAACAGAAGGGAGCTCCTCGTCAATGTAAGGTTTTTAGATAAGGGACCGCGAGTTAATAAGCCTGGGAACGCCAAACCTTTTCAGGGGGCAATCTGAGGACACAACGCGATCAGCAGAACTGATTCCCTCCTGCTGCGATATCGCTTCCTTTTTTTTGTGTCTTCTAGCCTGCTGCAGATGTTTTGATGATGTGGTGATCACCACTGGGATTGTGCGTTGCAGGTGTTTGACGGTGCGGTAATCGTCCTATCCTTGGCTCCTATGGTGGCTTCGACTGTAGCGAACGGACCCAGCAGCCCGTGGGACGCCATCAGCCTGATCATCACCCTGCGCATCTGGAAGGTCAGACGCATCATCGATGGTGAGTGCGAGACGTCAGCGTAACGCCGATGGGTCAGTTGGCTTTCATTGCCGATTGGCTTTTTTCCTCTGTTACCCGGGAGTCTCTGCTACGTCACATTCAAGGAAGGAAGAAAAGGAGGAACTTGCATTTATATAGCGCCTTTCGCGACCACAGGCTTTGTGTGCCACGGGAATTGCTAGATGAAACAAGACCATCTGGTTGGCCTTCTCCCATCCCGGTAGTCGCTCGATGCAACAATAATGGGAGTTGTTGACTAATCGCGGCAATCGATCTCTATCAATGAGTCTGCAACAGACCCAGACACGAGGCGAGGAAAACCCCCAGTGGGGGAGAGCTTTAGGAACCAGAGGTCCAAAGTCACCTGTCCCGCCCCCCCCCCCCCCGCCAAGCTCGCTGCACTCCCCACACGTCATAAGAACATAAGAAATAGGAGCAGGAGGAGGCCATTCGGCCCCTCAAGCCTGCTCTGCCATTCAATAAGATCTTGGTTGATCTTTTACCTCAACTCCACTTTCCCACCCGATCCCCATATCCCTCGATTCCCTGAGAGTCCAAAAATCTATCGATCTGTCTTGAATATACTCAGCGACTGAGCTTCCATAGCTCTCTGGGGTAGATTCACAACCCTTTGAGCAAAGAATTGTCTCAAATTACTCATATACCGTATCCCAAAATGTTATTTTCTGAAGGAAATGTATCTAATGTCAGGGGTGATGTCAGTAAGCACTTCTTCACACAAAGGGCAGTGGAAATCTGGAACTCTTCCCCCCGCCCCCCCCCCCAAAATGGTGTTGAGGCTGGGGGGGGGGGGTCAATTGAAAATGTCAAAACTGAGATCGATAGATTTTTGTTAGGTAAGTGTATTAAGGGTAATGGAACCAAGGCGGGTAGATGGAGTTAAGATACAGATCAGCCATGATCTCATTGAATGGCGGAACAGGCTCGAGGGGCTGAATGGCCGCCTCCTCCTGTGTACTGTAAGGTGGGAACAGGCTCACGTTCAACTGTGATGACCCCTGATGGAATAGACCGACATGTTGTCCTGGTTCAGTGTGAAGATCAGCCCCTTTGGTTGAAGTGCTGTAGAGCAGCCGTAGAACTGGAGTCAACGCTTTGAGTCATCAAAAACAACTTGTATTTATATAGCGCCTTAAACGTCCCAAGGCGCTTCACAGGAGCGTTATCATAGAAACATAGAAGATAGGAGCAGGAGTAGGCCATTCGGCCCCTCGAGCCTGCTCCACCATTCAATGAGATCATGGCTGATTGTCCAAATTCAGACCCTGCCTTCTTCCCATGTTAGCAAACAAAATTTGACACCGAGCCACATAAGGGGAAATTAGGGCAGGTGACCAAAAGCTTGGTCAAAGAGGTAGATTTTAAGGAGCATCTTAAAGGCGGAAAGAGAGGCGGAGAGGTTTAGGGAGGGAATTCCAGAGCTTAGGGCCCAGGCAGCTGAAGGCAAGGCCGCCAGTGGTGGAGCGATTAAAATCAGGGATGCGCAATAGGCCAGAATTGGTGGAGCGCAGAGATCTCTTGGGGGGGGGGGGGGGGGGTTGAGGGGCTGGAGGAGGTGACAGCGATAGGGAGGGGCGAGGCCGTGGAGGGATTTGAAAACAAGGATGAGACATTTTAAAATCGAGGCGCTTTCAGGAGAGAAGCAGTGGGTAAATCAGCAAATAGAGAAACCCTTTCCTTGGCTCCAGGCAGCAGACACAAACCTGGCTGCAGTTGGTTAATATTAACCATCCGGCTAAAATGCTAATATTAGCCCAGTTGCAAAAATAGCCCATGACTGTTGCATTCTGTAAGTTAGGAACTAGTTCCAGAATGAAACAAATATAGAAAGTGCAGTGACAGCACAATATATTGGGCAGAAGTGGCTGTAATCCAGTTCCAATTAAGTGGCAGGTTGCCAATGGAAAATCACACAGTTGTGTGTTTCCAGACAGGATAATCAATTTGACAATAACACGCACAGTTCTTAATTTTATGCTCTGTTTTAATCAGATTCCTGCACTAAACATCAGCAAGCTACAAGTAGTACTCGATAAATGGTTAGAGGTAGACCCTTATTTTTTAATCAGCAGAGATGCTGACTCTGGCGGGTGTGTGTGTGGTCCCAGAGTGTTGACATCTCGCCCAGGTGGCTGTTATTCATACGGCAGTGAGTGTTGGCAGGCTATTTGACCACGATAGGCATCACCGCCAAGCCCAATCCACACACAAGAACATAAGAAATAGGAGCAGGAATAGGCCACTCAGCCCCTCGAGCCTGCTCCACCATTCAATAAGATCATGGCTGATCTTGGGCTCAAAGCCACTTCCCTGCCCGCTCCCCATAACCCTTCACTCCCTTATCTTGCAAAAATCTGTCTATCTCCACCTTAAATGTATTTAATGACCCAGCCTCCACGGCTCTCTGGGGCAGAGAATTCCACAGATTTACGACCCTCTGAGAGAAGAAATTCCTCCTCATCTCAGTTCTAAAAGGGCGACCCTTTATTCTGAAACTATGCCCCCGAGTTCTAGGTTTCCCCACGAGGGGAAACATCCTCTCTGCATCTACCTTGTCGTGCCCCCTCAGTATCTTATATGTTTCAATAAGATCACCTCTCATTCTTCTAAACTCCAGTGAGTATAGGCCCAGCCTGCTCAACCTTTCCTCATAAGACAACCTCTTCATCTCAGGAATCAACCGTGTGAATCGTCTCTGAACTGCCTCCAATGCAAGTATATCCTTCCTTAAATAAGGAGACCATACACACATACATTTCCCGGCAGGGATGACAGGCTAGGAAGCAGCCTTGGCTGTCATTTTTTTTTAACTCTTCCCAGCCCAATGGCAGTGAGAGAAACTCCAACAATCTGTGCATCAACTGTGATCCAGCACAGCTAATTCAGCGCAGCCCTGGGATCAAACCCGGGAACTTCCTGGTCTGTCTGGCGTCAGCTGTGGCTCAGTGGGTAGCACTCTCCACTCCGAGTGAGAATATTATAGGTACAAGTCCCACTCCAAGCACAAAATTTAGGCTGATACTCCCAGTGCAGTATTGAGGGAGTGCTGCACCGTCGGAGGAGCCGTCTTTCAGATAAGACGTTAAACTGAGGCCCCGTCTGCTCTCTCAGGTGGATGCCATGTCACTATTTCAAAGAAGAGCAGGGGGAGTTCTCCCCCGGTGTCCTGGGCCAATATTTATCCCTCAACCAACATCACTAAAAAAAACATTATCTGGTCATTATCACATTGCTGTTTGTGGGAGCTTGCTGTGCGCAAATTGGCTGCCGCGTTTCCCACATTACAACAGTGGCCACACTTTAAAAAGTACTTCATTGGCTGTAAATCACTTTGGGACGCCCGGAGGTCGTGAAAGGCGCTATAGAAATGCAAGTCTTTCTTTTATGGCAGTTCTTATTTTTAGCTTCTCTGATCGTGGCAGATACAGACAGACTGAAGAATGGATACGATCCTCCACCTTGCCTCATTCTGGACCAAAAATATCCCCCCTTTAATCCCTTTGATTGCATTAATGCAGATTATACTGCCGTCCCATTGCAGACTGTTTTCCCAAACTGTTCATCAGTGGAACTGCTATTTATGTGCACATGTCTGCTAATCAGCATTTGGACCTGTTCATTAGGAGCAAGTGGAATATCATTAACATTTACTCTGCTGTTTATGAGTGTAGCTTAAGGATTAATCAATTTAGATGGCAAATTTAAATTCTATTTTTTTTTAAAGTGTAATTTAAAATTGAACAATCAACCTTTAAGGAGAAGTACTTTGTGGTGAGGGGTCAGGAAGGTGCAAATATTTCAAAGAGAACCATCCCTTCACTTGCCAGGGATTCTCAGATCTCTTTTGTTACCGTACATGGGGACATAGGAACAGGAGGAGGCCATTCAGCCCCTCGGGCCTGTTACACAGGAACAGCAGGAGGCCGTTCAGCCCCTCGAGCCTGTTACACAGGAACAGGAGGAGGCCATTCAGCCCCTCGAGCCTGTTACACAGGAACAGGAGGAGGCCAGTCAGCCCCTCGAGCCTGTTGCACAGGAACAGGAGGAGGCCATTCAGCCCCTCGAGCCTGTTACACAGGAACAGGAGGAGGCCATTCAGCCCCTGCAGCCTGTTACACAGGAACAGGAGGAGGCCGTTCAGCCCCTCGAGCCTGCTCCGCCATTCAGTTAGATCACGGCTGATCTGTATCTTAGCTCCATCTGCCCACCTTGGTTCCGTAACCCTCACCTAACCCTTAATTCAGGTGTAGTCCGTGGCCAGGGTCAGGATGGTGTGACTAGAAGTGAGGCAGGTACGGGGATCCAGGAGGTAGTGTTGGAGGAGCCGCAGCCCTTGCACTTGTCCAACAGGTTCAAGGCTCTTACTCCCTGTGGGGACAGGAGCAGGGACTGCAGGGAGGATGAGCAACCTGGCCACAGCACCGTGGAGCAGGGGGCCATTCAAGTGGGGGGGAGTTAAAAGAAATGTTGTAGTGGTAGGGGATAGTATCATTAGGGGGATAGATAGAGTTCTTTGCAGCCGAGAGCGAGTCCCGAAGGCTGTGTTGCCTGCCCGGTGCCTGGGTTAAGGACATCTCCCCTGGACTGGAGAGAAACTTGGAGTGGGAGGGGGAGGATCCAGTTGTCGTGGTCCATGTTGGTACCAACGACATAGATAGGACAAGGAAGGAGGTTCTGCTGAGGGAGTTTGAGCAGCTAGGGGCCAAATTAAAAAGCAGAACCACAAGGGTAATAATCTACCTGAGCCACGAGCGAATTTGGCTAGGACAAATAAAATTAGAGTTAAATGCGTGGCTCAAAGACTGGTGTGGGAGAAATGGGTTTTGCTTCCTGGGACACTGGCACCAGTACTGGGGCAGGAGGAAGCTGTTCCGTTGGGACGGGCTTCACTTGGCCAGTGCTGGGACTAGAGTCCTGGCGGATCATATAACTAGGGCTGTAGAGAGGGCTTTAAACTAACTAGTGGGGGGGAGGTTCCTAGAGAGCAAATAATAAAAATGACAACAGAGAAGGTAATAGACTTAGGTAGCAGTGGGGAAATTAAAAACCAGAGCGTGTCAGGAAGGGGCAGAAGGTATGGAGTAAAAGGTAAAGTAATAAAAAGGGCAAAAGCAGGAACTAAGTGTCACAAAACATTTGAAAATTCTCTATCTGAATGCACGTAGCATTCGTAACAAAATAGATGAGTTAATGGCACAAATAACTACATATGGGTATGATCTTGTGGCCATTACAGAAACATGGCTGCAGGTTGACAATGCCTGGGAATTAAACATACCAGGTTATTTAACGATCAGGAAGGACAGGCAGGAAGGAAGGGGAGGTGGGGTGGCTATGTTAATAAAGGAAGGAATCACTGTAATACAGAGAAATGATATTGGGTCAAAAGATCAGGATAATGAAACAGTTTGGGTGGAGGTAAGGAATAATAAGGGGAAAAAAACACTAGTGGGCGTAGTCTATAGGCCTCCGAACAGTGGCAACTCTGTTGGATGGAGTATCAATCAGGAAATAGTTGAGGCTTGTAATAAGGGAACATCTATAATTATGGGGGATTTCAACTATCATATTAATTGGACAAATCAAATTGGGCAGGGCTGCCTTGAGGATGAGTTCATTGAGGGTATTAGGGATGGGTTTCTTGAGCAGTATGTAACTGAACCGACCAGGGGGCAAGCAACCTTAGATCTGGTCCTGTGTAACGAGATGGGATTAATTAAAAATGTCCTAGTAAAGGATCCCCTTGGAATGAGTGACCATAACATGGTTGAATACCATATTCAATTAGAGGGTGAGAAGGTTGGATTTCAAACAAGCGTGCTAAGCTTGAATCAAGGAGACTATGAAGGTATGAGAGCGGAATTGAGTAGAGTGGATTGGGAAAATAGATTAAAGGGTAAGACGATACATGATCAGTGGTGTACATTCAAGGAGTTATTTTACAACTTCCAAAAAATATATATTCCACTGAGAAGAAAAGGGTGTAAAAGAAAAGACAGCCATCCGTGGCTAAGTAAAGAAATTAAGGATAGTATTCGACTAAAAACAAGGGCATATAAGGTAGCCAAATCTAGTGGGAGGATAGAGGATTGGGAAAACTTTAAAAGACAGCAAAAATAACAAAAAGATTGATTAAGAAAGGGAAGATAGATTATGAAAGTAAATTAGCAAAAAATATAAAAACAGATAGTAAGAGTTTTTATAGTTATATAAAAAGAAAAAGGGTGGCTAAAGTAAATGTTGGTCCCTTAGAGGATGAGACCGGGAAATTAATGGTGGGAAATATGGAGATGGCAAAAACACAATGAATATTTTACATCAGTCTTTACAGTAGAAGACACTAAGAATATCCCAACACTGGACAAACAGGGGGCTAAAGGGGGGGGAGGAGCTAAACACGATCAAAATCACTAAGGAAGTGGTACTCGGTAAAATAATGGGACTCAAGGCGGATAAATCACCTGGACCTGATGGCTTACATCCTAGGGTCTTGAGGGAAGTGGCGGTAGGGATTGTGGATGCATTGGTAATAATTTTCCAAAACTCCCTGGACTCAGCAAAGGTCCCGGCAGACTGGAAAACTGCTAATGTAACACCCTTATTTAAAAAGGGCAGTAGACAGAAGGCTGGAAACTATAGACCGGTTAGCCGAACAGCTGTGGTAGGTAAAATTTTGGAGTCCATTATTAAGGAGACAGTAACAGGACATTTGGATAATCATAATTTAATAGGACAAAGTCAGCATGGTTTTATGAAGGGGAAGTCATGTTTGACAAATTTGCTGGAGTTCTTTGAGGAAGTAACATATAGGGTGGATAAAGGGGAACCAGTGGACGTAGTGTATTTAGACTTCCAAAAGGCATTGGACAAGGTGCCACACAAAAGATTATTGCTTATGATAAAAAATCACGGGATTGGGGGTAATATTCTGGCATGGATAGAGGATTGGCTATCTAACAGAAGGCAGAGAGTTGGGATAAATGGTTCATTCTCAGACTGGCAATCAGTAACTAGTGGTGTTCCGCAGGGGTCAGTGCTGGGTCCCCAACTCTTTACAATCTATATTAACGATTTGGAGGAGGGGACCGAGTGTAACATATCAAAGTTTGCAGATGATACTAAGATGGGAGGGAAAGTAGTGAGTGAGGAGGACATAAAAAAGCTGCAAGGGGACATCGACAGGCTAAGTAAGTGGGCAGAGATTTGGCAGATGGAATACAATACTGGAAAGTGTGAGGTTATGCACTTTGGCAGGAAAAATCGTAGAGCAAGTTATCTTAATGGCAAGAAACTGGAAAGTACTGAAGTACAAAGGGATCTGGGGGTCCTGGTGCACGAAACTCAAAAGGTTAGTATGCAGGTGCAGCAAGTGATTAAGAAGGCCAATGGAATGTTGGCTTTCATTGCTAGGGGGATAGAATATAAAAATAGGGAGGTATTGCTTCAGTTGTACAAGGTATTGGTGAGGCCGCACCTGGAATACTGCATACAGTTTTGGTGTCCATACTTAAGAAAGGACATACTTGCTCTCGAGTCAGTACAAAGAAGGTTCACTCGGTTAATCCCGGGGATGAGGGGATGGACATATGAGGAGAGGTTGAGTAGATTGGGACTCTACTCATTGGAGTTCAGAAGAATGAGAGGCGATTTTATTGAAACATATAAGATTGTGAAGGGGTTGGATCGGGTGGATGCGGGGAGGATGTTCCCGATGATGGGTGAAACTAGAACTAGGGGGCATAGTCTTAGAATAAGGGGCTGCTCTTTCAAAACTGAGATGAGGAGGAACTACTTCACTCAGAGGGTGGCAGGTCCATGGAATATGCTGCCCCAAAAAGCTGTAGAAGCTATATCATTACATAAATTTAAAACAGAAATAGACAGTTTCCTAGAAGTAAAGGGAATTAAGGGTTACGGGAAGCGGGCAGGAATTTGGACACGAGTCTAGGTTCGGATCGGTCATGGCCCTGTGGGTAGCGGAGCGGGCCCAGGGGCCGTGTAGCCTGATCCTGCTCCTATTTCGTGTGTCTAATTCTGTTAGATTCAGGAGATGGTTCTGTGATAGTGGATTGGCGGTTAGGATCAGATCAGCCATGACCTTATTGAATGGCGGAGCAGGCTCGAGGGGCCGATTGGCCTACTCCTGCTCCTATTTCTTATGTTCTTATGTTCTTACCTAACAAAAATCTACCAATCGCAGTTTTGGAATTTTCAACTGACCCTCCAGCCTCAACAGCTTTTTGGGGGGGGGGGGGGGGGGGGAAAGAGTTCCAGATTTCCACCACCCTTTGTGTGAAGAAGTGCCTCCTGACATCACCCCTGAACGGCCTGGCTCTAATTTTAAGGTTCTGCCCCCTTGTTCTGGACTCCCCCCACCAGAGGAAATAGTTTCTCTCTCTCTCCACCTGATCACTCTACCTGCCCAACATTGCTTTCTATTCCCCCTGGTTAGTCCTCTTGTCTCCTAAAGTTCCTGGGAGAGACTTTCAGGTTGGGAGCTGAATGTGCGCGGTGTATCGGGGAGGTGCCCGCGGCCGAGGTGCCAAACGGGAAATTCTCAGCAGCCTGCTGGTCTGGCGAGGAGGAAAGTTGTCCGGCTACTGCGCACAGCCGATCGGTAGGTAAGACCTGTTGGGTGGTGGGGTGGGGGGGGGGGGGGGGGAGAGCAGGGGCGGGGGGAGTGAGAGGTCCAGGAGGGTCGGCAGTGAGCAGGAAGGGTTTTGTGTGGCCCGGAGGAGCCTATCTGCTCTGGTGGGCCCCACGTAAACATTTCAAAGGCAGTCGTACCTTTTGGGAGAGGCCCCCTTTTAAGGGTCGCCGATTGGCGCTGTCAACGCTTGGAGACAGTGGAGCTGTCGTGGGCCGTGCCTGGTTTGCCCATTCCTCCTTGAAAGTTGATGTCGGAGTCCTACAACAGGCGTAGGACCCTGATTTGCATATTTAAAGAGCCCCCCCGCCTGTTTTGGGCGGGGTATTGAGCGCCCATTGAAAGGTTTGACTAAAAGTTAATTCAGGCGGGCAAATGGGCGCACAAGGTCCCCGACAGTTTCAACAGTGGAAACTTTCACCCGCAAACTCCCACTGACCTACCAACCCAAAGGAACCAGTACCCAAAGCGCTTTACAGCCAATGAAGTACTTTTTGAAGTGTAGTCACTGTTGTAATGTAGGAAACACGGCAGCCAATTTGTGCACAGCAAGCCCCCACAAACAGCAATGTCATAGAGTCATAGAGTCATAGAGTAATACAGCACGGATAGAGGCCCTTCGGCCCATCGTGTCCGCGCCGGCCATCAAGCCCTGTCTAATCTAATCCCATATTCCAGCATTTGGCCCGTAGCCTTGTATGCTATGGCATTTCAAATGCTCATCCAAATGCTTCTTAAATGTTGTGAGGGTTTCTGCCTCCACAACCCTTTCAGGCAGTGAGTTCCAGACTCCAACCACCCTCTGGGTGAAAAAGTTCTTTCTCAAATCCCCTCTAAACCTCCCGCCCTTTACCTTGAATCTATGCCCCCTAGTTATTGACCCCTCTACTAAGGGGAAAAGCTCCTCAGCATCCATCCTATCTATGCCCCTCACAATTTTGTACACCTCAATCATGTCCCCCCTCAGCCTCCTCTGCTCCAAGGAAAACAAACCCAATCTGCCCAGTCTCTCTTCATAGCTGAAGCGCTCCAGCCCTGGTAACATCCTGGTGAACCTCCTCTGCACCCTCTCTAACGCGATCACATCTTTCCTGTAGTGTGGCGACCAGAACTGCACACAGTATTCCAGCTGTGGCCTAACCAGTGTTTTATACAGCTCCATCATAACCTCCTTGCTCTTATATTCTATGCCTCGGCTAATGAAGGCAAGTATCCCATATGCCTTTTTTACCACCTTATCCACCTGTTCCGCCGCCTTCAGGGATCTGTGTACCTGCACACCCAGATCCCTCTGACCCTCCGTCTTGCCTAGGGTCTTTCCATTCATTGTGTATTCCCTTGCCTTGTTAGACCCCCCAAAGTGCATCACCTCGCACTTTTCCGGGTTAAATTCCATTTGCCACTGTTCCGCCCATCTGACCAACCCATCTATATCGTTCTGCAGACTGAGGCTACCCTCCTCGCTATTTACCACCCTACCAATTTTAGTATCATCCGCGAATTTACTGATCATACCCTTTACATTCATATCCAAGTCATTAATGTAGACCACAAACAGCAAGGGACCCAGCACCGATCCCTGTGGTACCCCACTGGCCACAGGTTTCCAGTCACAAAAACAACCTTCGACCATCACCCTCTGCCTTCTGCCACTAAGCCAGTTTTGTATCCAATGTGCCAAGGCACCCTGGATTCCATGGGCTCTTACCTTCTTGACCAGTCTCCTGTGCGGGACTTTATCGAAGGCCTTACTGAAATCCATGTATACCACATCCACTGCGTTACCCTCATCCACACACCTAGTCACCCCCTCAAAAAATTCAATCAAATTAGTCAGACATGATCTTCCCTTGACAAAGCCATGTTGACTATCCCTGATTAATCCTTGCCTCTCCAAGTGGAGACAAATTTTGTCCCTCAGGATTTTTTCCAGTAATTTTCCTACCACTGATGTTAGGCTCACTGGCCTGTAGTTCCCCGGTTTTTCCCTACTACCCTTCTTGAATAATGGTACTACATTAGCGGTTCTCCAGTCCTCTGGCACATCCCCTGTGGCCAGAGAGGTCCTGAATATATGTGTTAGAGCCCCCGCAATCTCCTCCTTTGCCTCACACAGCAGCCTGGGGTACATTTCATCCGGGCCTGGGGATTTATCCATTTTTAGGCCAGCTAAAACCGCCAATACCTCCTCCCTCTCGATGTTAATATGTTCGAGCATATCACAGTCCCCCCGCCCTATTTCTATGTCTACATCGTCCTTCTCCATAGTGAAAACAGATGCAAAAAATTCATTTAGAACCCCTCCTACATCTTCCGGCTCCACACACAGATTGCCACTTTTGTCCCTAATGGGCCCTATTTTTTCCCTAGTTATCCTTTTACCCTTAATATACTTATAAAACATCTTCGGATTTTCCTTTATTTTGCTCGCCAGTGTTATTTCATGGCCCCTCCTTGATCTCCTAATTTCTTTTTTAAGTATCCCCCTGCACTTTTTGTACTCCTCTAGGGCTTCCTCCGTCTTTAGCCTTTTGTATCTACCAAAAGCCCTCCTTTTTTTCCTAATCCATTCCCGTATATCCCGACATCCACGGTTCCCTGTGGTTTTTGGAACCACTCTTGACCTTTATGGGAACATGTTGCCCTTGTATGATCTCAATCTCCCTTCTGAAAGCCTCCCATTGCTCCGATGCGGATTTTCCTACAAGTAGCTGATCCCAGTCCATTTTGGCCAGATCCTGCCTTATCCTATTAAAATCGGCCTTCCCCCAATTTAGAACCTTTATTTCCGGCCCATCCCTGTCCTTTTCCATGACCACCTTAAATCTTACCATATTATGGTCACTATCACCAAAGTGCTCACCTACTAGCACTTTTTCCACTTGGCCGGCCACATTCCCTAGAATTAGGTCCAGTACCGCCCCCTCTCTTGTAGGACTTTCTACATGCTGGCTCAAAAAGCTCTCCTGGATGCACTTTAAGAATTCTACACCCTCTGAGCCTTTCACACTTTGACTATCCCAGTTAATATTGGGGAAGTTGAAATCCCCCATTATTATTACCCTATTATTTGCACATTTCTCTGAGATTTGCCTACATATCTGTTCCTCTATCTCCCCCTGACTGTTTGGAGGCCTATAGTACACTCCCAGCAAAGTGCTTGCCCCCTTTTTGTTTTTAAGCTCCACCCATATGGCCTCATTAGAGGACCCTGCTAATATATCATCCCTCCTTAGTGCAGTAATTGACTCCTTAATTAATATTGCGACACCCCCTCCTCTTATACCTCCCCCTCTGTCTCGCCTGAAGATTCTGTACCCCGGAATATTGAGCTGCCAGTCTTGCCCCTCCCTCAACCATGTCTCCGTGATAGCAACAATATCATACTCCCATGTGTTTATCAACACCTTCAGTTCATCCACCTTATTTGCAAGACTCCTTGCATTAAAATAGATGCCATCCAGCCTTGCCCTTATATATTTGCCCTGTCTACCAAGCTGACTTGTTTTTTCCTCCATAATTGGCAGCACATCCCCCCCTATTTCAGCTCCCCTCTGTATCCCATCCCCCTGCCAAGTTAGTTTAAACCTCCCCCGACAGTGCTAGCAAACCTCCCCGCAAGGATATTTGTCCCGCTCTGGTTCAGGTGCAACCCATCCGACTTGTACAAGTCCCACCTTTCCCAGAAGCAGGCCCAGTGATCCAGGAAAGTAAAACCCTCCCCCCTACACCAACTCTTTAGCCACGCATTCATCTGCTCTATCCTCCCATTCCTATACTTACTAGCACGTGGCACTGGGAGTAATCCAGAGATTACACCCTTTGAGGTCCTGCCCTTTAATCTGTTACCTAGCTCCCTAAATTCTTGATGCAGGACCTCATCCCTCTTTTTACCTATGTCGTTGGTACCAATGTGGACCACGACCACTGGCTGTTCACCCTCCCCCTCCAGAATGCCCTGCAGCCGCTCAGTGACATCCTTGACCCTGGCACCAGGGAGGCAACAAACCATCCTGGAGTCACGTTTGCGGCCACAGAAACGCCTATCTGTTCCCCTTACTATAGAATCCCCTACCACTATTGCTCTCCCACTCTTTTTCCCCCCCTCCTGGGCAGCAGGAGCACCCCCAGTGCCAGGAAGTTGGCTGCTGCTGCCTTCCCCTGGTGAGCCATCCCTCTCAACAGTATCCAAAGCGGTATACCTGTTTGAAAGGGGGATGTCCGCAGGGGTTCCCTGCACTACCTGCCTGCCTTTGTTGCTCCGCCTGATGGTCACTCCCTGTGCTGCCCTACCCTGAGGCGTGCACAACTCGCTAAACGTGGTATCCACGAGCCTCTCAGCATCGCGCATGCTCCACAACCCATCCACCCGCAGCTCGAGCGCCGCAATGCGGTCTACAAGTAGCTGCAGCTGGATGCATTTCCCGCACACATGGTCGTCAGGGACACTGGCAGCGTCCCTGATTTCCCACATGGAGCAAGAGGAGCAGAACACGGGTCTGAGCTCTCCTGCCATGACTTACTCCTTTAATTAATTTAAAAATTAATTCAATACCCCAGTTACAGGTATACTCTAGGGCGCTTTATTTACCAACTGTCCCCACTACACCTTAATCCCGAGAAATTTAACACCACAGAATTCAAGCTTGTACTGAAAAGAGAGAAATACTCACCAACCAATCACTTACGTGCTCCCTGGTGACGTCACACTCTGATTATTTTTTATCTCTCTCCTCTGATGTTGATTTGGTACGCTTCTGCTTTGGCGCCGGTTTTTATACCGGGCCTCTGCTGCTCTCCGCTGCTGCTCCCTGCCCGAACTGGTCGGGCTTCTGCTTTGGCGCCGGTTTTTAAGCCGGGCCTCTGCTGCTCTCCGCTGCTGCTCCCTGCCCGAACTGGTCGGGCTTCTGCTTTGGCGCCGGTTTTTAAGCCGGGCCTCTGCTGCTCTCCGCTGCTGCTCCCAATGTGATAATGACCAGATCATCTGTTTTTAGTGATGTTGATTGAGGGATAAATATTGGCCCCAGGACACCGGGGAGAACTCCCCTGCTCTTCTTCGAAATAGTGCCGCGGGATCTTTTTACATCCACCTGAGAGAGAGTAGACGGGGCCTCGGTTTAACGTCTCATCTGAAAGACGGCACCTCCGACAGTGCAGCGCTCCCTCGGTACTGCACTGGGAGTGTCAGCTTGGATTTTTAGTGCGCTGGTCTCTGGAGCGGGACTTGAACCCACGACCGTCTGACCCACTGAGCCAAGGAACGACCAAGGGAGACCCCTGGCCCGAGGATTACCCTCCGCCTGCTGTAGCTGCTGGGAATCCGCAGATCTTTGCTCAGTGGACTGAGTGAATCTGAAGCAATGTTACAGATAAAGACCCATTGGAAATGGCATTGCTGTGTCAGATTGTACCGTGCCAGGAGCTGTCCGCGGTGCTGAATTGTGCAGTGAAATGTATCGCGCAGCCCCTGAAACTGACATTGACAAATGCAGTTGCCAGTCCCAGTGATTGCAAGTCACGCACTCTGCCTAAAAATACCCCCCCCGGAAGCCTCTCCCTCCATCCCAGCCCCTCCGCCCTTTGGGGAGTTAATTATCCTTCCTTCTGTCTCTCCTCAGTGACCTGCTCCATGAATAGTAGCTGTCGCACAGGTTCTCGTGCTTCAGCCTGTACAGTGGCCCCTTGCTGCAGTGAAAGGACTGAGCACGCTGTACGTTAAGGAGCGCCCCTTTGCTTGGGGAAGGGGGGCGTCGGGTGGGGGGGAGGGCGGCGAGGGTTGGGATCGAGGCTAGACTGAGCGAGCTCCAGTTCTATTTCTTTGACTACTGATCAAAATTAATCGGAAACCATCAGAACAAATGGCTCCACCTCATAAGCAACGAAAGGAAGAGCTTGCATTTATGTAGCGCCTATCACGACCTCAGGATGTCCCAGAACAACTCACAGCCAATGAAGTACTTTGTGAAGTGTGGTCACTGTTATAATGTGGGAAATGCAGCAGCCGATTTGCGCACAGCAAGCTCCCACAAACAGCAATGTGATAATGACCAGACCATCTGTTAAATAAATAACAGAGGCTGGGTATTCTGCGGCGAGTGTCTCACCTCCTGACTCCCCAAAGCCCTTTCCACCATCTACAAGGCACAAGTAAGGAGTGTGATGGAATACTCTCCACTTGCCTGGATGAGTGCAGCTCCAACAACACTCAAGAAGCTCGACACCATCCAGGACAAATCCTTCATCGTCGCTGGGTCAGAATCCTGGAACTCCCTCCCTAACAGCACTGTGGGAGCACCTTCACCACATGGACTGCAGCAGTTCAAGAAGGCGGCTCACCCCCACCTTCTCGAGGGCAACTAGGGATGGGCAATAAATGCTGGCCTTGCCAGTGACGCCCACATCCCATAAGTGAATGAAAAATAAAATAAATGAATATGTATTTTCTTTAAAGACCAGAATGTCAGAGTCCAGTTTATATTTTAGAAATTTAAAATTGGACTGGCTGGTCTAAAGTCAGATGTGACGGTCCCATTGATGTTACGTTGCTATGGTGAAGATTAAATTAGGATGTTGAAGGGTAAAAGTCAGAGGTCCTATGATATTGAAACCAGTCCTCCTTCTCAAAGTTATTGTCCATGTGTCTATTCCCTGTGGTGCCTGCCGGTCAGGGAAGGCCTCTGGTGTATCGGTGGAGTCTGCGTGCTCCCTCTCCAGGGCCACTGGCGGGAGAGAGGGGCCAGGCAGCCACATCGGCCCCTTCCCCCACCCCAACCACCCCCTCCGCCACGGGCTGCATCCATCTTGGACTTGTGAATGGCCGTCTTGGCCAGACCCAGGAGCAGACCCACAGGAAGGCGCTCCACTGCACAAGACACTGCAAGAAGGAGGTGCACCTTTGTGGCAAAAGCCAAGAATATAAAGCTGCTTAAAGCATGTACACTAAAACAGTAAGGGTGGGGGGGGGGGGGGGGGATCAGGCGTGGCTGGAAGATCTACTCCCTACCTAACAGCACTGTGGGAGCACCTTCACCACACGGACTGCAGCGGTTCAAGAAGGCGGCTCACCACCACCTTCTCGAGGGCAGTTAGGGATGGGCAATAAATGCTGGCCTCACTAGCAACCCCCTCGTGCCTGTGCCGGCTCTTTGAAAGAGCGATCCAATTAGTCCCACTCCCCCTGCTCTATCCCCATGGCTCTGCAAAATTTTCCTTTTCAAGTTTATATCCCAATTCCCTTTTGAAAGTTACTCTTGAATCTGTTTCCACCACCCTTTCAGGCAGCGCATTCCAGATCATAACTCGCTGCATAAAAAAAATTCTCCTCATCTTCCCCCCCCCCCACCGGCTCCTTTGCTACTTATCTTAAATCTGTGTCCTCTGGTTACCGTTGTGGCGGAAGCCAAGGTGGCTCATCCACCTGTATCTGCTTAATGAAATAGAAATATTAATTACTGGATGAGGGAGCCAGCGTTTAACTGCTTTGAACAACAGCTAAGGGCCCATGTCTGCCCAACTTCACTCCAGCACCTTTCGAGAAGTTGATCCCGAGAGCTTGTATTGTGGCTCCCTCTGGTGGCCGAACTTGCGAATAACATGTCTGCGACGTGCCTTACCTGGGCTGGAAACAGCCATTAAATTGCATATCTTTCCTTCTCAGTTTTATCCCTTCGCTCCACATTTGGTGCCGACAACTAGATAAGTGAACGAGGAAAGGGCCATCAGCCCACTGAATCCCATCCCTCGAGCCTCCTACCTGTGCCAGTATAGCGTCTAGAGCCGTCTTTTGTTTCTTTACTTGTCCCATTACCATCTCCCTTTACCTCGCACCATCATCCCTTTTGTCTCTTAATCTCTCCTGCCTTCCATCCTATCACAGACCTTCCCTTTTGTTCTTTCCTCCCCTCCCCCCGCCCCTGCACTTGCTTAAAAACCTGTTCCATCTCCAACTTTTTCCAGTTCTGACGAAGGGTCCCAGACCTGAAACGTTAACTCTGTTTCTCTCTCCACGGATGCTGCCTGGCCTGCTGAGTATTTCCAGCATTTTCTGCTTTTATTTCAGATTTCCAGCATCCGCAGCATTCTGCTTTTGTATGAGCGTCCAGCTGGGTCTGACTGTCCGTAACGGTTCAATCCCTGACGTCCCACCGAGCAGGTCATTCTCAATATTCAGAGGAAAGATGTTCTTCCCAACATCTGTTCCAATTTTAATTCAAGTCTTCTGGCCCGACTATAAAGCCACAAAACACACCCATCGCTCTAATATAACCAGAGATAGATAAGGAGGGGTGACTGAAGGCTTGGCTCAAGTCTTTTTTTAAAAATTCATTATCGGGATGGGCAATAAATGAGGCCGCATTCCAAGATGATTCATAGAGTCTTACAGCACAGGAGGAGGCCATTCGGCCCCTCGTGCCTGTGCCGGCTCTTTGATAGAGCAATCCAATTAGTCCCACTCCCCCCTGCTTTTTCCCCATGGCCTGCAAATTTTTCCTTTTCAAGTTTATATCCCAATTCCCTTTTGAAAGTCACTATTGAATCTGCTTCCACCGCCCTTTCAGGCAGCGCATTCCAGATCACAACAACTCGCTGCGTAAA
Source organism: Somniosus microcephalus (assembly GCF_052327205.1). NCBI lineage: Eukaryota > Metazoa > Chordata > Chondrichthyes > Squaliformes > Somniosidae > Somniosus > Somniosus microcephalus. The sequence continues at coordinate 32,355,995 of NC_141018.1, forward strand.
ATAAATTCTCATCTCCCCCTCTGGTTCTTTTGCCATTTATCTTAAATCTGTGTCCTCTGGTTACCCACCCTCCTGCCAGGGGAAGCGGTTTCTCCCGATCTGCCCTATCACAACCCTTCATAATTTTGAACACCTATTAAATCTCCCCCGTTGTTGCTGTTTTGTGTGACGGGAAAAGCTTCTAATGGGACGTCTAGTTTGGCTCTCCGTTCGATGACCTCCTGAGATGCCGAGTGGAGAAATGAGGTGCCTCCCGCGACAGATCTCAGTGGAAGGGTTGATGCGAGTGTTCCGTGGTCTGGGACTCATGGCCACAGTCACACTTCGGGCCGTCCCTCACCTTCCACTCGTGGAGCAGGTGGCCGCATCGTCCGTGCCCTGAGCAGATTGGGTTGAGCGCCGTCCACTGTCTTCGAGGGAGGTCGAAGCCGGGGACCTCTGCTGTTGGGTCAGTGATGAGGTGTTGGTTCTTTATGTTGTGTGCGTCCCACAATTCCGTCCATCTGGATAGTGGGCCGATACCAGCTGCGTGAATATTGGTTGCTGTTTCCCAGAATGGCCGGCGTGATTTTAAGTGCTTTCGTGGCGGGTTTTTCCAAGTCTTCGTCAACGGGAAGGTTGATGTTGTTGATGATTTTTTCCATCTCACGGGGCATGGTGGGGTCGCGGGGAATGGCGGGCGGGGCAGTGTGGGACAGCACCGGGAGCCGCTCAGTTGGAGTGGACTCGAGTGTCCCTGACACGTTAGCTGCACGTCCACGATCTTTGTGTGGCGGCTGCAGGACCGTGAGGCAGAGCAGTGTTCCGAAGCAGAGTAGACTAGAACCACAGTTGCGGTGCGAAGTGTTCTGGCTGTGCTCCCCCCGCCCCGTGTCATTCCAGTGAGTTTCCCGAACCTTCTCCATTCTAAGGAAAATGATCCCAGTATACAACAAGCATCACAAAAAAAAAGGGGAAGCTTGTACATGTTGCTGAGCTCCCGCAATCTGTATCGTTCCTCAGTCTGTGATCTGGGTCTGATAATCCTCATGTGCCTTTGGGACTCTTTCAGCTTACGTCCTGCCGGTCAAGTTGGAGATGGAGATGGTCATCCAGCAGTACGAGAGGGCCAAGCAGGTTCGCGAGGAACAACTGGAGCGACTCACGCAGATCTGTCAGGAGCAAGCAGTAAGTGACGTGAGAAAACTACTAGGCACTTGGTCTAAGCGTTATACAAAGCTTTAATCAACTGTTTTACAACATGGAAGTCTAGTTGTGCCCTTCACTAGTTCCTGTTAAGAATGTCCTGCGCAAGCTGGGCCCGTGCCCGAGTATTTATACTTTCCCTGGACAGCGCCACCCATAGGCCGCTCAGTATTATTTCATAAGTCTTTCTTTCATGAATGACTGATTCATGTCAGTAAGTGTGCCAACAGAAAGACTCGCATTTCTATAGCGCCTTTCACGACTCCAGGACGCCCCAAAGCGCTTCACAGACAATGAAGTACTTTTTGAAGTGTAGTCACTGTTGTAATGTGGGAAACGCGGCAGTCATTTTGTGCACCACAGGATCCCACAAACAACGATGAGATCGTGACCGGCGATGTTCCCTGTAAGCTGTGCTGCTGCGCAGTGCTCTGCAGGTCCCGCACAGCCGATGAGCCGGATTTTAAATTGAAAAAACCACACGGGCACCGAGCGTTAAAGGGGTCCCGTGCCCCCCCGCCCCCCGCGCCCGAAAAAAAATTATAGGGAATCTTGGTGACCAGATAATCTGAAATAAAAACAGAAAATGCTGGAAACACTCAGCAGGTCAGGCAGCATCTGTGGAGAGAGAAACAGAGTTAACGTTTCAGGTCGATGGCCCTTCGTCAGAACTGGAAAAAGTTGGAGATGGAACAGGTTTTTAAGCAAGTGCAGGGGCAGGGAAAGGGGGGAGGGGAGGAAAGAACAAAAGGGAAGGTCTGTGATAGGATGGAAGGCAGGAGAGATTAAAAGACAAAAGGGATGATGGTGCAAAGCAAAAGGAGATGGTAATGGGACAAGTTAAGAAACAAAAGATGGCTGTAGATGAAGTGTAAATGGCAAAGGCAGGATGAAAGACAGCTGCCATGTGAGAGAGAGAGAGAAAAACAAAATAGGGGCCGAGGTTATGGTCTGAAATTGTTGAACTCGATGTTGAGTCCAGAAGGCTGTAAAGTGCCTAATCGAGAGATGAGGTGCTGTTCCTCGAGCTTACGCTGAGCTTCATTGGAACAGTGTAAGAGGCCGAGGACAGAGAGGTCAGATAATCTGTTTTTTGTTGATGTTGACTGAGGGATAAATATTGGCCAGGACACCGGGGATAACTCTCCCTGCTCTTCTTCGAAACAGTGCCACGGGATTTTTTACATCCACCTGAGAGCAGACGGGGCCTCGGTTTAACGTCTCATCCGAAAGACGGCATCTCCGACAGTGCAGCACTCCCTCAGCACTGCACTGGGAGTGTCAGCCCAGATTTTTGTGCTCAAGTCTCTGGAGTGGGACTTGAACCCACAACCTTCTGACTCCGAGGCGAGGGTGCTGCCCACTGAGCCACGGCTGACACCTTATACAATGTAGATTGTAGGAGAGAAGCAAAGACCAAGGGAGAGGTGTTTCACAGTCTTGAGGTTGCGGGAAAGACCGACATAGAGTCACAGTCTTGAATTAAATGCAGCGATGTCACAGGGCGGAGGATAACCTATCGAGGGCAGGAACTTGAAGCTCTCTGCCCTGATGCGACAGGGCGAGTAGGCAGTAATACAAAGTGACAGCATGCCGATAAGCCACCCCATCTGATATCCCGCTTGCTATTCAGAGGCTGCTGAGAGCGTGACGGTCTCGTGTCTGTTAAATATGCGGCCTGTCAAAATGCTTCACCACACAAGCCTGACGTATCATAATGCTTCACTTCACATCACTGGACATGACTTGACGTTGCTGGGTCGGGGTTTTCTTTCACGTTAATATGTCCCAAATTATGAAATCAAAAAAAAGAAATTGAGTTTGCACTGGTGTACGTTACTGAAAGGTAGCAGTAAAACTCTCAGATGATTAAATGGCGGAAAATAATAAATAAGTAATTTGGTGTGATTGTGCACCAGATAATCTAAAATAAAAACAGAAAATGCTGGAAATACTCAGCAGGTCAGGCAGCATCTGTGGAGAGAGAAACAGAGTTAACGTTTCGGGTCGATGACCCTTCGTCAGAACTGGAAAAAGTTGGAGATATTTTTAAGCAAGGGCAGGGCCTGGGAAAGGGGGGAGGGGAGGAAAGAACAAAAGGGAAGGTCTGTGATAGGGTGGAGGGCAGGAGAGATTAAGAGACAAAAGGGATGATGGTGCAAGGCAAAAGGAGATGGTAATGGGACAAGTTAACAAAAGACGGGTCTACATGAAGTGTAAATGGCGATGGCAGAATGAAAGACAGCTGCCCTGTGAGAGAGAAACAATATAGGGGCAGAGGTTATGGTCTGAAATTGTTGAAATTGTCAGTCTGGTGTAATTGTTCACCCGTTCGTGGCACACTGGTGAAATCACATTGCCGTTTGTGGGAGCTTGCTGTGCGCAAATTGGCTGCCGCGATTCCTACAAAACAACAGTGACCACACTTCAAAAAAGTTACTTCATCGGCTGTAAAGCTCTTTGGGGCGTCCAGTGGTCGTGAAAGGCGCTACAGAAATGCAAGTCTTTCTTTCTGTAATGTTATTAAATAGAATCGAAACAAGAAGCCAGTGTCCTCACTGCAAGAACCCTCGACAGACTGAAAAACACACCGAACTTAAATTTCGAAAGCTACCCACCCATTCTACATAAATTGTTGTTAATTGGAGGGTCAGTATTTAAATGTTGCTGCTTTGTTGGGAAGAATGAATCAAGAAAGGGTTAGACTTAAATTGGAATTTCACCACATTTCCCCAGTCACTCATAAATCCAGGAGGAGAGTATCAAAATGTTAAGGTTAAAGATTTTTAATTAAAAAGAAATATTAAGATATTAATCATATCGGCAAATGGATCAGAAAATGGGAACAAGCAGAGCCCGGGGAAGGAGAGACAGCAGAAAGTAACTATTTCAAACATCTGTCTCGCTCTGTCACTTAGCTTAATGTCCTGGGCCTGCTCAGACCAGCTCAGCTCTTTCCAAGCCTGCGATCCCCTCTCCCCGCTGTTCAATGATAGAGACTGCTACCAAAGGCAAGAGCAAGACGAGGCCAGTCGACCCGGAGAATCTCGGCCCCCTTGTATTCTAACTGTCCCCCGCCCAGCATCCAATGGCACTTTGACTGCCCGCTGTATTCTCTAAAAGAAAAGACTTGCATTTATGTAGCGCCTTTCCTCAACCTCCGGACATCCCAAAGCGCTTTACAGCCAATGAAGTACTTTTTGAAGTGTAGTCGCTGTTGTAATGTAGGAAAAGCCAATCTGCGCACAGCAAGCTCCCACAAACAGCAATGTGATAATGACCGGATAATCTGTTTTAGCGATGTTGGTTAAGGGACAAATATTGGCCCCAGGACACCGGGGAGAACGCTTCTTCGGAATAGTGCCGTGGTATCTTTTATCTCCACCTGAGACGGTGCCTCGGTTTAACGTCTCATCCGAAAAACAGCACCTCTGACAGTGCAGCACTCCCTCAGCACTGCACTGGGAGTGTCAGCCTAGATTTTGCACTCAAGTCTCCGGAGTGGGACTCGAACTCGCCATCACAAGGGTGCCACGAGCTATGCCAAGCTGATGTGATACATTCCATTCAGTGAGTGTAAACAGGAAGTGGTTTGGTCGACGGGCGTTCCCTAGAATAGAACTAAAGAGGAAATGAAATTAGAAAACATGAGAAAATTACAGCGGGGTCAGTCAGCATCTGAAAGAGAGAAAAAAAACTGACTCGTCAGAAGATTAAGGGGTGATCCAGTTGAGGTGTTTAAGAGGATTAAAGGATTCGATAGGGTAGAGATAGAGAGAAACTATTTCCTCTGGTGGGGGGAGTCCAGAACAAGGGGGCATGATTTTAAAATTAGAGCCAGGCCGTTCAGAGGAGATGTAAGGAAGCACTTCTTCACACAAAGGGTGGTGGAAATCTGGAACTCTCTCCCCCCAAAAAGCTGTTGAGGCTGGGGGGGGTGGTCAATTGAAAATTCCAAAACTGCGATTGATAGATTTTTGTTAGGCAAAGGGTATTAAGGGGTGAAGAACCAAGGCGGGTAGATGGAGTTAAGATACAGATCAGCCATGGTCTCATTGAATGGCGGAACAGACTCGAGGGGCTGAATGGCCTCCTCCCATTGCTATGTTAAATTTTCTGGATTATCTACTTAAGCCTTTAATGTAGGAAATATCTCGGGGCCCTTTAAACGCGAGCGTCAGGAAAGCCTTCAGACGCATTTTCGGGAAGGTTACGGGAGATAATTTGGGCCGTGTAGCACCCGTTTATTTCGGCGCTATGCTGCCACATAAGGATTGAATATGGGGTCCAAGGCGCTCGCGCATACTTCCGATGGGAAGTGCGCGGGACGCCATCTTGGTAAAGGACAAACAAGAGGCATCCTTTACCCAGGCCTGAAGCATATGCAAATGACGAATTAAAAAAAAAGGTAAATACTTACCATAATCACCGCCGCTCCCAGTCCCGAGATCTTTGACCTCCTAACTCCCTCCCGACCTCCAGACCCCCCCCCACCCCGCGATCTCCCCTCCCGACCTCCTAGCCCCCCCCCCCCACAGCACTCCCGACTCCCCAGCGGCACTCCCGAGCACTGCACTCTCCCCCCACCAAACCCCGATCACAGACTCCGAGGCCCACCCGTTCCTCCTCCAGACCCTCCCCGCGATCGCTTACCTGCAAATCAGAGCACTAACCCACGCGGCCTCCGCTCGCAGCGCCCTCTACATTAGGGTGAGGTGGGAGGCCCCACGGTCCGGGACGCCTCGGGCCTCACCCTTTTGAGCGTGGGCTGTTAACACTGAAAACAGACCCTCCTGAATAACCCCCCAACACCCCTCACTACATCTTTTCTAATTGTCCGGGTTCGTTTAACCCGAGTTGACTGCAGGCTCCGAGTTCTCAAGATCAAAGAATAAAACCCTGGTGTGGTTAAAGGCAGAAACTTAGTGTCAAGTGTGTTTGACCTGCTCACTGATGTGGGCTTTGGTCCCTTGGAAAATTTAGCAAAGCAATTAGTGAACCAGCGTGGTTATAAAAACACACTTAGACGCTGTTACTCCTGCAACATGTCAGTCTGCTTCCTCTGGGCCAGCAGCCAGCTCGAGCCCATGTACAGACACTTTGAGACAAGTCTCACCGTCTAGCTCCTCGCTGAATCCGTTTTGTTCCGATGAGTATACTTGACAGCGATTACAACCTAATTTACACTCATCTGTGCTCCTCACCCCGCCTCCTGTAGGACTCTTAACCACCCTAAGGGCGACACATCACACTTCAACACAAAGACTGAAAGTGGAACTCGCCAACACAGGGAGTGGTCGGGGTGGAGAGGGTAGATGCATTTAAGGGCAAGCTGGCTAAGCACATGAGGGAGGAAGGAACAGAAGGAAATGCTGATGGGGGTGAGATGTGGTAGTGTGGGAGGAGGCTGGTGTGGAGCATAAACACCGGCACGGACCGGTTGGGCTGAATGGCCTGTTTCTGTGCTGTAAACTCTTACGTATGATAGAAAGCTGGTGCTGGCTCTACTTCATCACAACGCATGGACTTTTGTGGCTGTATTCTTAATGGTGAAACCCAGGCCCATTGGAGCGGTAGCATAGTGATTATGTTACTGGAGTACTGAGCTAGAGATAGAAGTTCAAATCCCACCACAGCAGCTGGGAATTGAAATTCAATTAAATAAATTTGGACTGAAAAGCTAGTATCAGTAATGGTGACCATGTAACTACCAGATTGTTGTAAAAGCCAATCAGGTTCACTAATGTCCCTTAGGGAAGGAAATCTGCTGCCCTTACCCGGTCTGGCCGATACATAACTCCAGACCCACAGCAATGTGGTTGACTCTTAACAGCCCTCTGAAATGGCCTAGCAAGCCACTCAGCTAATGGTCAATAAATGCTGGCCTTGCCAGTAACACCACATCCTATGAGTGAATAAAAAAACCATTGGCCAGGGCAGGACAGCACCAAGACTGGAGAGAGAAGGAAAGATGAGGCAAATCAAGATGTAGTGGTCAGGGGACAACCAAGCTTAGTTTTCAACAGCCTGGAGACCGTAGGACGAAGGGTAAGGCCAAGGGGTGTGAGGACCATCGTTTTGAGAACCTGGGATAGAATGAGTTAGGGCAGAAGTCCAGGCGACGGCTGCAGATCCCATCCATGATAACACGGAGAAGGTTAAGGGGAGATTTAATAGAGCTGTTCAAAATTATGACGGGTTTTGATAAGAGTAAATAAGGGGAAACTGTTTCCAGTGACAGGGTGGGTCGGTAACCAGAGGACACAGGTTTAAGGTAAAGAAACCGGGGGGGGGGGGGGGGGGGTTGGAGGATGAGGAGAATTTTTTTTACGCAGCGAGTTGTGATGATCTGGAACACACTGCCTGAAAAGGGCGGTGGAAGCAGATTCAATAGTAACTTTCAAAAGGGAATTGGAGAAATGTGCAGGGCTGTGGGGAAAGAGCAGGGGGGAGTGGGACCAATTGGAGAGCTCTTTCAAAGGGCCGGCACAGGCACGATGGGCCGAGTGGCCTCCTCCTGTGCTGTACGTTTCTTCTCAGGGTGCAGGTGATGCTGATAAGGCCTCATTTATTGCCCATCCCTAGTTTCCGAGGGCATTACAAGTAGTGTGGGACTGGAGTCACGTGTAGGCCAGACCAAGTACATGTCGCAGTTTCCTTTCCCTGAAGGGGATTAGTGAACCAGTTGGGTGTTTATGGCAATCTGACACCTTTTACAGTCATTTGATCTAGTGCCAGAAGACCGGTCTCATGCTACAAACTATAATCAGTTGCAGAAGACGGTGAATGGGACATTCTAACTTTTAAAAGCTATTTTTAAATATCAGGAAAGAAATACACGATGAAAGGACTATTACACCAGAAGCTGTGAACTGGGCGATAGATTTTCAATGTTAAATTGGCTTCAGTCAGTGACTGTCCGATTTCTAGCATTCTCGCACAATGTCCTCCCTCATCGATAGTTCAGACAATGTCGATATAAACAGGCCACAGTGGAAAGATGGTTAAAATTCAGATCCAGTCACACAGAACACCGCTTAAAATGAAACCGTGACAGCGAGACAGGTTCAAACTAGTAAAAGGGAAGTTTAGAAGTAATAGCAAAGAGATCTTCCTGCAAAGAGTGATCAGCACGTGGAGTGGACTCCTGGGTGCAAGAAAGTAGATCGAGAGAAACTATTTCCGCTGGTTGGGGATTCTAGGACTAGGGGGCATCGTCTAAAAATTAGAGCCAGACCTTTCAGGAGTGACATTAGGAAACACTTCAACACACAAAAGGTGGTAAAAGTTTGTCACTCTCTTCTGCAAACTGCAACTGATGCTAGATCAATTGTTAATTTTAAATCTGAGATTGATAGATTTATGTTAACCAAAGGCGTTAAGGGATGCGGGGCAAAGGCGGGTGTACGGAGTTAGGTCGCAGATCAGCCGCGGTCTCACTGGATGGCGGAGCAGGCTCGAGGGGCTGAATGGCCTCCTCCTGTTCCTGTGTTCCGAAAGGAAAGAGCTTGCCTTCCCTGACCTCAGGGCACCCCAAAGCGCTTCACAGCCAAAGCAGTACTTCTCGAAGTGTAGTCGCTGTTGCAATGCAGGGAAAAGGCAGCAGCCAATCTGTGCACGGCAAGATCCCACAGACAGCAATGAGATAAACGGCCAGGCAATCTGTTGTTAATGATGTCGGCTGAGAGGTAAATATTGGCCAGGGTAGGGCAAGTAGAGAAAAGGAAACCGTTTTGAGGAGCAGTCGGATGGTGTGATGGCGGAGGGAAATGCAAGGGCTGTCTGGAGGCATGAGTTACGACGGGCTGAATGGCCGCCATCATCCACGTTCATCTTGTGATTTCAAAGCGAACATTAGATTTCGAAGCGCAAGGATCCTGAAGCTTACACTGGATATAATTGCACAAGTTTTAATATATTACAGTCACACTTTTTTAAAAAAACAACAGGAATGGCTTAATATTGAGCAGAAATCTTAAAAATAAGACGTAGGAGCAGGAGTCGGTCATTCGGCCCCTCGAGCCTGCTCCACCATTCAATGAGATCATGGCTGATCTGATCTTGGCCTCAACTCCACTTCCCTGCCCGCTCCCCATAACCCTAGACTCCCTTATCGTTCAAAAATCTGTCTATCTGCACCTTAAATATATTCAATGACTCCGCCTCCACAGTCCATTATATAAATATAAATCCCACTGGTCTTTTTGACCATGAGTTCTCGACTTCTCGTAGCAGATAAGCTTGGTGTAGTGAATGGCAATAGATTGGGAGAAGGGGAAGTGCAACGAGACCTGGGTGTCCTTGTGCACCAGTCGCTGAAGGTAAGCATGCAGGTGCAGCAGACGGTTAAGGCGGCAAATGGTATGTTGGCCTTCGTAGCGAGAGGGTTCGAGTACAGGAGCAAGGATGTCTTGCTGCAGTTGTACAGGGCCTTGGTGAGACCGCACCTTGAGTATTGTGTGCAGTTTTGGTCGCCTTATCTGAGGAAGGATGTTCTTGCCATGGAGGGAGTGCAGCGAAGATTCACCAGACTGATACCTGGGATGACAGGAATGACGTATGAGGAGAGATTGGGTTGATTGGGCTTATACTCGCTGGAGTTTAGAAGATTGAGAGGGGATCTCATTGAAACTTATAAAATTCTAACAGGACTGGACAGACTAGATACAGGAAAGATGTTCCCAATGGTGGGGGAGTCCAGAACCAGGGGTCACAGTCTAAAGATAAGGGGTAAGCCATTTAGGACAGAGATGAGGAGGAATTTCTTCACCCAGAGAGTGGTGAACCTGTGGAATTCTCTACCACAGAAGGCAGTAGAGGCCAATTCATTAAATATATTCAAGGAGGAGTTAGATATATTTCTTAAGGCTAAAGGGATCAAGGGATATGGGGAGAAGGCAGGGACAGGGTACTGAATTTAGATGATCAGCCATGATCTCATTGAATGGCGGAGCAGGTTCAAGGGGCCGAATGGCCTACTCCTGCTCCTATCTTCTATGTTTCTATGTTTCTAGTTGCTGCACTACCACTGCCTGACAGCAGAGGGCGCTGAGCTCACACCGGCCGATTAACACTGGATTCTTATCCTGGCAGTGCCTCAGCCTTCAATAGCAGTCCACTCTCTTTGAGTTGCCCTGTCACATCCTAATACAGTGTAGAATTTGATTTTTGATCAGCTACGTGTCTGACACACTCAGAAATCCATTACAGTATAAAATGCACATCCCCCCCCCCCCCCATTCCCCCAACCCCCATGTGACTAAGCCCAGGGAACTGAGGCACAGTTCGGCAATGGCCAAGGTTGAGGGACCACCCTCGCGCCCCCGACCCCCAAGTGTACACGAGGGTTACTCCTGGAGCGTAAACAACTAAAACCGCACAGCTCTCTCCCGGTGCCCTGGGCCAATATTTATCCCTCAACCAACATCACTAAATAATAACAGATGATCTGGTCATCATCACATTGCTGTTTGTGGGAGCTTGCTGTGCGCAAATTAGCTGCCGCGTTTCTCCACATTACAACAGTGACTCCACTTCAAAAAGTACTTCATTGGCTGTAAAGCGCTTTGGGACATCCTGAGGTCGTGAAAGGCGCTACAGAAATGCAATTTCTTTTCTTTCTAATCCGCTTCTGCCCCAGACAGATTTCACCCCCCTCTCCCCATGCCTCCGGAGTGTTGCTTGTCCCAGCCACTCCAATGCAATATCACAGGATGATCTTGCAGATGCTTCACCCCAACTTTTGGAACCCTCTCCTCAAACCACTTCACCAGCCAACTTTCTCCCTACTTTCAAAAGTCTCCTAAAAATATATATATATATATATCTGGTGAAAGGCTCCTACATAAATACAAGATTTTCTTTCTTTCAGTAGTAACAGCAAGTGTCGCCCAAGTGGTAACGTGTCTTTGCATTCATTTCCGAATTGTAGTTTGAGATCAGACAGCTGAGGGCCCACCTCGCCCAACAGGACCTGGACCTTGCCGCCGAGAGGGAGGCGGCGATGCAAATGCACCACGTCTGGGACAAGCAGAGCAGCAAGTTCCAAGTGGTCGACGGGTCGACGGCCGGGGTGTCCGATGACGAGAGCCCCGACAGCATCATCGATCCGCGCCAAACACAAAGTAAGGGACCCCGGCGGAGCCCGTCGAAGTGGTACTTGTCTTTTCCTTTTAGCATTACGAAAGCACGTGTCCAGGACCACCACCGAGGTTGAAAGGGGAGGGAAGAGAAGGCGAGGTAACTCGGGACATACTGAGCTATCGACTGCTTGCAATCTTTAGGCATTTCAAGCCCCAAGTTGGATTTTAGAAGCCTGAAGATTGCAGTAGGAAGGGAAGGCTGAGGAAGGGGAGGAGTTCCACATGTCTTCTATGTTTCTATAGGGATCAAGGGATATGGGGAGAAACAGGGACAGGGTACAAAATTTGGATGATCAGCCATGATCTCATTAAATGGCGGAGCAGGCTCGAGGGGCCGAATGGCCTACTCCTGCTCCTATCTTCTATGTTTCTAATTTAGAAGTTTGAAGTAATCAAGTAGAATAGGAGATGGTCCGGGAGCTACAGGTTACTTATATTTTACAGGTCTTGCGAAGCTTTCTCTTTATTACAAGTTTCAGTCCTACAGGCCATCGCACCATTGGGAAAATTACAATGGCCCGTCATTTCCGAGAGGAGGCTCCCTGCGTGCGGAGGCCGCCTATCGGAAAAAAATCTACGCTCTTATCCGAGGGCTCCCGAGGTCTGGACACTTCTGCTCCTGGGCCTCTCCACACTCGAAGTGCGCAGGGCCCACGTACCCCAGGGGCGCAGGCGGTTCGCAATCGTCCCTGGGATCACCTGGGCCAGGCCAGCCAATAGGAGAAAGGAATCTCCCTTCATACTTTTGACAGATAGACCCGTCAAATATATGAATGGAGATCACCCCAAAAAAACACTAAAACATTAAATACATTTTTTTAAACCACCACATTTTTTAAATGAGTAAAAATTAAATTAAATTAAAGATTTTAAACAAAAATTTAATTTTTGAAAAAAATAATTGAAGTTTTTTAGGGGGCTAAAAAATAAACTTACCTTTATTAAAAGTATTTTTAAATGATAAATGAGTGAAAATGTTTTTTTTTTACTTTTTTCAACTCTTATGCTGGTAAAAGCAGGCCTTACGCTTTCACCAGGTGTAATATTTCTAAGGGTTTTCTGCGGGCGGAGGTTCTGCAGAAAGCGGAACTCTCCCCCTCACAGAGGCCCTTCTCCAGGGCAGGCATCCGACCTGTCGAAAGCATTCTTGACAGATCGGAAATGCCGTTTTTCAGCGCGTACGCACCCGTAGGCATCGGAATATATGGCCCATTATAACAGTTCATCTTATCCTTGGAAATATTACAGATCATCTAACCACTGGGGACATTACAGACCATTTCAACACTAGGGATATTACAAGCTCCACTGGAAATATCACTGACAATCTCACCACTAGGAATATTACAATCCTTCTTACCACATTTGTTAAAAGGATCCATTCCACCACTATAGATATTGCAATCTTTTTTCCAACGGAGTCATTAAAGTCAATCTCACCATTAGGAATGTTACAGTCCAGTGTACACTAGTGTACCTCAAAATCCTGCAACATCTTATTCATTATTGATATACCCTTAAAATTAACATTTTTAGAAATGTCCAAATCCTTCAATTACAGTGCTCAGAGTTTGATTACAATGACAGTGAGTCACAGCAGTAGAGTGCTGAACTATAATATAAAGTTGTGCAAGGGACACAATTAACATTCGGAAATACGGGTTCTGAGTGTTTTTGTAAGCAGAACTTTTACAGAATTGATAGCCAAGTGATATGTTTTGCTGTTAAAACTGATAGTCTGTCGTTAAACTCTCTGAAGCTTGATCCCAAAAGCTGACACCGAGGACTAGATTTTGCTGATGACGGGGTTACCCCGCAAATGTACATCGGAAGATTGCAGTCCAACTGCTCACCGAATCAACAGATGGAAGATTGTGGGCAATGGATCTGAGAATTTCCAAAGTACATTCTATGGCACACTGAGACCTTACCATGTGCCAGATCCAGCTACCATTTTAAGGAGCACAGTGGGCACTGAAACTACCCTGTAGGAACTGAACACAGCTGCAGTCATCCATCTGGGCCAATACACCGGTTGCTTCAGCACCTTGGACAGTGGACCATCTGCCTCGTGCTGTAGTTAACTTGAATGCCTGGCATCAGTGCCAGCCCCCTTATGTGCCACGCTGATGCCAGGCATGCAGTATATCAGTGACCATTGCTAGTAAGAGGAGGCAGAGGGTGTGGCTTTGGATTGCAGTTAAACAGTCAACGGAAGATTGGGAGTAAGTCACTTTGAGACCTGTTTTTCTACATTAAAGGCACGATATAAATGCTAATTATTGTTGTTCTACTCCGATTGCGCTTCATCAGTCTTTGTTCCTCTCATTCCCAGACATCTTATGAATTTCCCAACAATGCTCCCAATGTTCTCAATACCCCCAACTCCATTGAGTAACCTCCACCCCACAAACACGTAACACGGACTGGAATGTGTTTTGATAGTTCACCTCATAGAAACATAGAAGATAGGAGCAGGAGTAGGCCATTCGGCCCCTCGAGCCTGCTCCGCCAATGTGATCATGGCTGATCATCCAAATTCAGTACCCTGTCCCTGCTTTCTCCCCATATCCCTTGATCCCTTTAGCCTTAAGAAATATACCCAACTCCTTCTTGAATATATTTAATGTATTGGCCTCTACTGCCTTCTGTGGTAGAGAATTCCACAGGTTCACCACTCTCTGGGTGAAGAAATTCCTCCTCATTTCTGTCCTAAATGGCCTACCCTTTATCCTTAGACTGTGACCCCTGGTTCTGGACTCCCCGACCATCGGGAACATCCTTCCTGCATCTAGTCTGTCCAGTTCTGTCAGAATTTTATAAGTTTCAATGAGATCCCCTCTCATTCTTCTAAACTCCAGCGAGTATAAGCCCAATTGACCCAATCTCTCCTCATACGTCATTCCTGCCATCCCAGGTATCAGCCTGGTGAATCTTCGCTGAACTCCTTCCATGGCAAGAACATCCTTCCTCAGATAAGGCGACCAAAACTGCACACAATACTCAAGATGTGGTCTCACCAAGGCCCTGTACAACTGCAGCAAGACATCCTTGTTCCTGTACTCAAACCCTCTCGCTACGAAGGCCAACATACCATTTGCCTTCTTAACCGCCTGCTGCACCTGCATGCTTACCTTCAGCGACTGGTGCACAAGGACACCCAGGTCTCGTTGCACTTCTCCTTCTCCCAATCTATTGCCATTCAGATAATAATCTGCCTTCCTGTTTTTGCCACCAAAGTGGATAACCTCACATTTATCCACATTATATTGCATCTGCCATGTTTCTGCCCAATCACCCAACATGTCCAAATCATCCTGGAGTTTCTTGACATCCTCCACACAGCACACACGCCCACCCAGCTTTGTGTCGTCTGCAAATTTGGAGATATTACATCTAGTTCCCTTGTCTAGATCATTAATATATATTGTGAACAGCTGGGGTCCTAGGACCGATCCCTGCGGTACCCCACTAGTCACTGCCTGCCACTCGGAAAAAGACCCGTTTATTCCAACTCTTTGCTTTCTGTCTGCCAACCAGTTCTCTATCCAAGTCAATACCTTGCCCCCAATCCCATGTGCCTTAACTTTACACGCTAATCTCTTATGCGGGACCTTATTGAAAGCCTTCTGAAAGTCCAGACACACGACATCCACTGATTCAAGACGTTAACTAAACTTCTGAATGGCAGCCTTGTCGTGTGCTTCCCCGCTACGCGTTACTCTATTTGGTTTCTCACTGAAGACCCCAAGTGAATGACGGGCCCACAGTGCAGAGCACCAACGTGGAAAAGGAGTCGACGTGGAGACAAGATCATTCAGCAAGAAGTGGATTGTTAATTGTGTGCTTGGGTTTAAAAACCTGAGGAAGTAAAGATTGAGGGAGGTGAGGGAGTGGTTATGTTACTGGACTAGTAATCCAGAGGCCTGGACGAATGATCCAGCATGAACTCACATGAGTTCAAATCCCAGTTTTGCGAATTTGAATTCAGTTTGAAGAATCTGGAAATAAAGAGCTGATATCAATAAAAGTGACCGTGAACCTGTCGGATTGTTGTAAAAACCCAGCTGGTTCACTCATGTCCCTTTCAGGGAAGGAAACCTGCTGTCCTTACCCGGTCTGGGCCTCCATGTGACTCCAGTCCCACACCAACACGGTTGACTCTTAACTGCCCCCTGAAGTGGGCCTAGCGAGGCACTCGGTCACATCAAACCCGCTACCAGTGGTTCAAGAATGTCCTCCACCGCCATCTCAGGGCAGCTGGCAATGGGCAATAAATGCCAGCCTTGCCAGCAATGCCCATATCTCGAGATTTAAATTAAATAAACAAAAGTTTTATAGGAAATTTTGGGCTAAGTCTCGATCTCAGCACATTGTAGACTGACATTTCTGAGGAACAGGAAAGGAGGGTTTAGAAGAGCAATGATTTACCCCGAAAGTCCCCCTTTAATCTCAGAGCTCATTTAGTGTCATTAATGTGGTTGAGAGGCTGGGTGTGATAATCCGAGGATTGCACTGTATCCACAATCCAGTCCGTCTGGAGCAGCATAAAGGATTGTCTTTTTATTCATGTGCTTGCCATCAATAATGTAGTAGCAAAGGAGGCGCGGCATAAATGATTCAATCTGGCTTTTTGAAGCAAATTCTTAGATTCAAAATAGTTACCAACAACAGGAGATTTGGTTGACTCTATAAAGGCAACTGCTACAGTTTGAGACCCTGAATATTCCTACCACCCCCATAGAAAGCCGACTGTACATTCAAAGGGAAGCTTTTCTTGTTGCCTTTAGTGAGACTCTGCTGTAGAGAGTTAGACGGCATGTAAATTATGAATCATGAATGAGAGGAGTATGGAGTCTTTTTACATCGAGTATCTAGTGCAGCTCCAGCCCGTCCCGTGTAGCCACATCTAGTCCTGAGGAGTTGCCTTAGGCTGCATCAAGGCCTCTCGATAGAACTCCAACATTAGCGCAGTACACACTTCTGACTGGAGGCATTGAGAGGGAAACAGAGGCCAGAAAAGCTTTTAAGGATCTATGAAACCTAGGCAAACGATTATGCTCTCCTTGTATGTCAGGTTAGATAGCTATCTCTGGAGTGCAGCTATTTCAGGTACAGAGCGCTTGGTGTTTTGGGCCTTGTAGTGAGGGGCGAGCGGTCCGCAGAAAACATCTGTTTCTTTCACCTGCCAACCGCAAGCTGTTGTGAGAGAGGCGAGGCCCGCAGCCGCAGAGGTCCCGGGGGCTGGCTGTGAACCCAGACAGGCTAGGCTCCTGACAAACTACATCAATGCAAGAGTACTTTTCCGGGACAAGCAATACTCAGAAGGAACAATGCATCTGAAGTGATTCTCTTTGAAGGGGCCCTTCTCCCTACTGTTACGTTGTTGAACAAAAATGTACTAAGTGGCATTTGTTTTTTTTTTAAATGAGTTATGATAAGAAATCATAAATGATGGGTTATTTTGCCCATATCAAGGTTTGAGATTTCCCAGTATCCCAATTTATCTTCACACCCAAACCCCAAGATAATGATATCGCTTCTGCTTAATTTTTCCTTCCTGTGATGATCAGTTTTCCTTCCAATGTGATTCCCTCTTCTCCTGAAAGATGCTTACTCTCCCTTGGAGCACAGCGTCAAAATCGCCAGCACCCGGCCTAAGAGGCCATTCTAAATGTGAGTGTTGGCGAGCCCTTTGAATGTGCACGACTATCACAGACGAGCCGTATCTTGTCCTCATTTAGTGCTCGTGGACTTTCAACACCAACAACTCGCATTTATGTGGCGCCTTTAACGCAGTGAAACGGCCCAAGCCGCTTCACAGGGACACCCTGAGGTCACTGAAGAAAGACTTGCATTTCTATAGCGCCTTTCACGACCTCAGGACGTCCCAAAGCACTTTACAGCCAATGAAGTACATTTTGGAGTGTAGTCACTGTTGTAATATAGGAAACGCAGCAGCCAATTTGCGCACAGCAAGCTCCCACAAACAGCAATGTGATAATGATGAGATCATCTGTTTTTAGTGATGTTGACTGAGGGATAAATATTGGCCCCAGGACACCAGGGAGAACTCCCCTGTTCTTTTTCGAAATAGTGCTGAGAGATCTTTTACGTCCACTTGAGAGAGAGAGCAGACGGGTTCTTGGTTTAACGTCACATCCGAAAGATGGTACCTCCGACAGTGCAGCACTCCCTCAGTGCTGCACTGGGAGTGTCAGCCCAGATTTTTGTGCTCAAGTCCCTGGAGTGGGACTCAGAGGCGAGGGTGCTGCCCACTGAGCCACGGCTGACGTGGCAAAAGGCGCTTTATAAATGCAGGTCCTCCTGTCTTTCTTTTTGAATTGGCCTCGGGGGGGGGGGGGGGGGGGGGTTTAATCCTCCCTCAAAAGATGACATGGCTGGTGGGCGGGTGTGGGGAGCACAGAGGATCATGTTGCTTATTTGCAACATGACCGAGTGGGACAGACTCGATGGGCCAACTGGCCTATTTCTGTCCATCTATTTCGTAGGCGGGGTGGCGGATGAAGGTCAGAGAATGGTGCAGCATCAACAATACTGATGTGAACCCAATGATGGGTCAAATATAGGAGCAAAAAAAAAAAAAGAGGGCCTGACAGAGATGATGGGAAGATTCATAATATATGAAAGGGGGACGATCCAGGGCATTGGACAGGTGATTATAAAGTTCCCTGAAATCTTTGCTTCTCTCATGGGATATTGACAAAGCCAAGGGGGGTTGGAGTGGAGGGGGTTGTTTGGGTAAACACACCATGAGTTTTGCTTTGAATCTGAGAATGCTGAGAAGTTAAAGTAATAAAGAAGCTTGTGTCTGGGGAGCGGGGTTCTGTCAAAGCCTGTCAGGACAGAGAAAGGTTTGTCAGTGCAGTATTGGCATTCTCTTACCAGCTCATCCCCACCCCGTCCCAGGAGGTTCATTAATGGGCTGTCTTACCCAGCTTGCTTTTGAAATGGACAGAAGCTCACAGCCGTCCGTTACATTACAGTGCTTATATCTGAGCAGAAAATAACCCTGTCTGTTTGGCTACAGGGAAAGACGGTGAACTGGTTTCCAATTTGCAAACGGCTCAATGATTCATTGGTGCCTTAAAGAGGAAGCCTTGCCAGAACCCATTTAAAGAGAATTCGCCTTGAGGACCCCTTTTCACCCAGTGCAGTCGCCAGGCGTGATTGGTGGGAGAATTACCCAATCACCTCCATTCTTGCCAGGAATAGTGGGATCATTATATGCAGCGGGAGAGCAGAGGGGCCAAATTCTGAGTCCGATTTCAGGACAATCTCTAGGAAATTCCTCCCCGACTCTCTAACGCAATCGATCAGCCTCCAGGATTCCAGAGATACCGTCGGGTTTTTCATTCCCAGGTGAATAAGCCGAACGGCTCCTCCTCACCGGTCAATAACCTTTGAACCTGTGAGTGGACTCGAGGCCCAGAATTCTGCCCCAGTGTCGGGCACATCTTGGGCGGTGATGTTGGGTTTGAGCACGAGAACCCTGTTCTGCCATAATTCAACCTCGTGGAGAAGGGGCCGGGATATTCTGACGAGGTGGAGGGGGAGGGGGTGGTGTGGGCAAATCTACGTCAAGGAGGCAGGGCTGGGTTCCATTGTGGGCCTAATAAAGGCCTCAGAACGCGATGGGGATTGATTACCGTGCAGGTGTGGCTTGAGTGCTCCTTTTGGGGCTGTAGAGTTGCCAATTGGTCCCTTTGAGAAATTTCCAGTGGTTCAGTTAGTAGCGCCCCTCGCCTCTGAGTCAGAAGGTCGTGGGTTCAAGTCCCACTCCAGAGACTTGAGCGCAAAAATCTAGGCTGACACTCCCAATGCAGTGCTGAGGGAGTGCCGCACTGTCGGAGGTGCCGTCTTTCGGATGAGATGTTAAACCGAGGCCCCGTCTGCTCTCTCAGGTGGGCGTAAAAAATCCTGTGGCACTATTTCGAAGAAGAGCAGGGGAGGAGTTCTCCCCGGTGTCCTGGGGCCAACATTTATCCCTGTCAACATCACTAAAAACAGATTAGCTGGTCATTATCACATTGTTGTTTGTGGGAGCTTGCTGTGCGCAAGTTGACCGCTGCGTTTCCCACATTACAACAGTGACTGCACTTCAAAAAAAAGTACTTCATTGGCTGTAAAGCGCTTTGGGACGTCCGGTGGTTGTGAAAGGCGCTATAGAAATGCAAGTCCTTTTTTCCCCCCCACCTGCATTTGCTGCATCAGAGTGGCATGGAGGTGATGCAACATTCCAGGCCTCACTTGGCCCATACAGGAGTGATGTACCTGCCCCAACTATGTTGATCACCCCCATCCTTTGCTCTGGGCAACCGTGGGTTCCGCTCCTCCGCACTATCGCCAGCGGAACTGGAACTTAGGCCGCTGGAAGTTCGGCCCCGCTTTCTTTCGATGAGGGACCCGATGATGCTACTCCCCGCTGGGTGAAGTCCCGTTGAAGTCATTTGTTTGGAGCCCTGAGTAAACTCTTTCTTATCCGGCACCTATAGGCCCAGGATGGTGCCGGTTGATGAAAAATTCTGGATAACAGAGAACTACCAAGGCAATTTTTAACACAAATAAAAATTTTAAAAATCGAGAAATGTACTGTATAATTGGGTACTCACCAACAGAATGTTCCGTTAAATGTATGGTAGAATCGGCAAGATTACCGGTTATTGAGGGGTTGTTTTGTATTGAGATACAGGAAACTCTTTTTTTATCCGGCACCGACGGGACCGGCGTGGTGCCGGTTGATCAAAAAGTCCGGATTACAGAGAGGTATAGTTAAAAGGTACGAGAGCCCCGTACACAGCCACAGATCCAGGAGTCCCTGTTGCACGGCCACAGGTGCAGGAACCCCGGTTACACGGCCACTAATATATAGTAAAACTTACCTGAACCTACTCCTGAATTTTGCCGGTTAAGAGAGAGTTTCCTGTACTCGAGTCTCACAGACCCTCTGGCTGGGTACTGTTCAGATTTGAGATGAAACTTCTGAACAGCGGTCAAATTGCATTTACACGATAACAGGCCTGAAACGGCTCAAGATCTGATTCCTTATTCATTTTTCAGCAATAAACAGGAACCGGGCAAGTTTAAAAATGCAGTATCTCTACAAAGGTACAAGAATAAGCTTTTCAGTCTAAATTATACATGAGGCGAAATGGGGGAAACTCACGATTACTTCCATAAATGTTACATTCACTTCCAATTGGTTTCACCGAATGTTGGGTTCAATTCTTGCACTTAAATATTGCAGGTCTGTTTACATATTTATAGAGATACATAGAAGCGTAAATAGTTTTTTGCTGTCTTTTGCTAATACCGATGAAGTGTAGAGTGTAGTCTCAATCTAAGACTGGAGCCGGACCCATATCTGGAGATGCTTATCCATCCAGTCCACCACAGGCTACAAGAAAAATTGCATCATTCGAAACTGGCAATCCTTTTACCTCTAGCCTACGAATGATCTGTCTCCATCTTCCTTATTTATAGAATCATAGAAATTTACAGCACAGAAGGAGGCCATTCGGCCCATCGTGTCTGTGCCGGCCGAAAAAGAGCTCTCCAGCCTAATCCCACTTCGCAGCTCCTGGTCCGTAGCCTTGCAGGTTACGTCACTTCCAAATGCATATCCGTGTACTTTTTAAATGCGACGAGGGTCTCTGCCTCTACCACCCTTTCAGGCAGTGAGTTCCAGACCCCCACCACCCTCTGGGTGAAAACATTTCTCCTTAACTCCCCTCTAATCCTTCTACCAATTACTTTCAATCTATGCCGCTGTCTAAGAACATAAGATTGATTCCTGGGATGAGAGGGTTGTGTCCCATGAGGAGAGATTGAGTAGATTGGGCCTGTACTCTGCGGAGTTTAGAAGGAGAGGTGATCTCATAAAACATATAATATTATGAGGGGGATTGACAGAGTAGATGCTGAACGGTTGTTTCTCCTGGCTGGAGAGTCTAGAACTAGGGGGCATAGTCTCAGGAAAAGGGGTTGGCTAATTCTCCTAATTCTTATGTTCTAAATAGGAGCTGTTATAACTTGGGACCATGAAATGTAAAGGTAAAAACAACAACAACTTGTCTTTATATAGCACCTTTAACATAGTAAAACATCCCAAGGCGCTTCACAGGAGTGTTATAAAACAAAATTTGACTCCGAGCCTCATAAGGAGAAATTAGGGCAGATGGCCAAAAGCTTGGTCAAAGAGGTCGGTTTTAAGGAGCGTCTTAAAGGAGGAAAGAGAGGTGGAGAGGTTTAGGGAGGGAATTCCAGAGCTTAGGGCCCCGACAGCTGAAGGCACGGCCGCCAATAGTTGAGCGATTAAAATCAGGGATACTCAAGAAACCAGAATTAGAGGAACGCAGATATCTCAGGGCGTTGTGGGGCTGGAGGAGGATACAGAGATAGGGAAGGGGGCGAGGCCAAGGAGGGATTTGAAAACAAGGATGAGAACTTTAAAATCGAGGTGTTGCTTAACCGGGAGCCAATGTAGGTCAGTGAGCACAGGGGGTGATGGGCGAACGGGACTTGGTGCGAGTTAGGACACGGGCAGCAGAGGTTTGGATGACCTCAACTTTACGTAGGGTAACAAGTACGAGGCCAGTCAGGAGTGCATTGGAATAGTCAAGTCTAGCGGTAACAAAGGCCCTTAAATAGTGAGGAAATGTGTGTATTGGTGAGTTCTAGATCAGATGATCAGTTCAATGTTGTGCAGCAGTATTGCAGAGAAAATGATCCTGACAATGACGGACTGGAGCCGAAAGCGGTGTTTACCAGAATTGACTCAATGATATGAGTCCTAGTTCTGTTAAAGGGAGAGTTCCACAATGTGCTTCACGTGTCGCATTTTATTTTCCAGAAGCAGCCATGAGGGACGATATGAACAATTACATCAGCCAGTACTACAGTGAACCAAGCAGCGGTGGGTACAATACAATCCCCTCCCTCTCCCCCCCCACACGGTCTCCTCAATGCACCAGAAACCCTGCTCAGATTTCAACCCTCCCCCAACTAACAACACCTTGGCTCTGTTGACAGAACCAACAGATGGGCCGCAAAAGGCAAATTTAGGAAGGGCTTTGCCACAAAGAGTGATCAGCGGGTGGAATGGGCTTCTGGGTAGGGCAGTCATATCAGGAGTAGGCCATCCAGCCCCTCAAAGCCTGCTCTGCAAACTCTAACTCTCCCTAACTATCTGAACGCACGTCACAATCAAGGCCACTGGTTGAAGATTCAGTGGCCGTCAACCAGTGGCCTCCGTTATAAAGGGACTGAATCCCCAAAACACTGGTAAAAATCCTAGGATCCCATCAAAACTGACTCTGACTTATTCAATCACCATTAACCAGCAGGCTTTGTAATAATGATTGTCCCATTGGCTAGAACAGGCCCCAAATGGACCCCGTGCCTTTATCAGATATATGTGTCCAGTTTAGTGACTGCACTAACCCATGGTTGAGTACCATTTAATGATTTCATTTGCTGGGTAGCTGACTAATGGTACAGGATTTTGGATTGTATTAATCACAAATTATCAATACAACCCAAATGGTTAACTTCCTAAACAGGATGCTCACCCTGATTAATTGGTTGTCACCCTCGACTGGTCCCTAACCTACAACACCTGAAAACTGTTGAGAACGTACAAACCCAAAATAATCTAATTGCCAAACGTGCCAGCTCCGACTGGGTAACAAACGCCTCCACTTTACGTTCATTTGCTCTTGAACTCTGCTATGCTGTATATATTTCTACCAACATGGAGAGGAATTTCATGATTTTTTTCCCCCCCCCTTCTTGGCTACGGGTGTTTTCCTCTGGAATTTGTTGGCCCTTCCCAGGAGATTACATGGAGGAGGGTAGGAAGGGTCTAGTCACAATGCTCTGGCCATCATGGTGTGAGGGGCCGGCTTGATGGACCAGCTGGCCTTTTCCTGCCCGTCATTTTCAGATGTCCCTATTGTGTTTTTGCTTACTTTACCGATGCGCTTTTGGAGGTGCAACACCGTTGTTTTATCTGATTGATGGAGTTACATTATCCCCCAGGGAGGGGGTAAGTGGGCTTTCTTTGGGGGCGTTAGTGGATTTAAGACGATGTGCCTCAGAACCAAGTCTGCCCTCTGTGGCAGACTCAGTGATCCGATACCCGAACCAGGCAGGTCCTCTTCGCAGTATGTCAGGGCTCTGTTGATGATTGATCAGCAAGTCTGGTTCACCGACGGAAAGCAAAGGGCTTGGGCCAGTCACTGGGAGGCTGGGACTCTTCACACTCGGCCCTAGATAACCTTGCGGCTCAATGGCCCACTGACTGGGGTGGTCCTAGCTGGATGAGCAGAGAGAAGCTTACCTACGTCCCGCCTTGATAATCTGCACAGCTTTAACTGGTTCAGCTTCAGCAGTGACCCCTGTGCAAAGTTGGAAGTCCCTAAGCCTTGGATCTACCAACCTGTGCCTAAATGCTCTGGACTTAGATAAGTGACGCGTGTCCCTATACCATGAAAGTCTACGCTCTGTATTGGGCAAACAGAAATTCTACAAGTGTAGGTTTCTCAATGGTAAGGAAACTCCTAAACATCATGAGGGGTTTCTCCACATGTTGACGGAAAAACTAAAAGGCTTGCATTTCTACAGCGCCTTTCACAACCTCAGGACATCCCAACCAAAGCGCTTTACAGCCAATGAAGTACTTTTGAATTGCAGTCAAATACTGTTACAATGTAGAAAAGGCAGCACCCAATTTGCACACAGCAAGATCCAACAAACAGCAATGTGATAATGACCAGATGATCTGTTTTTTTCAGTGATGTTGGTTGAGGGATAATTATTGGCCCCAGGACACCGAGGAGAACTCCCCTGCTCTTATCGAAATAGTGCCGCGGGATCTTTTACATGGGATCTTGGTTTACTGTCTCATCCGAAAGACAGCACCTCCGACGATGCAGCACTGCCTAGATTTGGTGCTCAAGTCTCTGGAGTGGAGCTTCAATCCACAACCTTCTGACTCAGAGGCGAGGGTGCTGCCCACTGAGCCACGGCTGACACCATGATGACAAAAAAAAAGCACAGGATGCAAAACTTTCGCAACTGAAGATTATTTCTCCACTAATCTATAGTAATTTCACAATTATTGCTCCTTTATGCCTGAATGGCGTCAGCACCAATGGTGCCCAGTTCATAAGTGTCTGATGGCTTAAAAAGTGACCAGAAATTGAACGAAAGCTCCATATAAAATGAGCACAGCATATTCTGTAGATCATAGCAGACGGGAACATAAGAAAGACTGAAGTCCGAAGTGAAGAAAAGGCTATTAGGCCCAACAAGCCCTTACCATTCAGAGTCTGTGACTGATTATTGCATCATGGACTCCCCACCACCAGCAACACATGTGGCTCCCCTAATTAAGTGAACACTCTTCCCCTCAAAAAAGTATCAAGCATTGCCGTTAATATCTCTGCAACCCTGAACAGATATTGATCCAGCTCCCTTGTATAGGTTAACCCAAAACAACTACCTTCTCTGGGAGGTGTCCATAGGCTGAGGTGACTGATTTCAAGGCTGTAATCCAATCTCTGGATTCAAATGACAATTATAGACTTTCTGCTCACAGATTCTAACAATGTCTGAATCCCTTGATTGGATTACTGTTATGTAATCACTTCTAGCTATCTATTTTTCTATATATAAATCATTTGAGTTGCTTGATTAGATTACTTTTTTTTTTCCAATCACTCCCAGCATCCGTTATTCTATTTTAAAATCATTTGAATCCTTTGGTTAGATACTGAATGTCGACGGCCCCAGTATGACGTGGCTCAGTTGGATAGCACTCTTGCCTTTGAGTCATGAAGGTTGTGGGTTCACTTCTTGAGCACAAAAATCCAGGCTAACAACCCCGTGCAGTACTAAGGGAGTGCTGCACTGTTGGAGGTCCCATCTTTTGGAAGAGACATAGGCTCTGATTGCTATATTAGATGGACAGAAAAGATCCCAGGGCACTATTTCGAAGAAGAGCAGGGGAGTTACCCCGGTGTCCTGGACAATAGTCATCCCTCAACCAACATCACTAAAACAGATTCTGTGTTTGTGGGACCTTGATATGCTCAAATTGTAAAAACATAAGAATTAGGAGCAGGAGTCGGCCATTCGGCCCCTCCAGTCTGCTCCGCCATTCAATAAGATCATGGCTGATCTTCGACCTCATCTCCACTTTCCTGCCCGATCCCCATATCCCTCGATTCCCCTAGAGTCCAACAATCTATCGATCTCAACCTTGAATATACTCAATGACTCAGCATCCACAGCCCTCTGGGGTAGAGAATTCCAAAGATTCACAACCCTCCGAGTGAAGAAATTCCTCCTCATCTCAGTCTTAAATGGCCGACCCCTTATCCTGAGACTATGCCCCCTAGTTCTAGACACTCAGGGGGAACAATCTCTCAACATCTATCCTGTCAATCCCCCTCAGAATCTTATAAGTTTCCAATCCTCCCTCAGAATCTTATATTTGTCTGCCCACATTACAATAGTGATTTCGCTTCAAAGTTACTTCTTTGGTTGTAAAGCGCTTTGGGATGTCCTGGGATCGTGAAAAGCGCTATAGAAATGCAAGTTCTTTTATGGTGCTTTCACACTCCACAAGTGTAACAACAGTGCGAAGCCGAAACTGCTTTGTATCAGTGTTAAATTTGGAGTGTAAACTGGATCTGAAGGTCTGAGCTGGCTGCAAAACGAAGCGGAGTTGGGACTCCCTCCTCCAGGTGGCCAGGCACTGCTTCATTCCAGTGTTACATTGAGCGCCGATGCTGGATTCAGAGTGCATTTACACTATAACTGCAGCGTTGATGGGAAGCAAAACCGCCCTGATGTGACACTGCAGTTGAAATGTAAACGAACCCTCGGTGGTATATCTGTGGCAATATCCTTGTTTATTTTTTCTTAGAGATGGGAATTCCAGAAGGTGCCTCCCACGTCATCACAACAGCTGCCATTGACGTCCACCTCCCCAGCATGCTTCACAATGCATCATCCGACCTGTTGACAGTGGAGGTGCCAACAAAGCTGGAGAGGGTTAGCAGTTCCGTCAGCGATAATTCGGGCAGTGCCTCCAGATCCATAGACAGCACCACCACCCAAGCCCAAAGCCTCAGCAGCCAAACCCTGGGCTCCTCCACTGACTGCAGCACCACCAGGGAGGGTTCCTCCGAAAGCTACCTGCAAGAAAGGTCTGAGAATCAGCAACATGGCAATATGGAGCCCACAGTGCACAAAGACACCAGTGTGGTGGTGCAGGAACTCCTGTCTACCTTATCGGAGGATACCTGCCTGACTCAGAAAGGACTGGACCCGGTCAATCTCAAGCTGCCGAGCCCACCTGGGTCCACTAACGCCAGCCCAGAGCTGGGACACAGAGTTAACATTTATAACAAGAAGAACCAGGACAATCTCCGCGTCTACCCAACAAAGCCGGTCATCCAGATCCAAGGCAACGATATCACGATTGAGGAGAAGTACAGGTTCCTGGAGTCTACAGAACCAACAGTAAACAGACTACCGGAGTCTTAGTTCTCATCGGCCTCAGAGCGGCACTCCCTATTCTGCAGGGCTTACTCTTCTTGAAAGCCAAGAATCAGCAATGGGAGTTCTTCTGAACCTGGTGGTCCTGGCTCCATCACTGGATAAAATTCAGGACATGCGGTTTGTGTGGATCCCACACCTGGTTGCGGCAGAGAATGTCTCGCCATCAGCGCGCTCTCAAATACTGAGATGCAAAAACATTACGACGAACTCTTGACATTTTTATTTTTATTTTGTATGTACGGTTTTTGTTTCTTTTTGTAATATTTGTCTTGAAGTGCTGAACATGACATCATTGGAAGTAGTAGCTGGGGAGGAGTTGCACTCAACGGTATAAGGGAGTTGAATTTAGCGGACACAGCGAAAGTGACATGATCACTGGCGTAGCATAAGTCAATGAATGTATCTGTAGTGGAATTAAATCAGCTCAGCTGCAGTACTGGGCTCAGTGAGTGTGTCAAGCCTGTCCCTGCTGATGCTGTTGTTACTGGCACTTAAGCCTCTTAATTGCTGTTAGCGATATTAGTCGACCAACGCTTAACAAGCTTGTGTGACAGTCCTTGTCTGCTATTTTAACAAAGGCGTTAACCCATAACGCCCCCATAAAATAGTTCGCACGGGAAATCTCACACAAAAATGTGTTTGATATTGCGAACAGTAATATTCCGGACACTACAATTTAAACTGAAGGATTTAGATCTGTTACAGAGAGTTGGAATAAATTGACGCGGGTTAGAAATTTAAAAATGGAAATGCACATCAGGGAGGGAGGGAAGGAATGAAGGAGGAAAGTTAATTAGTTGAGATTGTTGACATTCATGAGTTTTTCTTTTCTTATCTTAAAAGCAAATATTGCTAGGGGGATGGAATATAAAAATAGGGAAGTCTTGCTACAACTGTAGGGCCTTGGTGAGACCACACCTGGGGTACTGCGTACAGTTTTGGTCTCCTTATTTAAGAAGGGATGTACTTGCATTGGAGGCAGTTCAGAGAAGGTTCACTCGGTTGATTCCTGGGATGGAAGGGTTGTCTTATGAGGAAAGGTTGGGTCTATACTCATTGGAGTTTAGAAGAATGAGAGGGGATCTTATTGAAACGTATAAGATACTGAGGGGGCTCGACAGGGTAGATGCTGAGAGGATGTTTCCCCTCGTGGGGGAATCTAGAACGAGGGGGCATAGTTTCAGGATAAGGGGGCACCCATTTAAACATAGAAGATAGGAGCAGGAGTCGGCCATTCGGCCCTTCGAGCCTGCTCCGCCATTCAACAAGATCATGGCTGATCATCCAAACCCTAGCACCCGGTCCCTACACCGACAGCCATCCCACCCAAGCCCCTATCCCCGTAACCCCACGTATTTAATCCTCCCTAACACTAAGGGTCAATTTTTTTTTTATCATGGCCAATCAACCTAACCCGCACATCTTTGGACTGTGGGAGGAAACCGGAGCACCCGGAGGAAACCCACGCAAACACGGGGAGAATGTGCAAACTCCACACAGACAGACAGTCACCCAAGGCCGGATTTGAACCCGGGTCCCTGGCGCTGTGAGGCAACAGTGCTAACCACTATGCCACCGGAGATGAGGAGGAATTTCTTCTCTCAGAGGGTCATGAATCTTTGGAATTCTCTGCCCCAGAAAGCTGTGGAGGCCGAGCTAGTGAATAGCCAATGAGCTCCAGGGGAGTCGAGGGTTATGGGGAAAAGGCAGGAAAGTGGAGTTGAGGCCAAGATCAGATCAGTCCTGATCTTATTGAACGGTGAAGCAGGCTCGAGGGGCCGAATGGCCGACTCCTGCTCCTATTTCTTATTGGGAGAGGGGGTTGGGGGGGGGGGGGGGGGGAAGGGATGATCTGCAGGGGAAAAACCAGCAGTGAACAATCTTCAGCGTTTAAGAGAAATAGATCTCAGGGGGCTTTGAGCTTTCGTGATAGAACCAATAGAAGCACCTCTCCTTCAGAGTACTTTAAAATCAAATCGAATCAATAGATATCAATGAGGTTCAGCAATGAGTTCATTGGCCCTCCTGTGCAAGAGGATCCCAGAAGGTGTCTTATTTTCCAGCGCTCCGTGCCATCCGCAAGATAATTTGTGCCAATAACTAGTTGCCATTTAGATACTGGTTCACAATGGTTTTAACCCCCTGATCACAGTAGTGCCAATATACGATCACCAAATTAGACAGGACAACTAGATACAATTGAATCACTCTATAGGAGTTAAAAGTCCTGCCTCGTTCCCATCTGCTATTTCCCATAAAAACAATGTTTAATTCCATTTTTCTTTGTGTGAGCTCCTTCATTCCGCCAGCTAGGGGTTTGATGCCCATCTGGTTATGGACAGTCCGTTTTTTGACTACCTGTCCATAACCATCTAAACTGGGCATCAGAGTCGGAGGGGGGGGGGCGTGTTCCGTTTGTGTTTGTCAGCCTGTGCTTTCCCACTCGTTCGCTTTACTAGGTGTTAAATTGTGGGCTGGTGAATGGAGAAGCAGGAAACTTTTGGCCCCCAAAGTTTTATTTTTTTAAACTTCCCTGCCTTATGATGCAACGGCGTTATTAGGGTTGTTAATGAAATTAGCAGCAAAGCAGAACTCGAGCCACGATCCCGCCCGCTGGCCCCTGTGCTGCCCGACACGGATACGATGCCAGGCTGGTTTTTGTGTGAGGCAAATGGAAGGGGCGACTCTGTTCTGGCTCTCAGATTGTTCCCCTGACACGAATCAACTGAGCGGCCTGCGGGTGGCGCTGTCCAGGGAGAGTATAAATACTCGGGCACGGGCCCAGCTTGCGCAGGACATTCTTAACAGGAACTAGTGAAGGACACAACTAGACCTCCATGTTGTAAAACAGTTGATTAAAGCTTTGTTTAACGCTTAGACCAAGTGCCTAGTAGTTTTCTTACGTCATCCCCCTTGCGCATCAGCCGCTCCGGCACCAATCTAGACGCGTGGCCCAACCTCACCACCAGGTTGAAACGCCCACTGAACTGACCAAGGTAGAACGTGGCATTTTAGGAGGCGATTAGAAATAAAAATCAGTTGGAAATGAGAGTGCCGCACTGTTTCATTAACATGGGGGCAATGGGGGAAAACCCCAAAATCAAATAGAGACTGAGGGGTAGAAAATTGTCTTAGGCGGGAATCGCAAAAACAGGCGCGATCACATCTTCCGCCAGTCAAACGCCACGCCGGCGCTTCAATCCTAATCGCTGTTTGGTGTCACTGTTCCTCCTGAAAAGCTCCTCCCGTGAAAG
Organism: Somniosus microcephalus; assembly: GCF_052327205.1. Classification (NCBI taxonomy): domain Eukaryota; kingdom Metazoa; phylum Chordata; class Chondrichthyes; order Squaliformes; family Somniosidae; genus Somniosus; species Somniosus microcephalus. The sequence continues at coordinate 32,386,167 of NC_141018.1, forward strand.
GCTTTATATAAATATAAGTTGGTGTAAAGTGAATCATAATTCTTTGTAACTGATGTTCTGTGGAAAGAGCGCTCTTACATTAAAAGGTTCTGTTTCACGCCAAGGCTGGTCTTGTAGACTGTCGGAACCAGAGATTGTACCTTGTAGAAGCAAAATGTTTAGATCTTGGTGATAAAAACCGGTGGAATGTGAATCTTGTTGGCGAGTGAATGCGTCACTCCGTGTGGGCCTGAGCCATTGGGGCCAGCAAGGTGCGGAGTTAACTGATCACAGCTGAAGTGGCCTGGGGTATACCCGGGCAAGAGAGGGGAAAACTGAGCCAGAGTTCTATCCAGTAACATCCTCTGGAAAGTATGCACTCAGGGGGATGTGGAATGAGCCGAGGGTCAGACATGTGCGTGACTCCCCCCCAAGGTCGAGCAGCCTGCCGACGCTCACGGTCCAGGGAGATGGGGGGGTTTAGACGTGAAGAATGGCCACTTTTCTGGCGAGGGCTGGCAGCGACCTTTACATAACATAAGAAATAGGAGCAGGAGTCGGCCATTCGGCCCCTCGAGCCTGCTCCGCCATTTAATGAGATCATGGCTGATCTGAGCTTGGCCTCAACTCCACTTTCCTGCCTGTTCCTCATAACCCTCGACTCCCCTGTAGTTCAAATATCTGTCTATCTCCGCCTTGAATATATTCACTGACTCAACCGCCACAGCTCTCCGGGGTAGAGAATTCCAAAGATTCACGACCCTCTGAGCGAAGAAATTCCTCCTGATCTCCGTTTTAAATGGGCGACCCCTTATCCTGAAACATGCCCTTTGAACCATAACCCGGAAGCGTCAGGAAATAAGATTGCATTGGGGAAAAATATATTAAAATAAACTTGAATCTTAAAGATCATATTTAATAATGATTTTAAAAAGGGGTGTCACTGTTCGGCAACATTGTAAATCTGGCAGCTCTAGAATTGAGAAAGCCTAGGGGATGAAATCACACTGTCTCCTTAAAACAAAGCTTAATTTAATAGACAACAACAGGGGAGATCATTTGAATTATGTATATCATTCGCAGAACGCTGAACTCAATAGTTCTCCGAGGACAACACGGACCCGAAAAAATAGGGACAAAAAATATAGTGCATTTAAACACAGGGGGAATGGGGAACAAAATGCAAGGAACTGTTCCCAGCGAGACTCCCCTGTACTGACCTGCTGCATTGTCAGAGAGCAGCGTTACCAAGGTGGTTTAAATTTAAATTGCCGACTCTGTGAGGTTAGAGGGTTCCATTCTGGGGACAGAGATATGATCTGATACCTGCACCCTGCATGTGAACTATATGCAGTACACACAACCCTATGTTTGTAACACTGAAATAAATGCTTCATTTATAAGGTCTGAATTCTGTAAAAAAAGGATTTATATTGCAACGAGCAATTGTGGAGAATATTATTAAATCTCTTTTAAATAAAAAAAAAGACGCAATCTTTTTAACTGATTTAAGCAATGTCGTCAGTTTTCTTTCTGTCCCTGCCGGTCTCCACCTCTCCTCTCCTCCCGACATCAAGCTCCAGGTGGCACTCCAATACCTCACCTAAGGAGCCGTGCTTCAGGTGAGAGCTGGCGAGTGAGCGCCAGACTATTCGACAATAGGGGGGCATCGTGGCCAAGCCTAACCCTGTTCTCATTGGATGTCCATGCTTCCCAGTAGGATTTAATGATCAAGAGTGTGAATCCTGGCTGATTGTCCACCTGCAGTCATGAGTACGCAATCCAATTGCATCTCCCTCAACTGCTGCCCTCTCAGCTCGCTCAGTAGTGACCAGGGATCTTCTGGTCTGTATGACTAAGTATTAGCCCGTACAGTCCTGCAGTTCCTGACCAATGGCAGCCATGGCTCAGTTTTTATCACTCTGGCCTCTGAGAAGGTTGTGGGTTCGAGTCCCACTCCAGAGACTTGAGCACAAAAATCTAAGCTGCACTCCCAGTGCAGTACTGAGGGAGCGCCGCACTGTCGGAGGGGCAGTACCGAGGGAGCGCCGCACTGTCGGAGGGGCAGCACCGAGGGAGCGCCGCACTGTCGGAGGGGCAGTACCGAGGGAGCGCCGCACTGTCGGAGGGGCAGTACCGAGGGAGCGCCGCACTGTCGGAGGGGCAGTACCGAGGGAGCGCCGCACTGTCGGAGAGGCAGTACCGAGGGAGCGCCGCACTGTAGGAGAGGCAGTACTGAGGGAGCACCGCACTGTAGGAGGTGCCGTCTTTCGGATGAGACATTTAAAGAATTAATACATAATTTACAACAAATATACATTCCTTTGAGGCACCGGAAAAGCAGTCCAACTGTGGCCAACAAGAGAAGTTATATGCATTTCTATAGCGCATTTCACAACATCCCAAACCGCTTTACAGCCAATGAAGTACTTTTTGAAGTGTAGTCACTGTTGTAATGTGGGAAACGCGGCAGCCAATTTGCGCATAGCAAGCTCCCACAAACAGCAAAGTGATAATGACCAGATCATCTGTTTTTGTAATGTTGGTTGAGGGATAAATATTGGTCAGGACACCGGGGATAACTCCCCTGCTCTTCTTCGAAATAGTGCCACGGGATCTTTTACGTCCACCTGAGAGAGCAGGCGGGCCCTCGGTTTAACGTCTCATCCGAAAGACGGCACCTCTGACAGTGCAGCACTCCCTCAGCACTGCGCTGGGAGCGTCAGCCTAGCTTTATGTGCACAAGTGGGACTTGAACCCACAACCTTCTGACTCAGAAGGCGAGTGCTACCCACTGAGCAGAGATAGGGAGAGGAGAGGCAGTGGGAGAATTTAAACAGAAGGATAAGAATAACAAAGCTGATATGACCAATCTCAAATAGAGCCAATGAGGTATTTATTTTTTAACAGCCAGCCACGCTGTGTGGTACGGTCCATAGCTTGCCATTATGTGATGCCAAACCTACGTTGAGAATGTAGAAAACAACTTACTGTGTATGGTCATAATGGAAGGCCACTCAAGGATACTTCACTGGAAAGACTGACAGACATCCAAGAGTTTTTGGAAAGTCTTTGCTGGGTTTGGGATTCAAACCCAATAAGAAATGGACAGCAACTTATCTCTTGGAAATTAATGTTCGATATGTAAGATTATCTGCTCCTTGGTACTCTGCCACTGCACAAAACTGACATTAATTCTCCAACAGTTCATTCAGAATTGTTCACAAACTAATGGCTGCTTGTGTTTACAGGATGTGCAACAAAACATGGTCAGAATAATTTGCCAATTACCTTCAACCTGTGTCCTCTGGTTACCGACCCTCCCGCCAGTGGAAGCCAGTCTCACCTTATTTACGCTTAAAACCCCTCACATCATACCTGGATATACTTATTGTAAAATATAACAGATGCTTTAGTTTTCCTACCTGTAGCTGCCCAATTCTGTTCTTCAGCTTTTCAACACATGAAGGAGATTAACATGAGATTAATTTTAATATTTCATACAACAGTAAAAAGAGTTTCATTGAAAAATAATAAAAAATAACATATGTATACAGCACTTTACTACTTCCTAAAGCATTTCAAAACCACTGGTTTATTTGTGAAGTGACTGTTGTCACTGTTGTTATGTTACGTCCCACAAACAGCAATGAGACGAATGACTGGTTAAGCTACTTCGGTAGTCTTGGTTGAGGAAGGAATGGTCAGCAAGCCACCAAAAGTCCTTACTCTTCTTTGACAAGTGCTATGGACCTTTAACATCCACCTGAAGAAAGAGATCAGACCTTGGTTTAGTGTCTCATCCAAAGAGCAGCACCACTGACAATGCAGCACTCCCTTACTACTGCACCAGTCTAGATCAGGTTCAAATTCTGGAGTGCGACTTCAACCCACTACCTTTTAACTTATGTCCTACTTTGTCTCTCAATGTGGTTTGATTTTAAAACCTAAGGCCAGAGGTGGAAAGGCAGTGTTCGTAATGTGTGGGATAGCCAGCGCACCCCCACCCCCTGCCCTGAACAACTTACTGATTGCAATTTCCCCCTGCTCCCCACACACATTTCTAACCATAAACCTTTCAAAATATTGGTTTAAAGCTTGCTACAGATTGGCAACAATGTGTATAGGCAGGTAGCTAAGCAATCTTAATGAGAAGCAAGACTACAGAGTGACGTAGGAATAACAACAGAAAATGCTGGAAAAACTCAGCAGGCCAGGCAACATCCGTGGAGAGAGAAATAGAGCCAACGTTTCAGGTCGAAACCCTTCGTCAGGATTGAAAAAAACACAGGAAATGAAACAGATTAAAAGGCCAGTTTGGGGGCTGGGAAATGGGGATGAAAGAACAAAAGAGAAGTGAAGAGACATTAAGAGGTATTCAAAACCAGACGAGATGGTGGTAGGACTAGTGGAGACAAAAGACGGCTCTAGATTAGGTGTGAAATGCTCTGGCAGAATGAAAGACAGCTGCCATGTGGGAGAGAGAAAAAGGGGGAAGGGCACAAAACAAAGGTGTGGATAAAAAATATATATAAAAATGTAATGGGGCCGAGGTTATGATCTGAAATTGTTGAACTCGATATTGAGTCCGGAAGATTGTAAAGTGCCTAATCGGAAGATGAGGTGCTGTTCCTCGAGCTTACGCTGAGCTTCCGTGGAACACTGCAAGAGCCCGAGGACGGTGAGGTCCGAGTGGGAATGGGGCGGTGAATTAAAATGACAGGCGACCGGAAGCTCGGGGTCCCCCCTTACAGACTGAACGGAGGTGTTCCACAAAGCGGTCACCCAATCTGCGTTTGGTCTCCCCAATGTAGAGGAGACCGCATCGTGAGCAGCAAATACAGTATACTAGATTGCAAGAAGTACAAGTAAATCGCTGTTTCACCTGGAAGGGGTGTTTGGGGCCCTGGACAGTGGGAAGGGAGGAAGTATAAGGGCAGGTGTTGCATCTCCTGCGCTTGCACGGGAAGGTGCCAGGTGAAGGGGAAGGGGTGTTGGGGGTGGTAGAGGAGTGGACTAGGGTGTCTCGGAGGGAACGGTCCCTACGGAATGCTGAAAGGGGAGGGGAGGGGAAGATGCATTTGGTGGTGGGATCACGCTGGAGGTGGCGGAAATGGCAGAGGATGATCGGAGGAGTGACGTAGGAATATGTGTTAAAACACCTCCTGTAACCGGTACATCAGGGATTGCCCTATGACGTTCAGAATCATTGCATCGGGCTCAATTACAAGTAAACTAACATTGGCAGTGAATCTCAGAAAGTATCAAAGACTCAACAACCTCCCACCAGCCCTAGTTGCATTGCCACCTGCGTCCCGATGTGCAGTCGTGCTACCCACCCGCTCCGCCTCCCTCCCCCGCCACCATCAGCTCAGCTCCTCTCACAGACCAACCGTGCACTATTGGTTGAGCTGCACCCAATCCTAGTCAGCAGCATGAGCAAATCGGCCTAATCCACTTTCAAGCAGTCGATATGTCATTGACCAGTTCTGGAATTTTATGACCACTGACGAACGAACAAAGCCAGTAAGCCCAGCCATTTAAAATTTGCTGCAGTTAGTTTAGAAAATGGTTGGACGGCAATCTCATGGTTTCGGGTGGGGTGGAGAGTGGATATTGTCAGGGATTGACAGGGTAGATGCTGAGAGGTTGTTTCCCCCTGGCTGGAGAATCTAGAACCAGGGGGCATAGTCTCAGGATAAGGGTCGGCCATTTAAGACTGAGATGAGGAGGAGTTTCTTCTTGAATCTTTGGAATTCTCTGCCCCAGAGGGCTGTGCATGCTGAGTCTTTGAGTATATTCAAGGCTGAGATCGATAGATGTTTGGACTCTAGGGAATCAAGGGACATGGAAATCGGGCGGGAAAGTGGAGTTGAGGTCGATGATCAGCCACGGTCTTATAGAACGGCGGAGCAGGCTCGAGGGGCCGTATGACCGACTCGTGCCCTTATTTCTTATGTTCTTAGACACAAGGTAGTGTAATTGTGTGGTTCAGGATCGATAGACCAGAGGGTCTTTACCTGTCCGTCATTGTCCGTATGTTCGTAATTTGTCAAAATAGGCTACACACAAGTTGCCACTTCTTTTCCAACAAGTTACATGAACTATTTTACCAACTGGTTTTCAGAATTTGTTGACAAATTCCCCGATATTGACAACTGAACTCGCTTCCTAAGTACCTCAGAAGTAGCTACGAAAACGAGTCAACGCTCAGCATCTCTGGGCTCTGAAGAGGAGACTCAAGTCAGGGCTCCGACTCCAACAGCGACTCCAGCTGGAAAAGGTGCTTGTGTAGACTTTCCAACATACCACATCGACGGGTAGGAAAAGGCCAGCTGGCCCTTCGAGCTAACCCCACACCATGACGGCCGGAGCATCCTGACTAGAAACATAGAAGATAGGAGCAGGAGTAGGCCATTCGGCCCCTCGAGCCTGCTCCGCCATTCAATGAGATCATGGCTGATCATCCAAAATCAGTACCCTGTCCCTGCTTTCTCCCCATATCCCTTGATCCTTTAGCCTTAAGAAATATATCTAACTCCTTCTTGAATATATTTAAAAGAATTGGCCTCAACTGCCTTCTGTGGTAGAGAATTCCACAGGTTCACCACTCTCTGGGTGAAGAAATTCCTCCTCATCTCAGTCCTAAATGGCTTACCCCTTATCCTTAGACTGTGACCCCTGGTTCTGGACTCCCCGACCATCGGGAACATCCTTCCTGCATCTAGTCTGTCTAGATACTTCTTCCCTCCTCCCCCATCCCCAGCAGCCATATAATCTCCTGGGAGAGGCAAAAAAACAGAAGGAAAACTCAGGGCCAATAAGGGAAACAACACTCTGGATAATTCCTCTCCGACTCCCTCGGAGCTCCAACACGGCAAGAGCGCCCCAGGTGGTCAGAGGAAACGCTTCAAGGACACCCTCAAAGCCTCTTTGAAAAAGAGCAATATCCCCACCGACACCTGGGAATCCCTGGCCCAAGACCGCACAAAGTGGAGGAGGAGCATCCGGGAAGGCGCCAAACACCTCGAGTTTCTCCGCCGGGAGCAAGCGCAAGCAGCGCACGTCAACCCAAGCACCCCACCCGCCCCTTCAACCACTGTCTGCCCCATCTGTGACAGAGACTGTAGGTCCCGCACTGGCCTCATCAGTCACCTGAGAACTCATTCCTAGTGTGGAAGCAAGTCATCCTGAAACCAGTCCAGGAGATCGCACGGACCAAGTGGTATCTGTAAAGACACTTACCTTCTCTATGATGTGATCTCCGCCCCAGTCAAGGACCGGTCCATCTCCCTCTTGAAGGCGCACAGAGAGCCACCGCACCAGCCGGGAACACACTGCCAGAGGCTCACCACTCTCTGGGGAAAGAAGAACCACCCAACATCCAGTCTATTCCTCCGCTTACAGACTTTCAGCAATTAAAGGGCAATGATTGAGCGATTGCCTCCACGAAAATCTAGTGGGTGGGCGTTCAGAGTCTAGGCTCACGCCTGAAGAATGGCCACTTGACCGAGGTATCAGTGTCTGTGGAACTTTGCTTCAGCATGAGTTAGCACCTGCATGACAAGAGGGGAGAAAACTGTGGAAGGAATTTGAATAGAAAGCAACACCAAAGCTGATTTTGTACAACGACTTCACAGAGATAGATACTGTAAAGTGCAAAGCAGATTTGAAGAACCCTTTGGGGAAAAGCGAACCAGAGCTTTGTACATACTGCTAATGTTCCAGTAATTGTGAGTAATAGGCTAGTCAAACCCTCTCTCCGGCTTAAGCACTAAAAACATAACACAGTAATAGCAGTGCTACGCTTTGCTACAAAATTAATGAAAGACACTTGGAAAGATTCAATGTTAATAGTGCCGTTCAAAGCAATCAGAAGTGGCTGAAGTAGCTGTTCTGTTGTCCGTTGATATTTTCACACCAGTTGTGTAAAGAGACTGATCATGATCATGATTGTGCCATTAACAAGCCTGCTAAGGAGGATCTGTAACCATCCCACTTAGCAACACGATCCTCAATGTTATACAAACGATCGTATCTATACACTTACTGGTGCCTCTCCGACCTCCTTTCCAATTGCATTTCCTGCTTTACAACTGCTCAGAGGCAACAATGTGATACTGACCAGCTAATCTGTTCTTAGGGTGTTGGTTGAGGGATAAATATAACAACCAGCTCCGATGGACGGGCCACATCGTCCGTATGCCCGATACGAGACTCCCAAAACAAGCGCTCTACTCGGAGCTCCAACGCGGCAAGAAAGCCCCAGGTGAGCAGAGGAAACGCTTCAAGGACACCCTCAAAGCCTCCTTGAAAAAGTGCAACATCCCCACCGACACCTGGGAATCCCTGGCCCAAGACCGCACAAAATGGAGAAGCATCCGGGAAGGCGCCGAACACCTCGAGTCTCTTCGCCGGGAGAAAGCGGAAGCCAAGCGCAGGCTGCGCAAGGAGCGCACGTCAACCCAAGTACCCCACCCACCCGCCCCTTCAACCACCGTCTGCCCCACCTGTGACAGAGACTGTAGGTCCAGCATTGGACTCATCAGTCACCTGCAAATTCATTTCTAGTGTGGAAGCAAGTCATCCTCGGTTCCGAGGGACTGCCTAAGAAGAAATATAAGCCACAACACCAGGGAGAACATCCCTGCTCTTCTTCAAAATAGCGCCTCCTGAGAGAGCAGACGGGGCATCAGTTTACCATCTCATCCAAAAGATGGCACCTCCCTCAGTAGTGCACTGGAGTGTCGGCCTAGATTTTGTGCTAAGTCTGTAGAATGGAAGATGAATCCACAATCTTCTGACTCGGAGACAAGAGTGCTACCAACTGACGACAACCCAAGTTAACAATAGCAACTTGCATTTATATAGCGCCTTTAAGGATTTGACTACAGGAGCAAGGATGTCTTACTACAGTTGTACAGGGCCTTGGTGAGACCATACCTGGAGTAGTGTGTGCAGTTTTGGTCTCCTTACCTAAGAAAGGATATACTTGCCATAGAGGGAGTGCAGCGAAGGTTCACCAGACTGGTTCCTGGGATGGCAGGACTGTCGTTTGAGGAGAGATTGGGTTGACTAGGCCTGTATTCACTAGAGTTTAGAAGAATGAGAGGGGATCTCGTTGAAACGTATACAATTCTGACAGGGCTGGACAGACTGGATGCAGGGCGGATGTTTCCCCTGGCTGGGAGGTCCTAGAACGAGGGGTCACAGTCTCAGGGATACGGGGTAGGACATTTAGGTCCGAGATGAGGAGAAATTTCTTCACTCAGAGGGTGGTGAACCTGTGGAATTCTCTACCACAGAAGTCTGTGGAGGCCAAGTCACTGAATATATTTAAGGAGATAGATAGATTTCTAGACACAAAAGGCATCAAGGGGTATGGGGAGAGAGCAGGAATATGGTATTGAGATAGAGGATCAGCCATGATCATATTGAATGGCGGAGCAGGCTCGAAGGGCCAAATGGCCGACTCCTGCTCCTACTTTTCTATGTTAACATAGTTAAACATCCCAAGGTGCTTCACAGGAGTGTTATCAAGCAATATTTGACACCGAGCCACATAAGGAGCTATTAGGACAGGTAGAGGTAGGTTTTAAGGAGCGTCTTAAAGGAGGAGGGAGAGGCAGAGAGGTTTAGGGAGGGAATTCCAGAGCAGCTGAAGGCACGGTCTCCAATGGTAGAGCAATTAAAATCGGGGATGGGCCAGAATTGGAGGAGCGCAGAGATCCCAGAGGGGCCCAAATACTACTGCTATATTAACACACGGGACAGTGTGTTCACAAGACAGTGCCTTTCACTATGCATGTTGTTAAACTGCACGATAAAGCTGCAAACCTGACATGTAAGAAATCTGTCAAAACAGGACCTGTTAAAAGAAAAATTGCCACATTTAATTTCAGCCCGTGGATGTGGCTATTTGAGATGTTTCTTGCTAAGCCTGGATTTCACAGCACGAAGCACTATTGCCAACACTAACGCATTTATCTCTCTCTGTTCCCATTAATACCAGCCTCCCATTTCAAGGAATTCTATAACTTCAGATCTATCAAAATTGGGTTTGCTGCCTAATCGAGTTACTAATTAGAGCAAACAAGGGGAATTGAATATCTATTTTTAATATGTTTGATGCTTCCCCCAAGCATTTTACCCTCAATGCTCACTGATGTCATGAGCATTATCTTCATTCAAAAAAAATGCAATTTGTAATTGAAACCTTTTTCTTGTTTAACAGTCTTACAGCAAGGGTTAGTAGTAAAACATAATTCCTTCAAAGCTGGGTGCGTCTATTGAATTAAGTGTGAGGAATAATGCAAGAGAAATAGGAGGCAGTGATGGCTTTTGATTAACTCTTTCAGCACTGTGCTGCTACATTAGGGCCGATACTCTCTGGAGTTTAGAAGAATGAGAGGTGATCTCATTGAAACATAAGATCCTTGAGGGGCGTTGACAGGGTAGATGCTGAGAGGTTGTTTCCCCTGGCTGGGGAGTCGAGAACCAGGGGTCAGTGTCTCAGGATAAGGGATCGGTCATTTAGGACTGAAATGAGGAGGAATTTCTTCACTCAGAGGGTGGCGAATCTTTGGAATTCTCCACCCCAGAGGGCTGTGGATGTTGAGTCATTGAGTGTATTCAAGGCTAAGATTGATAGATTTTTGGACTCTAGGGGAATCGAGGGATGTGGGGATCGGGCAGGAAAGTGGAGTTGAGGTCAAAGATCAGCCATGATCTTATTGAATGGTGGAGCAGGCTCGAGGGACCGTATGGCCGACTCCTGCTCCTATTTCTTATGTTCTTATGAAGCCTCAACAATGGCACTGATCGGTATTTGTAAGCTTTACATCAACTCCTTGAAGTTCAAGGTTTGTTTATTATAAAAGTGATCTCCTTTTCTCGCCTTCTCTTTTAATGAAGTGTATCCATGGACCATAAGGCCTTGTAGAGATTATCGTGTCCTCATCTGACCACCCCACACCTGCTTCTTGGCAGGGATTAGTGTATAGCAATTAAGGACAGGGAGCCCTGGCTGAATTGCCCTTCCCCTGGCCCAGGGGCATGAGGTTAATTGTAACAACCCAACCACTGTCCTAAACAAGATTAATTGACTTAGCAGAGACTGGGAAATTAAATATAGGACCTACTTGCTGTTTAGCTCAGTAGCTCGCTAACTTAACCAAGTCAGGGGAGCTTATCTTATTCATTAATAATAATGGTCACCACGGGCACGATCTTGCCAGCCCAGGGGAGGCGGGACTACTGGGAAAATGGCAGAGTCTGGGGGCGGGTGCCCATCCCGCCATCTTGCCAGGAGGCGGGTAACCGACCCGCGCCGGGTCCCGTCTCCTTGGAGGCAGGAAGGGGATTAGTGCCACTTGTCTGCCTGTTAACAGGTAGTCAACAGGCAGATAAGAGGATTATCCCCATTTTACCCACACAAGTGCAGGCTTCCCGAAGGCTGCGAACCCCGCCAGGGCCACCGAGGTGAACAGTGGGTCAGCGGGGGTCGGAAGGGTGCAAAAGTGCACTGTGAAGGTGCAAGTGTGATGGGTGCAAGTGTGTAGAGGTGAGTATGTGAGGTAAGCGGAAAGTGTTAGAAAAAGTTTCCTTACCTTTGTTTCTTCCTGCAGGCTTCAAGAGTTGGGAATGCGGAGAGTCTCGCACCTCCGCGGCAGTGATGACAGATGGCTGCCGCATTCTCCAATGCAACAACCATCTAATTTCTGCTAAAGAAAGAGGTTTGATGAGTCTTGAATTCAAGAACTCCTCAAACAACGGAGAATGTCAGTGTTTGACAGCTTCACAGAGCTGTCAAACGATGACAATTCACGTCAAAAATTTTAGACAGATCACAGAAATCACAGAAACCCCACAGTGCAGATAGAGGCCATTTCGGCCCATCGAGCCTGCACCGACACATATCCCACCCGATCCCCGTAACGCCTACACCAACACATATCCCACCCTATCCCCGTAACCCCACGTATTTAATCCCCCTAACACTAAGGGTCAATTTATCAGCCAATCAACCTAACCCGCACATCTTTGGACTGAAACGTCATACTCTGTAACCGGCTTTCCCTTAATTGGCCTGCTGAGCTTGCTGGGCGGGCTTAACAAGGTCAATCAAGGGAAAATAGTGTGGGTTGGCCAAGTCAATGGAGGCGGGACTAAAACCCAACAAATGGGAGTCCTGCCTCCAAAAGCTCCCCATTGGCAAAATCCAGCCCCACATTACAGGAAAAATGTGATTGCACTAGAGAGGGTACAGAGGAGATTTGTGAGGATGTTGCCAGGACTGGAGAATTTTAGCTATGAGGAAAGACTGGGGTTGTTTTCTTTGGAACAGAGGAGGCTGAGGGGAGAGTTAATTAAGGTGTATAAAATTATGAGGGGCCTAGATAGAGTGGATAGGAAGGACCTGGATACCCACTTGCAGTGACGTAACCTACAGAGCTACGGACCAAGAGCTGGAAAGTCGGATTAGGCTGGATAGCTATTTTGGTCAGCACGAACACGTTGGGCCGAATGGCCTCCTTCTGTGCTGTAAATTTCTATGATTCTAATCCTTCTCAGGCTAGTCGTAGGATTGCGAAGAGGGGGGGTGGCAGACTGGCATCGATGGAGATTTATAAACGGGGTGACGGGTATTACCCAAACAAGATGGCAGCATTGAACGTCATCTTCACGAGCACAGTTGGATGTGATAACCTTTCCAATCCTCGGTTTCCTCCAAATTCTGGCTAAAGAACCAGAGGGGAGATGAGGAGAATTATGTTTTTTACGCAGTGAGTTGTTGTGATCTGAACAGCACTGCCTGAAAGAGCGGTGGAAGCAGATTCAATAGTAACTTCCAAAAAGGAATTGGATATATTTGAAAAGGAAAAAATTGGATGTCTAAGCGGCTAAGGGGAAGTGGGACTAATTTGATAGCACTTTCAAAGAGCCGGCACAGGCACGATGGGCCGAACAGCCTCCTTCTGTGCTGTAAGATTCTATGATTCTTTGCAGTGCTCCCACATTCCACCCTACGTAAACTTGAGTTCGCCCATCACCCCTGTGCTCGCTGACCTACATTGGCTCCCAGTTAAGCAACGCCTCGATTTCAAAATTCTCATCCTTGTTTTCAAATCTCACCATGGCCTCGCCCCTTCCCACCTCTGTGGTCTTCTTGAGCCCAATTCCACCCCTCCCCCCCCACCCCCCGAGATATCTGCGCTCCTCTAATTCTGCCCTCTTGAGCATCCCTGATTATAATCGCTCAACCATTGGTGGCCGTGCCTTCAGCTGCCTGGGCCCTAAGCTCTGGAATTCCCTGCCCAAACCTCTCCGTCTCGCTACCTCTCTCTCTTCCTTTAAGACGCTCCTTAAAACCTACCTCTTTGACCAAAGCTTTTGGTCACCTGCCCATATTTCTCCTTATGTGGCTCAGTGTCAAATTTTGTGTCCTTTTAACACTCCTGTGCCGCGCCTTGGGACGTTTGACTACGTTAAAGGCGCTATATAAATACATGTTGTTGTTGCTCCTCACGATATCAATCATCTAATATAACTTTTTTTGGTTTAGTCTCTCGGTGCCCCATCATATCTGGAAGATTCTTTTGGCAACTGGCCAACTGGTTGATGCCAGCTAGATTTTCCCAGAGTGAATCTCAGCTGAACTGACGACACTACTCACAGAGACAATAAAGCCTGAGAAAACAACATTTTCTCCACGCTAAGTGTTTGGGGACGAAAAAAATGAAACTTGCTCCTTTTGCGAGTTCAGATGCGCAGCAATTTCACTCCCGACTTCACACATTGACGCTCGACGTCTGTTGGAGTGCGCCCCAGCTCCACTCCTTCTGCTAAGCTCGTATGCTGCCAAAGTACTTTTCGTCAAAACAACCAGAAGCAGAAGAATTATGAATGCAGCAGAGAGATCAGATTTCAGTGAGATTTTTATCAGCACATTACACTGCATTATTGACACCGCGTAATTGGGAATCGCTGTTAGGATCAAACACAAATCACTGCGTCTGTTCAAATTAACAAACCTCTCAAGTACAACACCCAAAATTAGTTTGGATGAAGGAGGCGCTCTTGAATTTTTCCTTCCGCACCCACCCTATTTTCCCATTGCCACATCGCTGTTGCTTATCCGAGTCTCGACCACCCAATCCTGACAACGCTGTCCAGCTGTCAATCAGCCTGTGTGTTTAAAAAGGACTTGCATTTCGACACGAACTCAGGACGTTCCAAAGCGCTTTACAGCCAATGAAGTACTTTTTGAAGTGTGGTCACTGTTGTAATATAGGAAACGCGGCAGCCAATTTGCGCACAGCAAGCTCCCACAAACAGCAATGTGATAATGACCAGATGTTTTTTTTTTTTTAAAGTGATGTTGATTGAGGGATAAATATTGGCCCGGGACACCGGGGAGAACTCCCCTGCTCTTCTTCGAAATAGTGCCATGGGATCTTTTACATCCACCTGAGAGCGCAGACGGGGCCTGGGTTTAACGTCTCATCCGAAATATATTTTTATAAAAAACTTCCTAAACTTGCTCTTTACAATCCTGAAGTTTGACCCTCTTGTACTTTACTTCCTTCCTCCTGTTCAGTATCGTCATACCTCTCTAAGGTTTCTCCCTCTCCCAGAGTAATAGATGTATGGGACAGACCACCAAGGGAAAAAAAAAATTGTAGGGCGTTATTTTCGACAAAGAAACAAGGATAAATACCTGGTTAGGAATCAGAAAAAGTTACAAGGACAAGCTGTGGGCACATACTGAGATGATCAGAGTTTTCGTGAGGCTTAATGGCTTCAGAGCTGAGGGAAAGGTACTAAGGAACAGAAGGTGGAAGCTGTCTGTGTAGAGCAGCAGAGGTTAAATGGAGAAGATGCAAGAACAGCTTCATGTGCAATCTCTAATCTAGACCTTGCTACGCTTAATAGGGGAGCAGCTTTTAAATGTTCACGGCAGAAAATGATTGAAGACTTGCATTTATATTGCACCTTTCACGACCTCAGGAAGTCCCAAAGCACTTAACAGTTAATTGACCATTACCATTGACTCTTTGGAAAGTTCTTCTGCCTTCATTTCCTTCACCACGCGCTCCCGTTGCCAACGGACGGGTCATTCCCGTTGCCAATGGACGGGTCATTCCCGTCGCACAGATTTGAACTCGAGTGTTTTCCTTCACAAAGGGAGGATGTCGACCAGGATTTTGAGCCCCCATTACCTGATGCAGTGATTTTATGGTGCCACATTATCTCCATTCGCACTTGCCCTTTTGCAGAATCCAGCCATTATGGGAGTAGCTAGGAATCAGGTGCTGACTGAACGGAGGCTTTTTGTGGGATAGACCATTGGACACGCCGATTATCAGGCACTAATCTCTCTCTCGCACCTCAGTCACATTCATCCTTTCTTTTCATTAGCTTTGGCAACAGATCGTTCAGATTAAATGAGTGGGATAGAATTCAACGAAAGGTCACAAACCGGAAACGTTGGCCCAGAAATTCAGGTCGGGGGCTTCCCGCGGGTGCAAGCCCCCGACCTGCACTTACCTTGCGCGCCGGCCGTTGAGCTGTAGGGCCCTGTGGAATTCCGCTCCGGGGCCTGGCCCAGCTGCCGGCGCGCTGTGCTTGCGTGTCCCAGGGGCGTAGTTAGTGCGATGCGTCCCCTGGGATCATGTGAGCCATGGGCAGCCAATCGGAGGAGGGAAAAGCCCATTCATAAGATTGACAGGTAGACCTGTCAAAACTTATAAATACTACAGGCCCAAAATAGCAGTAAACCTTCAAATACATTTTTAAAAAACATCACACTTTTTAAATAAACTATAAATTACATTAAATAACTATTTTAAACAATAATTTAAATTTTTGAAAATATAATTTTTTATTATAACGGGGCTAAAAATAAACTTACCTTGCTTTAAAGTATTGAAAAATAATAAGCCTGTGGAAAAAATGTTTTAATTTTAATTAATTGACCACTTACCTTGCAAAAAGCAGGCCTTATGCCTGCTTTTTAAAATGTGTAAATCCTGCAGGCTTACCCTCCCGGGAAAACCTGTAAAAAAAAAAACTACGTTCAAAGCGCACGCGCAACCTCCCCTGCGTGCGCGTTCAACCTCTGAACCTCTTCGTTCAGAGGATCGGAAGTGCCGGTTTCCCGCGCATGCAGGAAACCGGCACTTCCATTCGGCCCACGGGCGAGTACCCCGTGCGTACTCACCCGGGGAGAGCCGAATTTCTGGGCCGTTAACTCTGTTCCTCCCTCCACAGATGCTGCGTGACCTGCTGAGTATTTCCAGCATTTTCTGTTTCTATTTTAGAATTCAACACGTTTAATTGTAAGCGCTCCTGATGGGCCAAATGCTTGTTCTGTGACTTATTGCATTTTTACAAGGCAGTTATAGAAAGAACAAACTTGCCGTCTGGTTAGCACCTTTCATGGTCTCAGGTCATCCCAAAGCGCTTTACAGCCAAAGACTTACCTTTAAAGGGCAGTCACTGTTATAATGTAGGGAAACGCGGCAGTCAATTTGCACACAGCTAGGTCCCACAAACGACAAGGTAAACGACCACATAATCTGTTTGTTCGTGATGTTGGTTGAGTGACAAACATTGGCCAAAACACCTGGAGAACATCCCTGCTCTTTGAATAGTGCCATGGAATCTTTTACATCCACTCAAGAGGGAAGACAGGCCCTCGGTTTAATTCGAAAGACGGCACCTCCAACAGTGCTGCACTCCCTCAGTACTGCACTGGAGTGTCAGCCTAGATTATGTGCTCAAGTCTCTGGATTGGAACTTGAAACAACGGCCTTCTGTCTTAGAGGCGAGAGTGCTACCCACTGAGCCTAGGCGAACACCTCTGGTACCTTGTCTCGACTTGTGCACAGGCAAAGTATTTTTCCCCACTGGGAATAATTAGAGCACATCTCCCAGGCTGCCCTTGCAAAGCATCTCCTGGGCTCCGACTTCCTGCTGGTCCTCTCATTGGGCAATCACAACGAGAGAAGCCATACAGAGTTGACTGGTGTAAAATTTGTTACATTTACAGGGAGAAAGTAGGAGGTTGTCGAGGTTAGCATTCCCCCAACTATGTCTTATCGTTCAATTCCATCATATGTGACGCCAGTTCAGTAAACAGGTTCCTTCTATTGTAGAGAAATCCTTGGCTGATGGGTTTACCAACCCCAAACGAGACGATTCGATTGAGTGACGTGCATAAGCTCTGCTGGGATCAGAGGGGGAGTGGGCAGATTTCGCCAGGACAAATGGTCCCCAAGCACTGATCACCAACTCCAATTGCTCTCTGCACTCTCTCTACTTAAATGATGTACACCACTTTAATGTTATTCGGATGGTATGGCCCATTTTTGTGTCAGTGCTCCTGATGTGCGAGGACACGGATACAAGAGGATGGTCACAGTTTAATTACAAAATAGTTACAGTTGATTACCACAAAATTTGATGCTTAATCCACACATTGCAACTGAATTAAATTCTTGCATATAAATTGTTTACCAATCTAAGAATTAACCAGCTACATTTTCTTGATGCTGTATTTCCTTCCAGAATGGCAGCCCTACCGTCTTCCCCTTACAAGATCACTGTGTCACATACAATTCCCCCCCAAGAGATGTCTTGGCCCAAGCCCCCTCCAAACTTATCTGCAGTCACATCTCTCTCCTCCACTGCAGAAGAACAAACCGTTTGCCGGAACCACTCAAATTGGAGAACCGTGGAGGCTCTACATCATGTTGCGTTAGAATCTTAAATTAAAAATACCTTTCATGGAGTTTTCTTTTGCAGACTTTTTGAACTGCAATGGGAGGGGGGAGAATTGCTCTAGCAGCCAAGGGCAGTGAAATAATCCACATGATCTTCAGCAATCAGAGCCTTCCCCAGAGTGTTATTAGGGCATGAAATGTAGGGGCACAACACAGCCGTGGTATTAAGCTGGAGAGAAAATATTGTTCAGCAATCCCACTGCAAAATGCATCACAACGGCCCTGCTGCTTGGAGACTCCTCTGGCAAAACAGTCAAGACTCTTGAAAACAACCCGAAACAAGTTGACAGCTTACAGGCTCACACCTGCACGTCTCTCCACGAGTTCCCTAGGAAGGTGCCACGAGAGACCCAGAGGGGAGAGAGAGAGAGATCTTAGAGGCAGATCACATATACCCAAGCAGTCAGCTGTGGAGTAGGGTTGGAAGAGTCCTGGGGGGCCAGGGAATGTGGTCATCTTCCTCCCATCTTAGCTGGGCTTGGTACATATACAGCTGGCATCCAAATTCTAGAACCACAATCCAATAGACAACAAAACAGATCTTCTAGCGTAATCAATTAGCTGTATCGATAGTTAGAAACAAACACTGGGTGCATCAAAAATAATGTTCAGTATTGATGTACACATTATCTGTACATAATATTCAAATTGTACAGGTCCAATGAGCGAATCAGCGTCAGATTAATGACCAAGTTGCAGGACCTTGGCATTACTACTCCAATAGAGCGGTCATCTCTGGGACTGCCTGCAGAGAGAAACAACAAGTACAGTCAGGACTGAGCCCAGCATTTATTAGACAGGTTCCACTGGAACCCATTCAATGCATTTTTGAAGTTTTTTTTTTTAAAGTTAAATTAACAAAAGGAGGAGCAAATAGTGCTTGTAGGTTCAACAACAACAACTTGCATTTTTATAGTGCCTTTAATATCGGAAGAGGTCCCGCGGCACTTTACAGAAGCGCTTTTTGAATTGACGAGCAGGGCTGCTGGAGGAGCAGTCGTCGGTTTGAAAGAAACGATCGAAAAAAGTGTCAAGGACTGCTCCCCGAGCAGTTGCTCTTTCTGGTCCTGTAACTTACGAATTCTCCTTTCTACTCTTCCTTCCTGATGGTACGGTTATCAAACAGAAAGCTATTCCTCTTGACTCATTCCATCTCTCCCTCCCCTCTCTACCCGCCCCACCCCCCAGCTCTAATCTTGATCATTTCGATAAAGAACCTCCATTCTATTCAACCGTTATGATGGGTGTAACCCCTCCCCATCATCCTCAGAAGATGCCCCAGCCCAAATTTCTGGCTCCACACGAGCCTCCTCCCACCTTACTTCATCTCACACCCATCAGCACAACCTTCCATTCCTTTCTCCCTCATGTACTTATCTAGCCTCCCATTAAATGCATCTGTGTTATTCGTCTCAACTACTCCCTTGAGGTAGGTCGGGTAGCATCGAGAAACAGAGTCAACGTTTCGGGTCGAACCCTTCGTCGAAAGAACCGTTCTGACGAAGGGTCATCGACCCGAAACATTGACTCTCTGTTTCTCTCTCCTCAATGCTGCCTGACCTGCTGAGTGTTTCCAGCACTTCCTGCACCCGCAGTATTTTGCTGTTGCACTGCTTGAGGTAGCAAGTTCCACATGCTTAACCACCCTCTGGATAAAGTGGTGTCTCTGGAATTCCATATTTGATTTATTTGATGGAGCATAAACACTGGACAGACCAGTTGAGCCGAATGGATGGTTTCTGCACTGTAAATTCTACGCAAGAGTACCTGATGCAGGATTAAGAAGCCAAGAGCCCAGCAAAAAATTCAAACTCAGACCGATGGGTTCTCTTGGCTGCAAGGCTACGGTGTGAAATGAGCTTGGACATTCCCAATCCAATCTATAGCGAGCAGCGAGAGGCCAACAATGTTTAAAACTATTGCTAATTTACACTAAATTGGCACCTTTACTCACGGAGGCCACAGTACAGCTAGTGTAGAAATTGAAAAAAGTCACGGTGGTACAGTAGATGGTATTGGGAGAATCTAGAATTAGGGGTCACTGTTTAAAAATAAGGGGTCGCCCATTTAAGACAGAGATGAGGAGAAATGTTTTCTCAGGGGGTCGTGAGTCTTTGCAACTCTCTTCCTCAGAGGGCGGTGGAAGCAGAGTCTTTGGATATTTTTACGGCAGAGGTAGAGAGATTCTTGGTAAGCAAGGGGGTGAAAGGTTATCGGGGGTAGGCGGGAATGTGGAGTAATCGGATCAGCCATGATCTTATTGAACGGTGGAGCAGGCTCGAGGAGCCGAGTGGCCTACTCCTGCTCCTAATTCGTATGTACTCTTCAGAGATGGAGGCTGATGAACCTTAATGTGCATTTTTATCTCTGACCTGGGAGTGTGTAATGAGAAAATGGTTCCATTCCCCAGCACTAACAACCACCACCTTGAACATAAAATTGATTTTTTTTTTATTGTTTTTTTTATTATAAACTGAATAGTAGAAAGAACATTCATGCAGTGAAAGCATCGATTTCCCCAGATAGGTTTGGCTCCTCTTTAAAAAGGTGAGGGCTCAAACTGAGTGAGCGTTCCATTTATTTATGCGAGATCTAATTGATTCAGTGATTGTTCACTGATCACTTTAGCCAGCGCAGTGGTCACAACAACAGCAAATGCCTCGATTCAGGGTCCCATTTAATTTTACTAGAAACCCGTTGGGTTTTTTTTTACTCTGAAAAACTCTAAAATTAATTACTAAAGACAAGACGGTTATTTAATCAAAAGGACAGGTTTGACTATAAAAGACTGGTTTTTTTTAAATAAAAATTAATTCTTGGGACGTGGGCGTTGTTGGCAAGGCCGGAGGAATTTCTTCACTCGAAGGGTTGTGAATCTTTGGAATTCTCTGCCTCAGACGGCTGTGCATGCTGAGTCTTTGAGTAGATCCAAGGCCGAGATAGATAGATTTTTTGACTCTAGGGGAATCAAGGGATATGGAGATCGAGCAGGAAAGTGGAGTTGAGGTCGATGATCAGCCATGATCTTATTGAATGGCACAGCAGGCTCGAGGGGCCGTATGGCCCACTCCTGCTCTTATTTCTAATGTTCTTATGGCCTATCACTAGTTGCCCCTTGAGAAGGTGGTGGTGAACCGCCTTCTTGAACAGCTGCAGTCCGTGTGGTGAAGGTGCTCCCAGTGCTGTTAGGGAGGGAGTTCCAGGATTTTGACCCAGCGACGATGAAGGAACGGCCGATATATATCTAACTGATCCACGAGATCCAATGGACCAGAAGGTTTTGGGTGCGACTGCAAGTTTGTGCCGAGTTATCTGATCTCGGTCAGGGAGAGAGTGGAGCCACTAATGTCACTATGGGCTCTTCAGGGCTTATAGAGGGGACATTCAGTCAAGGTTCCCGCTCCTGATCGCATGTGAATACCAGACGAGAACAGTATCGGGTTTGGATGTGATGCTCTCTTGGTCAGATAGCTTGCCAACACTCGGTCACAGGAGCAGGGCCGGGGGCGAGGAAAGAGGGCAGAAGTACACACAAACATTGGGTATAAATACCATTCAAATTATCTCAAAAACCTGCAGCTTAATCTGATAAACTGACTCTCCGAAGCAATGGACTGATCGTAGGTGAGAGAGACACGGTTAAGATCTGAACTCACATGGCTACGATTACCCATTGTTTATTACAGGGAAACTTACTAAAACACTCCTGCCGCCAGTCATGCTTGGGAGAGTTGGTCAATAATTAATGAGCAAAGTAAAGCCAAAATGAGAAAGAAAAAAACCTCAAGCCGTTTCAAATCACAGTAAACAAAGCCCCCTTCTTCTACCTGGCATCTGGCAGTCAGTCCCGCTCCCACCACAGGTGCCCTTAACTACTACCAATTGCTCATCACAGGTATTCAGCCAAAAAATAAATAAATAAAAGTCAGCTGGGCATGTAAATGTTCGTTCGAAAACTAAACCCAGTGGCTAGTGTTAAGTATCAGTTCTGATGAAAGGGCCTGTGGCCGTCGCAGTGCTCGAGGAGCCCAGCTGAACTCGCCAATGATGAATACAGCCTCTCAATTATTCAAGAGATCTGCATTTCCATTAGCTGGAAATAAAGCCGTCGTACAAAATTTATTCAGGAAATTGTCTACACGTTGTTTCTATCTCTCGACACTTTGTCTCTGGATTATTAAAAGCCGCACGTTTACTGCCCGGCCTGCAGGCACTAGACAGAGAAAACTATTAAACTTTGGCAGGGATTCTTTCGGGGATGCTACTGCCCTATGGCGTCTCGCACACATCACACAGAGCCCTGTGCGTAACAGGAGCTCAAACAGCCAAGGCAGGTCCCTAGGTTTGGTCCCTGGGCTCTTCAGAGCTAGTTCATCGCAACTGTGCAGCGCCAGAGGTGCTACAGGGTCCCTGAGTTAGGGAAGAGGAGGAGGAAAATGGATAGAATCTTGCCTCTGGTAGCTCTCCAATGACCCCTGTTGAAAATTGTGCATTTGGTGGGGATAGGAAATCACAACAACTTGCATTTAACGCAGTAAAATGTCCCAAGGCGCCTCACAGGAACATTATCAAACAAGACTGGACACTGAGCCACATAAGGAAATATTAGGACAGGTGACCAAAAGCTTGGTCAAAGAGGTAGGTTTTAAGGAGCGTCTTAAAGGAGGCGAGAGAACTAAAGAGGAGGAGAGAGAACTAAAGAGGCGGAGAGGTTTAAGGAGGGACTTCCAGGCAGCTGAAGGCACGGCTGCCAATGGTGGAGCGATGAAAATCGAGGATCACAAGAGGCCAGAATTGGAGGAGTGCAGAGACCTTGGAGGGCTGTAAGAGGTTACAGGGCTAGGGAAGGGGAACCAAGGATGAAAATTTTTATTTGTTGGTGTTGCTGGACCGGGAGCCAATGTAGGTCAGCGAGCATAGGGGGTGATGGTTAACGGGACTTGGTGCGAGTTAGGACACGGGGCAGCAGGGTTTTGGGTGAACTGAAGGTTACGGAGGGCGGTAGAACAAGTCTGGAGGCATCAAAAGCATGGCTAATGGACCTGCAGCTTGACAAAAGTAGGGTGCAGGGCCTCCCCAAAAGGCCCAGTGGGTTTGCACAGTGATCAGCAAGCACAGGGGTGATGGGTGAACAGGACTTGGTGCCAAATCATATCCTCTGGCATCCAGGCACTCCCAACAGGGGTTGCTTGATAACAATCAGGAACGAGCCAGCCCTCGGCTGATCTCCCCCTTTTTAATCCAGAGATGCCGAGACATCCTTGCCGTGAATAGCAAATTCAACAGCAGACCGGGAACTGACGGGACTTTCCTGGTCTGTATCTTTGAGTTACTCGCTGCCTTAACCAGCTGAGCTACCCAGAGAACCAATCAGAAAAATGTCAAAGTCTTCCACTGTGCTCCAGTTAGCCCGAGTGGAATCATTTTTACTAAGCCTGTTATTTAGTATTAGGGCAACCTTGCACCTTAATTCTATAGGGCAAGATATGGTTAGCAAATTTTTAATTATATAACGTCACAGTTGAAGTTGTAAAATTTCATTCGTTAGACACAGAGGCAAATGAGGCCATTTTATTACTTTCATCATTAATTAAGAGCAAGAACTACAATAAGTACTGGACAATATGCATTACCGCTAAATAACGCACTGGAGGATTAAGCCGCCTAAATATTCTTTAAATGCATTAATGCACGGAATATTGGAGCTACACACATTTAGGCACAAGGCAAGGCTTTTCCACTTTCCACTGTTGTTTTTATTCCTTGCTGTGCTGCTTTTATGTAACTTGCCAAAAAAAAAATTGCTTCTCCTGCTCATCAAAAAGTAAATTAACAAAAAACACAAAAAAAGGGACGGGAATCAGTGGATTGCACGGAACAGGAAATCTGGTATTTACACCAATGGGCCACTTCTACTTCTCATGCTTCTTAAAGTGACTTGGCACATTAATGACAGTGCTCAAGATTATGAAGAAAAATGAACAGCACTGCAATCAAGCGATACTGCCCCCTTTTTTTTTGCTTATGTGAAGCCACTGCAAGAGAAAAATAAAAGTCACAAGGATTCATAAGAACATAAGAATTAGGAGTAGGCCATACGGCCCCGCGAGCCTGCTCCGCCATTCAATAAGATCATGGCTGATCTTCGACCTCAACTCCACTTTCCCGCCTGATCATATCCCTTGATTCCCTTCGTGCTCAAAAATCTATCGATCTCTCTTGAATATATTGAACGACTGAGCCTCCACAGCCCTCTGGGGTAGAGAATTCCAAAGATTCACCACCCTCTGAGTGAAGACATTTCTCCTCATCTCAGTCCTAAATGGCCGACCCCTTATCCCGAGACCCCTCGTTCGAGACTCTCCAGCCAGGGGGAAACAGCCTCTCGGCATTAATCCCCCTCAGAATCTTATATGTTTCAATGAGATTCACCATATCGTGACTGTTTTCAAACATCCCATTTAAGAACTGATTAATTGCACTAGTTTAAATTGAGCAAATGTTGCTTATGTACATTTTTTTTTTTTTTTTTTTTTTTTAATTACACAGGCCTAGCAAAAGACATTTTGTCCAATTTTGCATTCCGGTTATCAACACAATATAGTTTCATTAAAGATTAGAGAGCGAGTCACCGCAGACTGATCTTACATGCCTCCAAACAGCTGATCAAAGAAGCTCATCTTAGTCACCTACCTGTCAGCTTAGGCAAAAAATGATGTGATCCAGGGATAGTGAAGATCATAATCACGGTTCCCATTTTTTCCCCCCCAGACAGCAGGTGCTGGCAATGGTTCTGCAGTTGCCATTTACAGCTCCTCCAGACCCGTCTTTTGTTTCTTTACTTGCCCCATTACCGCCCCCTTTTTGCCTCGCACCATCATCCGTTTGGTCGTGTTATCACTCCTGCCCTCAACCCGATCACAGACCTTCCCTTTCATTCTTTCCACTCCACCCCACCCCACCCTTTCCCTGCCTCTGTACCTGCTTAAAACCTGTTACAGGAAACTTTGGTTTATCCGGAGGTTAACTGTCCGGAATGCTCGAGCCACTGGCAAAAATCAGGAGCCGTTTCGTTAGGTTTTTTTTCTTTTCGTTGCTTTTTTCCCCCCCACCAGTCAAGCTCTGCAAGGTCTCGCTGAAGCTGTTGCTAAGCTACAGAGACGCTTGCAAGGTACGGCCGACTGTTTAGAAGCTGTTGCTAAGCAACAGGGTTTGTTGCCAGATACGGAGCTCAAAATCTCCGTATGTTTCAACATTAGCGCTGGTTTGTCCGGCAGTTTTGATGGGACGGCAACAGCTCGGTCCCGTCGGTGCCGGATAGCACAAAGTTTCCTGTACATCTGTAAGCTTTTCCAGTTCTGACGAAAGGTCATCGACTGGAAACATCGACTCGGTTTCTCTCTCCACAGATGCTGCCTGACCTGCTGAGTATCTCCAGCATTTTCTGTTGTTATAGCGAAGGAGTGGTTGGGAGAAATAAAATAACGGAGATGAAATTCTTTTAAACAAGGAAAAGTTTTTGTCTCCTGCAATGAACGGTACACAAACAGATTTGCATTCTGAAGTAACAAATGCATGTTTCAAAGCCATGCCTTCAATTTCATTAACAAGCTGTTAATTACACAGAAAACAGAGAAATTGGCCCATTTTCTCGTGGAGAGAGAATTTCACCCCCAATTTACTATCTATCAGCACAAAAGCAAAATACTGCGGATGCTGGAAATCTGAAATAAAAACAGAAAATGCTGGAAATACTCAGCAGGTCAGGCAGCATCGGTGGAGGGACAGAGAGAGAGAGAGAGAGAGAGAGAGAGAGAGCGGAAGTATTTTTGCAGCATTTTCTTTATACTTTATCAATCAGGCTTGCCATCATCTTTCATACACTAACAAACGAGACTTACTTTGAAGAGGTCGGCCACCAAGCCATAGTCCGCTACCTGAAAGATGGGAGCCTCGGGATCCTTGTTAATGGCCACGATGGTCTGCAAGGAAAGCAGCACACCCATTAACAGATTTTCCCAACTATCGACAATAAAGCATGTTCCTTCAAAAATATAACTCGTATAAGCATTTTCCATCACTAAAATAAGCAGTTTTACACAATTCCACCAAGCTCTTAGGAATCCCTCTCTGTACCAGAAACCAAACACCCTCCCAAGAGGTCACCACACAAGTTAGTAAATATTTATTCTGCAGGATTCCACGGGCTCGCGCTCCTGGCTTTAATGCTCCACTGCCAGAAGTTACATGAATCATCATCTTGGGAGCAAAGGACTCACCTTTTGGGGGGGGGGGGGGGGGTCTCAAGTCTACCTAGCTGCAGATGTCAGCATTTCTGGGAAGTTGACTGATGTCCACATACTTCAGTTGCAGCTGGCGTCGCTAGACTGGCCACCCTGGTCAATTCTCGCTTTCCCCCCCCCACCCCAATCCAACAGTACTGCTGTAGGTCTCCCCATCGCCTCTCTAGCCGAGATCAGCTAACTCAGCACTAACTAGGGCTTGTATTTTGTCAGTTACTGGTGATCCAGTCTTCATAAATGCAGTGTAATCGCCAGTTTATTGCTTAGTTTGATAAATCGAACCCATGTTCGGAAAGGAACATGTTTCAGAATCAGAGAAATTACGACACAGGAGGAGGCCATTCAGCCCGTCGTGTCTGCGCCGGCTGAAAAAGAGCTATTCACCCTAATCCCACTTTCCAGCTCTTGGTCCGTAGCCCTGCAGGTTACGGCACTCCAAGTACTAATTAAATGTGATGAGGGTTTCTGCCTCTCCCACCCTTTCAGGCAGTGAGTTCCAGACCCCCACCACCCTCTGGGTGAAAAAAGTTCTCAACTCCCCTCTAATCCTTCTACAAATTACTTTAAATCCCCTGGTTATTGACTTCGCTGCTCAGGGAAATAGGTCCTTCCTATCCACTCTCTCGGCCCCTCATAATTTTATACACCTCAATTAAATCTCCCCTCAGCCTCCTCTGTTCCAAAGAAAACACCCCCAGCCTATCCAATCTTTCCTCATAGCTAAAATTCCCCAGTCCTGGCAACATCCTCGTTTTATACCTTTACAATTCACTGCCAAAATATTCAAGCACCACACCTAGCGGTAACTTCCCCAGAAATTCACCAATCGATGCCTTTGTTTCTGGGAAGCACGCGACTAGGGTTTTAAATAATTTCAAAGCAAATCTTAGCAAACAGAAAAAGCAACCCGCAAAGAACATGCTCCTTAGATTTCAAAAAGCATGCCAGAGCAAAAAATATAAATTATAGATCGCAAGGACAAAGGCTTTTCCGGCTGCTTTTAGAACATCGTAGTGCAGAAGATTGGGATGTGGCTAATGCACGCGGTAGTAAAGCTTACTCCAGAGGCGGTCACCATGGTTACTGGAGCGGAAATATACTAGGTGACCTCC
This sequence comes from Somniosus microcephalus, assembly GCF_052327205.1. NCBI lineage: Eukaryota > Metazoa > Chordata > Chondrichthyes > Squaliformes > Somniosidae > Somniosus > Somniosus microcephalus. The sequence continues at coordinate 32,413,347 of NC_141018.1, forward strand.
TGTGACATTACACACAGGGAGTTAAGACCACGTGTAGTCTTTAGATGAAGTGGGATTAGGGGGGGGTAATAATTGGACCAGGGTGAACTGCATGTTCCGTCCTCAGTTTAAAGTCATACATTCTGTCCTTATTCTTAGATTTCCATTGTAATTTTTTATGTCCTACTGCCTATGTAAACTGGTCACACTATTTACTTATACCCTCCTGCCAGTGGTGGCGCTATAGCACCAGGAACAGAGATACAAACACAAATAAAATAACCATCGTGTAGTTTGTCACAAAGAGAGAGGAAATACTAGACAAAAGAAACATCAGCGGCCTGTGCGACAAGGTGATATTGTTCAAGGTTTGGAACGCCACGATTCTAGCAGATAATTGGGAGGTTCCACTGTATCTGGACAAATAATGACCACATCCAGCTAACTGGTAATGCGGGAGTGTTTTTAATTTTGGGGGCTGCATGGTACATGCCAGACCAAATCTTAAATACACAGCTTGAAGTGAAAAGTTGGCCTTTGGAAGGGCACATCATCAGAACACGCTCCTTTGGGACTGATAAAGTACAGGCACATTTTGTGTACTGTCGACTTTCCTTTTTATCTTAATGCAAAGCTACTTACAAATGGCTATGGACACATCAGTTAAAGCGCAGGTTATGAAGCTAATGGCACTGACTAAGGTTTTAAATACGAGTTTTCTTAAACTGAAGCCATTATTTTACAGCCATTTATACAGCGCGATTAATAAAAGAAAACAGGTTTAACATTAAATGGAAGAGGATTAATTTCTTTGCCTATTTGGTAATGAAATGGCATTTTCACCAGCAATTATTTACAGTCGTACAGCTTTCTGATGCGGCAGAGCTTTTAGGCTCAGGTTATCTACTCTGTGGGACGCCCAAGTCTTAAGAATAACCACTCTAAGACACAATGGATCCAGACAGAAACATATGTTACATGGACGATACCATGGGAACCAGGTGGTTTGATTTAGGAACATCTGTACTGAAAGTTGGTAGTTTATCTGGTACTAAAGCAAGTCTTAAAAAGAAAAAAAAAAGTACAAACAAATTTGCATTTATACAGTGCCTTTCACAACTTTGGGATGTCCCAAAGTTCTTCACAATCCATTAAATATGTTGATGGTAGTCACTGTTGTAATGTTGAGAGATGCAACAGCCAATTTGAAAAACAAGGTGCAACAAACAGCAATGAGCTGAATCACTAGTTAATCTGTTCTGGTGATGTTTGTTGAGGGATAAATGTTGGGTCAGGACCAATATTCCCTTTCAGCTCTGTGACCGCGCAGCTTAAAACAGCGTATGCGTAGATAGCACTGGCTGAAGCCACTTTAAAAATCAGATTTACCCAATCTATCTAAAATAAAATAGGAAAAAAAATCCCTATTTTGTCATAAAATGATCTGAAACTTTCATAGTCCAAGTACACAAATGAGGGAAGGTCTCCCTGTGCAACAAAAATCATAAAAATTATTTTATTCAACAGTTCAGAGGAACTCTTTCCCCCAATATGGTTATCTTTAAATAATGCAGGCCGTTTAATTCCTGCAGTTTTTATTAGGGAGCGTTTCTCTCCTCTCTCATAAACTGGTTGGAGAATTTGGTGAAGGCTCAAGTCGATACTATTAATCTCCCGATAAGAATTTTTTAATGCCCCATTGGACCCGCTAACGTTTTAATTCAACTACATCATTAACAGAAAGCTGTGTCACAGCAGTATTTTAATATCGGCATAAAAATAATCTCGACTCGTTAGAATTTCCCGGAATATTTTAGGTTTAACTTTTACCAAAGTGTAAGTGCTTAAAAACTATTTTAAGAAAACCTCTAACAATCTCTTCATAACCAGTTACCGCTGTTTTTTTTTTGGTACGTTTCCAACAGAGAACGTTAATGGACTCAAGCAAGTAGAAAGCTCTTGCACTGTGGCCGATTCTGCGTATAGTTTAGATTGTACATGGTTATGTTCGAGTCCATGTGACAGATCTTTAAACAGAATAAATTCAGTCTATTTGAATCTAAAAACTGGAAGCAGTACTTAGATAGCAAGGACAGCAGAGGCAGAATCCATGCTAAATCATTATACAGTAAAGAGATCGTGCATTAATAATGGAACATTTGGAATGCAAATGTAGTCATACGAAACAGGAAACCGCAAGTAACAGTATATAAACACACTAATTATCAACTACATTATTAAACAGAAGGGAGGGAGAAAAAATATTTAACCACTGGTCAAGAATTGCTTTGATTTAAATAGGTTTTGATAACTCTCGATACCTCAGTATCAATGTTCCCTTTAATTTTTTCGGGTGCGCAGCTCCTTTGACGGACTGCGCGGCCCATTTGAATTTGTCGCATGCACAGTTTTTCCATTCAAAAGCCGGCGACCAGCCTGCACGGGATCTCCAGAGCGCTGCGTGGCCGCGCAGCTTAGTGGGAGCATTGCTCACTACCATAGAGAAGTAAAGTAGCGCAAATCTGGAACTTGCTCCCCCAAAAAAAGGCTGTGGCTGCTGGGTCCACTGAAATTTTCAAGATCGATAGATTTTTGTTAGGGAAGAGTATCAAGGGATATGGAACAAAAGCTGGCAAACGGTGTTGCGGCACGGGTCAGCCATGATCTAACTGAGGGGCTGAATGGCCTTTTCCTATGTGACATTACAGTTTCAGGTTTGATCAAATACGAACACTGTAACTTAGGTAACATTTGATAGCCATCCGAATTCAAACTGCACTTGCAGATTCGGATTTATTTTATGCAGCAACACTAGCTAAAGCTAAGGGAATGATTGAGCTACTGCGCATCACCACGTTAGTGACTAGTCCTCAGTACAACAGTGTGTCAGCCGTGGCTCAGTGGGTAGCACCCTTGCCAGAGTCAGAAGGTCGTGGGTTCAAATCCCACTCCAGAGACCAGAGCTCAAAAAATCTAGGCTGACACTCCAGTGGCAATACTGAGGGAGTGCCGCACTGTCAGAGGTACCGTCTTTTGGATAAGACGTTAAACGGAGGCCTCGTCTGCTCTCTCAGGTGGACGTAAAAGATCCCGTGGCACTATCTCAAAGAAGAGCAAGGGAGTTACTCCCGTTGTCCTGGCCAATATTTATCTCTCAATCAACAGATTATCTGGTCATCACCATATTGCTGTTTGTGGGAGCATGCTGTGCGCAAATTGGCTGCCACGTTTCCTACATTACAACAGTGACTACACTTAAAAAAAAGAACACTTTATTTTTTAATACCCATATGAATTTTCTCCCCAGGTGTTGATCTTTAATTCCTGGAGACTCCAGGCCAATTCAAAAGTACTTCATTGGCTGTAAAGCGCTTTGGGACGTCCTGAGGTCGTGAAAGGCGCTATAGAAATGCAAGTCTTTCTTTCTCAACAAGGCAGTAAATGGATCACAAGGAGAAAAAGTATATAGCACACTGAATGGCATCAGAAATTTCACAGCCCCCAAATGCAAAATCAAGGCAATTTGAAACCACTATGCAAGCTGAGGACTAGATTTAAAAGGCTGGTCATCAGGCACAACAAAAGCACTTTGTAAAAATAATCAGAATTTAAAAATGGCACTGTACAGCATTAGCACAAGAACGTGGCAACAGGTTGAGAAGAAATTCCTGTTTCTTTTTTTAGACATAGCGAACAAAGACATTTCCTAAGAACACAGCAACTCATTTGTACCCGAATGTTGAAAGCCATTTCACCTCGGAGGTGAATGAGAACGATTCCAATATGGAAATAAACGATGAGCCGCAATAGCTTGTTTTTCGTTCCTCCCATTTCTGAATATTTTTGTCGAGCTTTGATCATCACTGGGGAAATGGCCGGCTGAATATATTGAGCCCCGCAGTACAGGGGAGCTGAATTATTCAGAGTAGAAATGACCGACCATGCTGCTAGATGATCTTTACACCGTTCGAATCAGCAGTTCCTCTCTGCTGGGATCTCAATTAGGTCATCAGTTTATATACAAAGATGTTCAATAAATAAAATCCACAGAAAAAAAAACACACAAGGAAAAAAAAAGTCGGATTTTTAAAGATTTTTTTTAAACCGTTATATCTGGAGTGAGTTTAATTTTTTTTTTTTTTTTTTTTTTTTTTTTTAAGTACATTCATTCTTGGGATGTGAGCGTCGTTGGCAAGGCTGGCATTTATTGCCCATCCCTAGTTGCCCTCGAGATGGTGGTGGTGATCCACCTCTTACCGCTGCAGTCCATGTGGTGATGGTGCTCCCAAAAAGCTAGCGGGTTTGATACAACTGAGTGGCTTGCTAGGCCCACTCCATGGGGCAATTACGAGTCAACCACATGGGTGTGGGTCCAGAGTCACATACAGGCCAGACCAGGTAAGGACGGCAGGTTTCCTTCCCTAAAAGGGCATTAGTGAACCAGTTGGGTTTTTACAACAATCAGACAGTTTCATGGTCACTTTTACAGAATTCAAATTCTGAAACTGCCGTGGCAGGATTTCAACTCACATTTTCTGGATTAGTAGTCTAGTAACATAACCACTACACGACTGTACCCCCTAAAGAGTGACCAGACACCTGCCCCCCCTTTCTGAACATACCAGCCAAGAACAGCTATTAAAAGGGCACCAGTTGTGTTTAAAATACCTTGCTGTCCTTCATTCCTGCCAGGTGCTGTATTGCTCCCGAAATTCCAACGGCAATATAGAGCTCCTAAAAAATTTTAAAAAGAAAAAGAATTTCTGTTACAGAGCAAAATGCAAGGCAAGTGTCAAGAGGCATCAACTCTTGTTCTTTACAACTATTTCTACAGTCACTATGTATTGGACATAGATTCTACATCACGGAATAGGTTACAACCCATCCAACATCAATGCGCTCCTGCAATTCTGGCCTCTTGTGCATCCCCAATTTCAATCGCTCCACCATTGACGGCCGTGCCTTCAGCTACCTAGGTCCCAAGTTCTGGAATTCCTTCCCCAAACCCCTCTGCCTTTCTCTCCCTAAGTCGCTCCTTAAAACCTACCGCTTTGACCAAGCTTTTGGTCACCTGTCCTAATGTCGCCTTATGTGGCTCGGTGTCAAATTTTGTTTGATAACGCTCCTGTGAAGCGCCTTGGGATGTTTTACTACATTAAAGGCGCTGTATAAAAGCAAGTTGTTGTTAAATGATTTCCTATCTTGTCAAATCAAATTTAAAAAAACGAGTTTCAAAATGTTAATAAAATGCGGCACCAATTTCAGAATCTATCCATCAATGTGCCTTCGCAGTGAGATTGAATAAACACAGAAAGGCTGAAAGTACTTCACATATGATTCCCAGTAGGGCAACTTTCCAATAAAGAAAAACAAAAACAAATATTGCTTTAAAAAATTGCCTTCGTCAACAAATCAGATAGAGGTTTCAGCATCCACATAATGTCTGACCCTTTGGACTTTTAAAGTTAAAAGCATGTGTTTGGAGACCGAGGTCAATGAAAATTTCCTACCGAGCGTGCATTAGAAACCTGTTCCAAACATCAACTGGAAACACACATAATTTCAGTTAAGATTGCAATATGTAATTGCTTATCAGTATAGAAAAAAAAACACAGGGTTTGCTGGCTTAACGAGAGCTTTATTAAACCACACATCCAATTCACAGAATGAGAGAAGCACAGAAGGCGGCAATTCGGTCCATTACATCTGAAAGAGCTATCCAATCAGTTCCGTTCTTTCCCCGTAGCCCTGCAAATTTCTCCTTTTCAAGTATTTATCCAATTGCCTTTTGAAAGTTATTAATTAATCTACTTCCACCTTTCAGGCAGCGCATTCCAGATCATCGTAACTCGCCGAGTAAAAAAAAAAAAATCACCCCCCCCATCCCCTTGGCTTTTATGCCAATTATTTTAAAATCTGTCTCTTCTGCTTACCGACCCTCCTGCCAGTGGACACAGTGTCCCTCCCATCTACTCTATCAAAACCCCTTGTAACAAAACATCATTAAATGCACCACACGGCACTTCTCCGCTGAAGTCATCACACTGCAATGTATAAACTAAATTTAAAATGAAGCACGGAGCAGTCACGGGAGACGGACTGCAAATGATAAAGACAAGTTATTTGAGCAGACCGCTTCGGATCAATTCAAACTAGGGTCTGGAGTTGATAATATAGAATAAAATGAAATTAGAATTTTGCGTCAAAAATGAAATATGCAATGTAGGAAAATCTTGTTCCAATCAGGTGTGTAAAACTTTCTTATTTTGCATTGTCCCCCTTAAAAAAGTGTCCAAAATAATGAATGGAAATAGTCAAAACAATTGGATCAAGTTAAGTGCTTTTAAATTAAAAGTAAACATACTGTGGTCGACAAAAAAAAATCTATTCAATTGGAAACAATGCTGCATTATCTAGCCACCAGCTATTAGGAGTGCTTTTAACCAGCACAAAACATGCACAGAATCAAAATATAAAATCCCATCGTATATAGCTCTTCTGGCTTGTGCAAGTATCCCTCTCTTCACTTTGTTTTAGGCTCTCTTATAATTAACTGCTTGCTTGAAGGTTCAGTGTTCTGTCTTCATCTATCCCTAGACCCCCACCTTGACCACTCCATTAACTATCAATGCTCTGTGCTTCTCCAAAAGCTTAAGTGAGTTTATCCATTGAGTATCCGACTCATTCAGACCAGGACAGTTGCAGATCAAACCCCTGACCTGCGCCAAGTCGGAGCAGAGGGAGGGGTGAGAAATTGGCCCCAGCATTCCAGATTAGAGAAGGAAGTGGGGGTGGGGGGGGGGGGGGGAGCGGGGGGGGGGAAATGGGCCAGGGGTCTTGCTCACTATCCAGCGTACCCTGTTGCAAGCACATGCTGACATTGGGATCGGGTGAGGCGGAATTCCCTGCCGTCACTTTTGTGCATCATAACGGCCATTTGAGCAAGGTACTAGAGAGAGCAAGTGCCTGTGCAGCTGTGTCCCAACAAGCGGTCGGTGCTGTCCTACATCTTTAGTGGCTTGTTCAAGTATTTTTGTGGCCGTCATTTGTGCACAAGAGTCAAACGAAAGAAAGAAAAGACTTGCATTTATATAGCACCTTTCACGACCACCGGAAGTCCCAAAGCGCTTTATGGTCAATGAAGTACTTTTTGAAGTGTAGTCACCGTTGTAATGTAGGAAACACTGCAGCCAATTTGCACACAGCAAGCTCCCACAAACAGCAATGTGATAATGACCCGATAATTTGTTTTATTAGTGATGTTGGTTGAAGGATAAATATTGGCCCAGGACACTGCTCTTCTTCGAAATAGTGTCCGTGGGATCTTTTACGTCCACTAGAGCAGACGGGCCCTTCGTTTAACATCCCCTCCGACAGTGCAGCACTCCCTCACTGGAGTGTCAGCCTAGATTTTTGTGCTCAAGTCTCTGGAGTGGGACTCGAACCCACAACCTTCTGACTCAGAGGCGAGGGTGCTACCCACTGAGCCACTGTCTGACACAAGAATACGAGAGAGAAGCCAAAGATACAAATCGACTGAGACCTGGAGGCTGCAACTTCAATTCCTGGTTTCGGATGGGTAGCAGTTGGATTGTTACAATTACCTGCATACCCCAAGCTGCATGTGGCGAGAAGGGGAAGGGGTGGGAAAACAGCCACGGTTCCAATCACTGTAAAATTTCCCCCATGGGAAGCAGATATGGGTATTGCTTGAAAACAGGTTTGGATTGGACTGCAATGCTACCGCTCCCCCCACCCTGTAGTCAAAATAACCTGCTGGCATTCACGGTCTTGGTCCATACATGAAAAAGAGCCACCTGAGTGAGATAGCAGAGGGTGGCATATGACTATAGATGAGTGAGCACCTCCAGGGGATGAAGGGAACATGGTATAAATTTAAAGAAAGGAAAAGTAGACCTTTATTTCACCTCCATTTCACGTTTTCTGTGATTGAGAACATTTCAATAAATGCCCATTTACAACTTAATCAGTTTGTTCTCCTTAGAGCAGAGAAGGCTAAGAGGAGATTTGATCGAGGTGTTTAAAGTCATGAAGGGTTCAGATAGAGTAAATAAAGAGAAACTGTTTCCAGTGGCTGAAGGGCCGATAACCAGAGGGCACAGATTTAAGGTGATTGGCAAAAGAACCAGAGGCGACATGAGGAAAACCTTTTTTTTTCCCCGCAACGAATGGTTAGGATTTGGAATGCACTGCCTGATAGGGCGGTGGATACAGATTCAATAGTAGCCTTCAAAAGGGAATTGGATAAATACTTGAAGACGAAAAAATTGCAGGGATCTGGGGAAAGAGCAGGACTAACTGGATTGCTCTTCGAAAGAGCCGGCGCAGACTCGCTGGGCCGAATGGCCTCCTTCTGTGCTGTACTATTCTGTGATTCTATTCATTTGACATGTATGGGGACATTGAGATTTATGAAACACAACCAGAATGAGTCTCTTTAGAAGGCAGATGCAAAGGTCAGCCATCCACACTTGCTTTAATTTGCAACTATCTAATCGCAAATGCCTTAAATCCCACATGCATAGGACAACAATTTAAACTTAGCAGCAGATTATACTGCAAACCAGACATTTAATATATTGTGATAGGAAGATCAAATAAGTTTTGTTAATCATTACTTTAGACTGTTGTGATTTAATTATACGATAACACAGGAGTGCCTAGGGGGGCCTTGCAGCAACTACAAGAACATTCAGAGTTGTTGCGGGGTTACTACAAGTACATTTTTAAACAAACTATAGCTTGCAAAACTCTGCTGCCCGTGCCCTAACTCGCACCAGGTCCCATTCGCCCATCACCCCTGTGCTCGCTGACCTACATTAGCCCCCCGTTAAGCAACGTCTCGATTTTAAAATTCTCATCGTTGTTTTCAAATCCCTCCATGGCCTCACCCCTCCCTATCTCTGTAACCTCCTCCAGCTGCATAACCCTCAGAGATATCTGCGCTCCTCTAATTCTGCCCTCTTGAGCATCCCTAATTATAATCGCTCAACCTTTGGCGGCCGTGCCTTCTGTTGCCTGGGCCCCGAGCTCTGGAATTCCCTCCCTAAACCTCTCCACCTCGCTACCTCTCTCTCCTCCTTTAAGACGCTCCTTAAAACCTGCCTCTTTGACCAAACTTTTGGTCACCTGCCCTAATTTCTCCTTTTGTGGCTCGGTGTCAAATCCTGTGAAGCACCTTGGAACGTTTTACTACGTTAAAGGTGCTATATTAATACAAGTTGTTGTTGTTGTTGATATTTTAAACACAAACTATTGGGGGGGGGAAAAAAAGGTAAAACTACCCAGCAGTGAAACCAGTTGGCAAAGCATCAAACTGGAAAACCCCCATTTCAGCAGCAGGACTGCCTGTTAATCAAAGTTACCGGTCTATGCTTTGGGGGGTTTCCTCAGTGTCAGCTGTGGCTCAGTGGGCAGCACTCTCGCCTCGGAGTCAGAAGGTTGAGAGTTCAAGGCTCACTCCAGAGACTTGAGCACTAAAAAAGCTAGGCTGACACTCCCAGTGCAGTGCTGAGGGAGTGCTGCACTGTCAGGGGTGCGTCTTTCGGATGAGACGTTAAACCGTCTGCTTCTCGGGTGGATGTAAAAGATCCCGCGACACTATTTTGAAGAAGAGCAGGGGCGTTCTCCCCGGTGTCCTGGGCCAATATTTATCCCTCAACCAACATCACAAAAACAGATGATCTGGTCAATATCACATTGCTGTTTATGGGAGCTTGCTGTGCACAATTTGACTGCACGTCAAAAAGAACTTCATTGGCTGTAAAGCGCTTTGGGACGGCTGGTGGTCGTGAAAGGCACCATATAAATGCAAGTCTGGCTTTCACTTGAGCTAGGCTATCAAGTGAAGTACAAGAGGCGAATGAAACCAAGGTTGTACGAAAACCTGTTCGAGCACCATCCCGTCCTGGGTGGCAGAATAAGGCGCAAGCACTTTTCGTTTTGAGTGGTGAGGGGTGTGGGGGGGGGGGGGGTGGAGGGGGGTGATGGTAAGGCAAGAAGGGAAAATGAGGTGTTCCCGGCACCAGTCTACAGTAAGGTCCCAAAGCTTGCAGAGCTATTTAGATTATTACATATTCACAGTTGCAGAGAACATAATGCGTTAGTTGATTCTGCATTGTTTGGCAAAGGAGGCCATGATAGCCATTTAGTTGAAAATGATGTGGATTTTTTAAAAATCCATCAACGTGATGTGGGCGCCACTAGCAAGGCCGGTTTTTATTGCCCATCCCTAATTGCCCTCGAGATGGTGGTGGTGAGCCACCTTCTTGAACCACTGCAGTCCGTGTAGTGAAGGTACTCCCACAGTGCTGTTAGGGAGGGAGTTCCAGGCTCTTCCACCAGTGACATTATAACCAGTGAAATTCTACAACAAAACCATGCGAAGGTAGAATTCCGACAGCTCCGGACATCAGAATTTATGGGAACAGTAGCAGAGTGGTTTTGTTACTGGACTAGTGATCCAGAGGCCTGGACTAATGATCCGGAGACACAAGTTCAAATCCCACCACAGCAGCTGGGGAATTTAAATTCAGTTCATTAAATAAATCTGCAATAAAAAACTAGCATCAGTAATGGCGACCATGAAACTACCGGACTGTCATAAAAAATTGGTTCACTAATGTCCTTTAGGGAAGGAAATCTGCCGTCTTTAACCAGTTTGGCCTAGATGTGACTCCAGACCCACAGCAATGTGGTTGACTCCTAACTGCCCCTCTGAAATGGCCTAGCGAGACACTCAGTTGTCAAGGCGGCGGCTCACCACCGCCATCTGAAGGGCAATTAGAGATGGGCAAGAAATGCCAGCTTTGCCAGCAATGGCCACATCCCGTGAGTGCATAAAAAAAATATATATTTTACTCTAGTAAGACTACATGTTTCTAAACTTCCCCACTGTTGGTTCAGCTATTGAGAGTTCAAACAGGCAGATGTTTTATGGACTGTGTGCTGCACATGCAGGCAAGACTTGTGAGGTGATTATTTATTACAAACATGTTCCCAGGCAAACTCCACCCTATTTTTATATTCCAAAAAACATTGAAAGAGAGGTGTCTAGGCTTAGTGGCCAGTCCTTTCCTATAAGAGGACAAAATGGCATGGATAAGCAGATTTTTTTTTGAAGTAGATGTACTTCAGTCAATCTGTCCAAGCTACTGTTTGCATGAAATAGGATACATTAAACATATGCTTTGGTAGATGGGGCAGGGAAGACATGCATAGTGACACATGATAAGTAATGTGCTCCCTTTCTGGTGACATTACATGAAGCTAGTCTTAACACAAGAAACACTAAATCAACTTCCTAAAAAGAGCTCCTTTACGACTATTTACTTGGGATTGCTTTAGAGTTCTGTCCCTGACGGTGTCGTGCAAGAACGGATACCAAGACAATTGTTGTGATACACATTCAAATTTACCTTCCACGGGGGAAGCTTCTCCCCCAAAATTTTATGAAACGATGAGGGCGAAGGAACATTGCGTTAAACGCATCAGACTATTCTTATACTAAAGTTGCGCCAATAAGCTTTTCGATTGTTGTTTGAACAAGTTGTTAGGCAGATTTATATCCAGTTAGATGAAAGTAGAGACTATGGAGCGCGAGCCACGCCAGGTCAGCACTTATCCCATCCCACTCTAAGAAGATTTTCTCCAGCTTTGATCAGGGAGGCCATGTAATTACCCTTAAGATGAGCGCTCAGGGTGTCTGCTGGAGTGCGAGGCCCCGCACTGTTTCCTTCTGGCCTCCAGGGAGCAGCACATCAATCGCTCTCAGCTAAATGCACTCGCACATGAATATTTCAGTAGGATTTAATGTTTCTGCACGAACCCCACAGGAGCAGAGCATCAATTTGTGAACGGAGCTTGCGTAGAGTTAAAAGCTAGACCAGATATTGCAGTATCAAAAAGTCTGTCAATCTGGTGGGAACTTGGTTTTTTTTTGTTGGAAATAGCAGGGGGCAGCGGAGAAGCTTGCCGTTCAAGAGTCCCATCTGTGTACAAACATACACCGAGAGGTTTTCAGCGGAGCAACTCCTGGGCATGACTGAATAATTTTGTTTTTAATAAAAATAAAACAACGTGGAGAGCAAAACGACTTGCCAAGCTTGACCAGTATCCCCAAAGCTACTTGCAATTGCCAGCGATTCCACTTTCTTTATTCAGCTGTTCAGAGTACCACACACACGGCCTGTTAACGAAAGACCTAAAAGTGTTGCACAGCCCTTTAATGAGCACTGCTTCAGGTGTTGGAACACAAGCGGCGGACTAGTTACTGAGGCTGGCGTAAAGATGTTAACTCACTCAGACATGTCGACACTTTGCGGGTGCAAGGCAATACGTTTAGCAGTGCACTGTGCCACACGCTCGCTTACAGTTACAGACCACCGTACGCCATCTGCTACTTCAAACCATCTGAGCACTCAATCTTTTCCCAATTTGCACTATACCAATGCTTTGTTTACAGATGATAATCCAGAGTAACATTATATTCAATGTTCTGAATTCTAGTTTGAGGAGGGAAAAAAAGAACCATAATCCTTCAGTACTGTACTGGAGTGTCAACTTAGTTTCATGTGTTCAAGTCCTAGAGTGGAACAAGCTGATGACACAGATGCAAGAATGCAATGAGCTGAGTCATGCAGATACTATCTAACTAGGGTTGGAAAGAATAAGCAGTTTCATCCTAATGTAGAGCAAAGGGTTTTGCGGTCTGAATGTTTAAAAGCACATTTTCAGAGACTCAATCACCACAGACGGAATTTAGTATCTATATATATATTAAAAAAGTTAACAATCCAAGTGGGCCCCATCATCAACATGGTGCATTTCCAGCATCTTCATATTAGCCAGAACTTGCTGCTAAGAATTTATACATGATCAAGGGTCCCAGGTGAAAAATCTGCATCCCGAGATTTGACTTCTCAAGAGTCAAGAGAAAGCCTTGCATGCGCAGAGTATGTAATTTTTATGGAAGGGAGTGTTTTCCAATGCTCTATTTACGCTGTCAACAGAAGGTTAGGTTACCATTGTCTTTATTGCTGTCTATGCTTCAATGGTTTAAAAGGACTCTGAAGGGAGTCATAATAAAAAGGTTTGATCTTTCTATAGGGTCCAGAATGATGTTCGTCAAGGTACTAACTCAAGGACTGGTCAGTCCTCTTATTCTTAGCAATATATTATGTGCTATTGTTATAGTGTCAGCCGTGGCACCCTCGCCTCTGAGTCAGAAGGTCGTGGGTTCGAGTCCCACTCCAGAGACTTGAGCACAAAAATCTAGGCTGACACTCCAGTGCAGTGCTGAGGGAGGGCTGCACTGTTGGAGGTGCCGTCTTTCAGATGGGACGTTAAACCGAGGCCCCGTCTGCTCTCTCAGGCGGATGCAAAAGATCCCATGGCACTGTTTCCAAGAAGATCAGGGGAGTTCTCCCGGTGTCCTGGCCAATAATTATCTCTCAAACGACGTCACTAAAAACAGATTATCTGGTCATTATCACATGGCTGTTTGTGGGAGCTTGCTGTGCACAAATTAGCTGCCACGTTTCCCACATTGCAACAGTGACTACACTTCAAAAGTACTTCATTGGCTGTAAAACGCTTTGAGACGTCCGGAGGTCGTGAAAGGCTCTAGTCTTTCTTTCTTTCCATTTATCCCAAGCAGCAATACACCCTATAAAGCTGTGGTATTGAAATGCCGGATTATGAAATTTTACATATACAGGAAACTCTTTTTTATCCGGCACCAACGGGACCGGCGTGGTGCCGGTTGATCAAAAAGTCCGGATTACAGAGAGGTATACTTACCAAGGTACGAGAGCCCCGTACACGGCCACAGATCAGGCGTCCCTGTTGCATGGCAACAGGTGCAGGAACCCCGGTTACACGGCCACAGATCCAGGAACCCCAGTTACACGGCCACTAATATGAAGTAAATCTTACCTGAACCTACTCCCGCATTTTGCCGGTTGAGAGAGATTTCCGGTTATTTAGGTGCCAGTAAAAAGAGAGTTTCCTGTACATGTATTGGTTTATAGTTGTAAAGGATGTTAATGGATATTATGAGAAGCACTGTATCCATTGATCAGTTACAATAAATATAATGTCCTTCTGTATGTAGCTGTAATTAACAGTATACCACAACACTTTCTAGAATTGATTCAAATCCCACTTCAGACCAATTAGCATCTAGTTTCTAACAAGCAGTAGTCTTTTAGGTTTGCAACGCTGGGAGGGAATGTTAAGCGACCCACCAAAGAAAGAAAGTGTAGATGGGGGTTGGAGGGAGAGGAAGCCCTTTCACTTTGGAGTTAACTACTTTTGCTTAATTAATCTCTCTTCATCCTACCAGGAGGCAAATAGTGAAGAATACTCTTGACTGATCAATGCAAAGACCTCCTTCCTCTGATCGAATCATGTATTTGGGAAGCCGCACACTCCACAAGCTTGCATTTATTGAAAAGAGAGTGGTTCTTCACACGAACCAACCAGCGTATGTCCCAGTGCGGTCCAATATGTTGGCTGCTCGTCACATGTGGCTAATTGGGAATCCAGGTGTGGCTAACTGCATTTCAGAGCAGTAAATAAAAATGAGCAGCAGACACCGCCGTTGGGCATGTGATCTCTTAATACGCACAGCGTAGGCGCATGAACTTTAACCTTTTTTGTGCGTCTGTTGGTGAAATGGCACAGTGTGCGTGCGCCTTTGGTCATTGTGAGTGCTTTACTTCCTTGGTTACTGAATGGTCTATGTTCGATAACCCAGAAAGAATTCACCTCCAGTAGATAGAAGGACTGCTCCCACACTTCCTGTTGCCAGAAAAGGAAGCATTCACTTCCAGTACCTACTGCCACCTCCTGTTTGTGATCAATATTGCAGTTTTGCTGCCATTTTCATGTTGTCCTGGGGTGCAGGGAATGAGATGGCCTCTGCCCCGGGGGAGACTGTGTCGCATCACCTTGGCTCAACATTGCACGGGGTGCAACTCCAGTGCACATTTAAGGGGAAGCTAGTATACGAGGGAGAAAGGAATATATGCTATGCTAATGGCGTTAGATAAGTCAGAGTCACAACGACACAGGAGGCCAATCGGCCCATCGAGTCCATGTCAGCTCTCTGTAGAGCGATCCAGTCAGTCCCATTCCCCTGCTCTATCCCCGTAGCCCTGCAAGTTTATTTCCCTCAAGTGCCTATCCAGTCTCCCCTTGAAAACATGAGTGTCTCCGCTTCCACCACTTCCGTCGGCAGCGAGTTCCAGGTCCTCACCACTCGCTGCGTAAAAGTTTTCCCCTCACGTCCTCCCTGTATCTCTTGTCCAAAACCTTAAATCTGTGTCCTGTAGTCCTTGTACCATCAACTAGTGGGAACAGCCTTTTCCTGTCTAGCCTATCCAAACCCGTCATAATCTTGTAGGGTGGGAGAATGCTCGTGTGGAGCATAAACTCTGACACAGAACCCGTTGGGCTGAATGGCCCGTTTCAGTGCTGTGAATTCTAGTTTAAAAAGGGCTGAGGTTAAGTTGGACCATGTAGGCACTTTGTAAACTTAAGCAGCGCTTACTTAAATGGTCTGAGAAATGAGGAGTCTCCCACCCAGCCTCTCAATAGGGCACTGAACCCTATGCTAAGCACCCGTCCTACTGCCAGCTCTCCGCACGAGAATCAGATTCACGGATAGGCAGTGTAAATCAGATGCTACCAGTTGCGAACTGATCGAAGATCGGCAGCTGCAATATAACTGAAACTCAAGTGCCTGTAATAAAAGCACAACTGTTCAGTTAATTTTTAATAAGAGCAGTGTGACAGGCGGCATATTATTAAAATAAAATGGCAACCCATTCTGTGGACTAGCACACCTCATGAACTACAATCATATGGGGCTTTCCCTCACATTGCTGGTTAAGTGTGCATCTTGCTAGGCCAAGGGAAAAAAAAAATCAACAGAATCATATTCAAATTATACATACACAAAAAGTATATCCAGAGAGCAGCATAATAGCACTTATGCTATGCTTTGTGGGGCACTTCTGTGTTTCGAGGCTGTGTTTATTCTCAGGGCACATTATTTATGTGCACTTATGGGTCTCGCTAACCATTGAGAGCTTTAGTCGAGCCGCAGAGGACATGTGCAGGTTTCCTTAGTCAAACTATGTAATGTCCAACAACCTTTAATGGAAGCTTAAATGAAAGGTTAAAAAAAAAGCAAAGCCTGCGGAATGCTAAACAATGAACCCTGGAGTGCATGCTCCATTTTGCGACGAGCAGAATCTACATTAAACATTTCTTTTACACAAAATGTGAACTGCTGCCATGAGCAAGGTTACCAAATACCTATAGTTATTCCATTAATGTAAATGGTACTAAGAACATAAGAAGTAGGAGCAGGAGTAGGCCATACGGCCCCTCGGGCCTGCTCCGCCATTCAATAGGATCATGGCTGATCCGAACCTAGACTCACGTCCACTTCCCTGCTCTCTCCCCATAACCCCTAATTCCCTTATCAGCTAGGAAACTGTGTCTCTCCGTTTTAAATTTATTTAATGTCGCAGCTTCCACAGCTATCTGAGGTAGCAAATTCCATAGATTTACTACCCTCTGAGTGAAGAAGTGTCTCCTCATCTCAGTTTTGAAAGGGCAGCCCCTTATTCTAAGATTATACCCCCTAGTTCTAGTCTCGCCCATCAGTGGCAACATCCTCCCCGCATCCACCCGATCAAACCCCCTCACAATCTTATATGTTTCGATAAGATCGCCTCTCATTCTTCTGAATTCCAATGAGTAGAGGCCCAACCTACTCAACCTTTCCTCATAAGTCAACCCCCTCATCTCCGGAATCAACCGAGTGAACCTTCTCTGAACCGCCTCGAGAGCAAGTATATCTTTTCTTAAATATGGAAACCAAAACTGTACGCAGTATTCCAGGTGTGGCCTCACCAGTACCCTGTATAACTGAAGCAAGACTTCCCTGCTTTTATACTCCATCCCCTTTGCAATAAAAACCAGGATTCCATTGGCCTTCCTGATCACCTGCTGTACCTGCATACTAACCTTCTGTGTTTCATGCACCAGGACCCCCAGATCCCTTTGTACTGTAGCACTTTGCAGTTTCTCTCCATTTAGATAATAACTTGCTCTTTGATTTTTTCTGCCAAAGTGCATAACCTCACATTTTCCAATATTATATTCCATCTGTAATACTAAGCACCACAATATTACACATTGATAAACCCCCCACAAATGTATTATTTCTAGCGTGGAATTCACACAATGCGTTGAAGTACTTTATATTCACAGGGCTGATTCCCGCGATGAGGGGGCTGACTGATGAAGAAAGGTTGAGCCTATACTCATTGGAATTTAGAAGAATGAGAGGTGATCTTATTGAAACATATAAGATACTGAGGGGGCTCGACAAGGTAGATGCAGAGAGGATGTTTCCCCTCGTGGGGAAATCGAGAACTCGGGGGCATAGTTTCAGAATAAAGTGTTGCCCTTTTAGAACTGAGATGAGGAAGAATTTCTTCTGAGGGTCATAAATCTGTGGAATTCTCTGCCTCAGAGAGCCGTGGAGGCTGGGTCATTAAATACACTTAATAGAGTCATAGATTTATAGAGCACAGAAAGAGGCCCTTCGGCCCATCGTGTCAGCACTGGCCATCAAGCCCTATCTATTCTAATCCCATTTTCCAGCACTTGGTCCGTAGCCTTGTATGCTATGGCGTTTCAAGTGCTCATCTAAATGCTTCTTGAATGTTGTGAGGGTTCCTGCCTCTACCACCCTTTCAGGCAGAGTTCCAGATTCCAACCACCCTCTGGGTGAAAAAGTTTTTCCTCAAATCCCCTCTAAGCCTTCTGCCCCTTACCTTGAAACTATGCCCCCTGGTTATTGACCCCTCTACTAAGGGGAAAAGTTCCTTTCTATCTACCCTATCTATGCCCCTCAATTTTGTACACCTCAATCAGGTCCCCGCTCAGCCTTCTCTGCTCTAAGGAAAACAACCCCAGCCTGTCCAGGCTCTCTTCATAGCTGAAGCGCTCCAGCCCAGGTAACATCCTGGTGAATCTCCTCTGCACCCTCTCCAATGCAATCACGTCCTTCCTATAGTGTGGTGACCAGAACTGCACACAGTATTCCAGCTGTGGCCTAACTGGCGTTTTGTACAGCTCCAACATAACCTCCCTGCTCTTATATTCTATGCCTCGGCTAATGAAGGCAAGTATCACATATGCCTTTTTAACCACCTTATCTATCTATCCTGCTGCCTTCAGGAATCTATGTACATGCACACCAAGGTCCCTCTGATCCTCTGTCCTCCCTAGGATCCTACCATTCATTGTGCATTTCCCTTGCCTTGTTAGTCCTCCCAAAATGCATCACCTCACACTTTTCAGGGTTAAATTCCATTTGCCACTGTTCTGCCCATCTGACCAACCCGTCTATATCGTCCTGTAGCCCGAGGCTTCCCTCCTCGCTATTTACCACTCCACCAATTTTCGTGTCATCTGCAAACTTACTGATCATACCTCCTACATTCATATCTAAATCATTAATGTACACTACAAACAGCAAAGGACCCAGCACCGATCCCTGCGGTACACCACTGGACACAGGCTTCCAGTCACAAAAACAACCTTCGACCATCACCCTCTGCCTCCTGCCACTAAGCGAATTTTGGATCCAATGTGCCAAATTGCCCTGGATCCCATGGGCTCTTACCTTCTTGACCAGTCTCCCATGTGGGGCTTTGTCAAAAGCCTTACTGAAGTCCATGTAGACTACATCAACTGCACTACCCACATGCACACACCTAGTCACCCCCTCGAAAAATTCAATCAAATTGGTTAGACATGATCTCCCCCTGACAAAGCCATGCTGACTATCCTTGATTAATCCTTGCCTCTCCAAGTGGAGACTAATTCTGTCCCTCAGAATTTTTTCCAATAATTTCCCTACCACTGATGTTAGGCTCACTGGCCTGTAATTCCCTAGTTTATCCCTACTACCCTTCTTGAATAATGGTACTACGTTAGCTGTCCTCCAGTCCTCTGGCACCGCCCCTGTGGCCAGAGAGGTTCTGAAAATTTGTGTCAGAGCTCCTGCAATCTCCTCCCTTGCCTCACACAGCAGCCTGGGATACATCTCGTCTGGGCCTGGGGATTTATCCACTTTTAAGCCCGCTAAAACCGCTAGTACCTCCTCCCTCTCAATACTAATTTGTTCAAGTATATCACAATCCCCCTGACTGATTCCTATGTCTACATCGTCCTTCTCCATAGTGAGAAGATAGACAGATTTTTGCAAGAGAAGGGAGTGAAGGGTTATGGGGAGCGGGCAGGGAAGTGGCTTTGAGCCCAAGATCAGCCATGATCTTATTGAATGGCGGAGCAGGTTCGAGGGGCCAAGTGGCCTATTCCTGCTCCTATTTCTTATGTTCTTATATTGTTCAACATCATTTTAGAACAAATTCTGATGTTGTACCCCAAAAGAATCTTAATCTAGCGGTTTAGCAAACAAAAATGTAATTAAAAAAAAAAACTTAATTTTGTTTCTGAACTCAATTGCTAAAACAAATGCTTCCGGATTCTTTCCTGGGTGTCAATCACAACACACCATATAGCTGTGTTTTAAAAAAATATATATTATTTGAGCAATATTCAAACTCAATTTCTAAGTGAAGGTAAATCGACCCTTATCTTCGGGTTAACTATATACCTCAAATTGACTTGCAACACCCCAGTCCTCTCAATATCAAGTTCCCTTGTTTCTGTCCATTATTAAAAGCATGATTTTAGCCATATTATGTGCTAAACATTGCTTTTAAATTAAAACAAACAAAATTGTCCCAATAAATAACATGCATTATAGCAAGAATCTGATCATGCTACTCATTTAAAAAAGCTAGGTGAGGGAATCGAGGCCATGCACTCGATGGTTTTGAGGTTTAAATACATGCGATTAAAACTGTGATCGACATTAGTTGACCTGCAGCATATATTTGGCAAACAGCAAGGAAAAAAAATTTCTAAGTCTGGAAAAATATATTAGCAGACGTGTAGAGTTGCTGCTTCACGGTTACATTTTGACAAGATTGGCAACTGCACAAAAACATCACGATAAAGAGGATAAAGAGGATAAGGAAGAACCTGTTAAATTAAGAGTCTTTGATTCAAACTGGGAGCCCTCATGACCCTGAATTCTGCATTAATGGAACCTCCGCGTCCTAGTCATGTTTGTTGGGACACACTTGAGTGAAACATTTTACCAACAACCTCTAGGGAATTAAAATCCCAAATCAAAATACCCAGGCACATATATGCACAATTTGCTCGCCATTAAACTCCTTCCAGCGTGTACATTTATCATTAAATTAGCAACTGACGGCAGAATCCACGCAACTAATTAGCTTTATGCCCCCAAGGCAAATGCTTGGTTTTGAATACACAGGAATTTGTTTAGCTCATTCCTTTAAATTATTCATGCTTAATTGTGTATGTTGGTCGCAAATAAATTTATAATTTAACACGCTGAAGACATACAAGTTAAAAATCAGTAAATGCTGCACAGCTACTTTAATGTTAATACAGAAAAACAGATACTGGAAAAAATGGGCGATAGTGTTAACTTAGACGAAGGTCGACTAAATTAAGCAATCCTATTTAAGGCAGAGTTTACGGTACATTTGCACTGCCTGCATGAATTCTTGGGGAGCAAGGCCCAAACTGAAGAATCACCGCACACTGCTGTCCCCGGTTTAGTTTACCCAATGTTCTTGCTCCTTTCAAGCCCCATCTGAAGTCAGAGAACCGCAAATCCCATCAGCAAAAGGGAGCGAATCCACCAGTTATATATTTAAGCGGAAACCTGACAGCTCGCGATCCACAAGAATGTGGTTTCCTACACAAGTCAGGACTCCAGAGTTCTGGCACCCTTTGTATCAGAGTATCAGCTATTGCTGAAGTGCCAGGTGTGTCTGCCTTATCCAATGTAAACACGCCTTTAAAGTAACTCAATGACTTCAGCCACTTTAGCCTAATAAGCTATCCTTTAATGAGGAAAAATCCTGGTGTTCATTAATACAGGTGTGAATTCTGAATCAGATTATTATACATCTTGAGCACCAAAATCTAGGCTGACACTCCCAATGCCAGTACTGAGGGAGTGCTGCACTGTTGGAGGTGCCGTCTTTCGGGTGAGACGTTAAACCGAGGCCCCGTCTGCTCTCTCAGGTGGATGTAAAAAAGATCCCATGGGCATTATGTCGAAGAAAAGCAGGGGAGTTCTCCCCAGTGTCCTGGCCAATATTTATCCCTCAATCAACATCACTAAAACAGATTATCTGGCCAGTATCACATTGCTGTTTGCGGGAGCTTGCTGTGCGCAAATTGGCTGCTGCATTTCCTACATTACAACAGTGCCTACACTTCAAAAAAGTACTTCATTGGCTGTAAAGCGCTTTGGGACGTCCGGTGGTCATGAAAGGCGCTATAGAAATGCAAGTCTTTCTTTACATCAAGCAGTGAGAACTGTATACATGCATTTGTTTTAAAGTCTGCTTTAATGTTGGTTCACTCGGACACCGAGCTTCTAGTCAATACCTTCCCAGCAAGTTACCAATCTATACTTCCTTTGCATTCCAACACCCTAACAGGTAAATCCATTTACTGGATGGAGCAGCTCCATCCCAAGTACTCACAGGTGCTACAATCTTTCCAGTCTGTCCAACCTGCAAATCATTGGGTACAAATCCTGCATCCACTGCGGCACGAGAAGCACCAACTGCAACAAACGTGAAAAACTATTAACGAGGTTCTTTCATCTCAGACCTTGCAGGAAACACTGCGAACGGATGATTAAAAATACATGCAAAATTCACTACAGACTCAAAGATATTTTATACATGACGAATCAAGGTTTAAAACTGTAGCAGTATCAAAACCACAACAACTTTATTCAACAAAAACTAGAATTGAATTCAAAGCACACTGCATATTCAAATTTCATTTTTAAAAGGCAGGTTTATGATTTTCGTGATGGGTATTCTTTTCTCTTCAATGTTTGGGTAGTATCCTCTTATAAAGCAATAACTTTGGGCTCAAAGCAGAACACATATTACAGTATTCCTATAACTCAGGATGACAGAACATCTCAGCAGTACTTTCTAATATAAATACTGGTCAATCTCCCATGGAGTCGCACACGAGGAGTTAAGGGGAACCGTTATTTTCAGGTGAAACACGATTAGAGATGAAGAATAATTGGATCAGGGTGTGCAGACGTAATCCTGTCCCAGTTGTCAAGTCATATCAAGGTTGTGGGTTCAAGTCCCACTCCAGAGACTTGAGCACAAAATCTAGGCTGGCACTCCCAGTGCAGTACTGAGGGAGCGCCGCACTGTCGGGGGTGACGTCTTTCGGATGAGACATTAAGCCAAAGCCCCGTCTGCTCTCAGATGGATGTAAAAGATCCCATGGCACTATTTCGAAGAAGAGCAGGGGAGTTATCCCCGATGTCCTGGGCCAATATTTATCCCTCAATCAACATCACTAAAAACAGATTATCACATTGCGGTTTGTGGGAGCTTGCTGTGCGCAAATTGGCTGCAGCGTTTCCTACATTACAACAGTGACTGTACTTCAAAAGTACTTCATTGGCTGTAAAGTGCTTTGGGATGTCCTGAGGTCGTGAAAGGCGCTATATTAATGCAAGTCTTTCTTCCTGTTCAAACTTGACACACTGCAGTTATGTGCTCTCGCCAGAGGTGGTGCTGCAAGACCTCTACTGGCAGGAGTATGTAATTACAGCCTGACAAATTTGCATAGAGGCCCTGAAATTGCAATGTGCATGACGGCGTACTCTTAGTTCGCTGTCGTGCTCCCTTTGAAATGCACCGCAAGTTTGGGATTTCCGGGTGCGCGAAATCCGGAAGTTGCAGCCTGTCAACGTACGCGTTGACAAGCCATCCGCAGGGGCTCCGAAAAAGCAATCGCGGCGCAGAGTTGGGCTATTTGCCCACCAACTAGCCAACGATTGCGCACGGAAGTCTTACGGTTGATGTAAGCAGGCACAGGGCCTGTTTGCATCAGCGTATGGGGATCTAAACATTTTCACATCCTAAATTATGCACATACACTGTATGAAATGAGTTTAAGCAAATATTGGCCCAGATTACGGATTTAATGATGCATAAAATCACCAAAAAACTTAATTTTTAGTGAGGTTGGTGGAATGAAGGTAATTATGAATAAAATTCTAGTTCTGTACATTGTATAATTATCAGATTTGGGGATTCCATTGCATCTCATTTGGGGATTCCCTTCATAAATGATTGACATTTTGCTTATTGATTGGAGGACAGGGCCCACGTGATCCCAGGTACGCTTCCGCACCGCCTGCCACAGCCATTACGCTGCCCTCTGCCTCCAGGACGGAGACCACAATTTTCCTCAGCCTGGCTGCCAGCAGGTACTTTCGTAATTCTTTCGCGGGTCGGAAGCATACCCGGAGTTACGCCTCCAACCGCAATTTCTAGCCCATAGTTCCCATTATAAATGTGGAAATGGGAGTCTATAATGGAAAATGCTGACAGGAGGCGCACAGAGACAAAAGATTAATACATTAGGTAGATAGAGATATTAAATTAGACCATTTCTAAACTAAAAATTGAGAAAAGGGGCAAGCCTCATGGTGCAGCTATTGGCACTCCAATACCATGTGCCACCACAGGCCTCAGGCTGTGTTTACTACCAGAGGCAGTTACTGTTGTGCCCCTATTGCAGGCTAACTAAGCAGCCATGTTGGTACAGACATAGAAGCAGTCAATGGCTCACCCTCTCAACCAGAGAATGAAGCAAAACACTGCTGCAAGAGAGGGGGCAATTTACCTGGCCTCCTAGTCTTCACCTATGTATGACAATAATTGTGATCAGGAGCACATCACGCAAGGGATTATCGGAGCATCACCCAATTATATTTATTTCCAATAAATTTCTGATGGAGAAGAAAAACCAAGTAATAAATAAGGTGCACCTTTACCCCATAATTTCAGAACGTGCTCTCTCGGACCATCAGTAACTACCATTAATAACAAATTACGGTCAGCTAACAAAATGAGAATGAAAGGCCCGTCAAACAAAGCACCCACCTGCAGCATGCAACTTATCCGCCAGGTCATACAGCAACTTGAAGTTGTCCCCGCTCTTCAGTCCACGGCCTAGCAAACGTTAAAGCAATAACATCAACTGTGTAAAGTGAATACAAACAGTCTACATTGACAGAGAATTGCTATTAGGCTTTCATTGAGTGGCAATGGTGTAAGATGGACAAGCAACCCAGAGTCGTCCATCTTACAACATTCCTGGTTGCCCCCCCCAAGGGCATTAAGGGTGAGCTGTCGTAGTGACCTCATGACCTCTGGGTGCTTTCCCAGAACCATAAGGCTGCCAGTCCCTTACCACTATGAAACTGAACTCAAGTAATCTGGTAGTTAGCGGGGCGAGTACCAGAAATAACCACCATGAAAGCTATCGGATTGTCAAACAAAGTTTGATTCAACAAGACCCGTCATGGAACCTGTCACCCCTGCTTGGTCTAGCCTATACACGACTCTGGTCCCACACTGTAGTTAGAACATAAGAATTAGGAGCAGGAGTCGGCCATTTGGCCCCTCGAGTCTGCTCCGCCATTCAATAAGATTATGGCTGATCTTCGACCTCATCTCCACTTTCCCGTCCGATCCCCATATCCCTTGAAGCCCTCCGGAACGTGGCCTAGTAAGCCCCTCAGTTGTTAACAGAATTAGGGATGGGCAGTAAATGTGGCCACAACAAATAAATAAAAACACACTGTACATCACAAACGAAAACACATCAAGATACATTAAACCCCAAAGAAATTTTGCACCAAATTCATTCCAACCCAATTATTCATTTACTATAAAAACAGAAAATGCTGGGAACAGATGAAAGGTCAATGACCTGAAACGTTAACTCTGTTTCTCTCTCCACAGATGCTGCCCAACAAATGCATAGATTTAAAGTAATTGGTAGAAGGATTAGAGGGGAATTGAGTCATTTTTTCACCCAGAGGGTGGTGGAGGTCTGGAACTCACTGCCTCAAAAGGGTGGGAGAGGCAGAAACCCTCATCGCATTTAAAAAGTGCTTGGATATGCACTTGAAGTGCCGTAACCTACAGGGCTACGGACCAAGAGCTGGAAAGTGGGATTATGCTAGACACAGACACGATGGGCCGAATGGCCTCCTTCTGTTCTGTAAAATGCTATGATTCTATGACCAATGTTCCCTCTAATTTTTTTTTTTTTTTTTAGGTGCAAAGTCCCTTTAACGGGCTGTGCGGCCCATTCAAAATTATGCACATGTGCACGAAATTTCCAATTTGAAAAGTCAGCCCCTGGCTGCACAGGGCCTCCAGAAAGAGAGCGTTGTCTATGACCCTATAGCCCACCTGCTGAGTATTTCCAGCATTTTTCCGTTTTTATTTCAGACTTCCAGCATCCGCAGTATTTTGCTTTTGCCCAAATATTCATTTGTTATTTTGCAGAGAAGTAAACGAAGGGCAAGAAATAGCTCTGGGTTATATTTAAATGCTCTTTCTTGTTCAGATTCATTTATTTTTAATACAAATTGTTGCCCTGATAACACAACCTTGTTCTTTGTGATTTGAGCCCTTACAAGAGTTGGTGTCAAACCAGAGGCTCTTTTATTATCCGAGAATTGGGAAAATGGAGTCAGGCAGTCTGGGGGTGGGAAAGAACGCAGAAACATTTACAATGACAGAAAAGACCAGCGCCCTAGACAAGCTCTGGTCTTCCCAGTGTTTCATCGAGATTGATAGATTACAAACGATCACTGTGGGTACATTACAACTTGTAACACAAATCCAGTGTTTGCTCTTGTAACTTGTGGAACGTAGGAACATCCCTGGTTGTTACATTACAAGGTTGTACCTCACTCTGACCCGCCCCCTATTTGGGTAAAATGCAATGCTTACACTTCAAAGATTAGAATATTAGACACCACATCAGCTACTTACCCCCAGATATAACAATTTTGGCACTGGTCAGCTCCGGACGGTCACTTTTGGTCAGGTTTTGTCCAACCCATTCAGACACACCGGCTCCAGATAGGGGTGAAACTAACCACAAAAATAGTGAGGGGACAAAAATAACTTTTAAAAAGGAGAGCATAGAATGCATCATACAGAGTACAGGAAACACTTTTTTTTATCCGGCACTGACGGGACCGGTGTGGTGCCGGTTTATCAAAAAGTCCGGATTACAGAGAGGTATAGTAAAAGGTACGAGAGCCCCGTACACAGCAACAAATCCAGGCATCCCTGTTGCTTAGCAACAGGTGCAGGAATCCCGGCCACAACATCCAGGCATCCCTGTTGCTTAGCAACAGGTGCAGGAACCCGGTTACACAGCCACAGATCCAGGAACGGCCACTAATATGAAGTAAAACTTACCTGAACCTACTCCTGAATTTTGCCGGTTAACAGATTTCCAGTTATTTAGGTGCCGGTAAATCGAGAGTTTCCTGTATATATATATATATATATATATATATCTATATCTTAAGAAATCATCTTTAAAGGAAAACAAATTTGTTGGGAGGTAGTGTGGCCAAAGCACACAAAAGGCACCACCACCAGAAAACAGGTTACCTGGTCATTCACCTTATTTGCAATTTGTGCGACCTAGGCAACTGACCGCTGAGCTTGCCTGCAGAACCAGTTTTCCACAATGCACGTTCTCATTACCTGCATTTCATTCACAAACTTCTATACAACTGAGGAATGTTAATGTTCTTGCTTCAACAAAATGATGGCAGCGCTAACAGAAATCTAGAGGAATGCTGGCCGGGAAACCAGTTTACTCAAACCTTAAAAAAAAGCTAAGGTCGTGCCCAGAAACAAAGTATTAGAACAGTTTAGAGTTGAGGAGTATTTACCTTCCTCCGAACTTGCATCTCCTCCATTCACAGCAGCAGCTTCGAAAGATGTGCCACGCACGGAGAACACTTTCACTTCATCACTAGACTTCACCGTGCACAAAGCATTTCCTGGGAAAATGCCAAGAGTTAAGAACTGGAAAAAAAAATCGACCGAGGAAAAATAAAAATGCTCAGACTTCAAGGTGGACTTTTGAAGTCGGAATCCCCATAAACTCTCATTAGTTGCTTTTGAATTACCCTTAATCTCAAACACAAGTTTAGGAATGCACCCGCGGAAGAAATGGTTTCGCGATAAATAGGATCGAGCCTACATTCAAAACCTGGTTAATAATCGACCGCACGGGATCAAAGCAGATCAGTTTAACTCACGAGGAAGTTGCACAGTAAAGATTTTTCTTTCCACAACTTGGTGACATGACTGTGTAACACAGAAAGTAAAGCAATAGTGCTATGCATGGTATCGGCTGGGTTCAAAGATTGGTTACCTGTACTTATTAGTCACCGCACGTTCAAAATTACTCTGAATTATCAGTATCAGCATTGGACTTTGTATTAAAAAAAATCAGTTGTGGCTACGTAGCTCCGGGGCGACGCAGTAATAGGTACATTTCTCTTGACACGAGTACAAGGTACTTTTCTTTGATGTAACATATGCGCTCTGTCACAAGCTGGTATCCCCTGAAGGGATATCCCACTGCATCACACCAGTGGCGGGGCCACCATTCACTGAATAAAACACTTAATCTTTCTCCGATTGATGCTCACTTCATACAAACAAACATTTTTACTGGGCGCAGCTCTACAATAGCGTGTGGCTGCCTACAGCTTCAGATTTATCGCATTCTGATGGTATGCACTGGAATGATTGCATGCGCTTCGAATCAAAAATCATGTTTGCAAAATTATGTTTCTGGCCTCAAAGTGAAATGAAAAACACATTGCTGGCCTGCATAACATAATTTGTCGGAACAAATGGAAGTCCTGATCAGCATCATTTTACTGCTGGAGGCACAGTGGAAAGCCACCTCATGAAGTGGCACTCCCTGCTTCCAGGGGAAGGTACAATGTTGCCTATGAAGACACAGCCTTATTTGGAGATGGCACTGAAAGACCAAAGCCATTCGGTTCGCTTCTCGCCAAAAACTCTACACCCTAGCCCCCTGTTGCAGCCTCCTCTTAGACTGTTATCTGAGGTTAATCCCAACAGCGCACACTCTGACCGGGATAACCTTTAACTCAACTCCAACCCCCTCCCAACATTCAGTCCCTCGCTGAGCGTGCCTATTTGCACTCCCGCAACATCACCTGACTCCACCACCGCTGAAAACCCTTACAAACACCTTCACCTCCAGGTTCAACTTTTCCAACGCTCGATTCATTGACCATCAAGCTCCACAAACGTTAACTCACCCAGATATGTCACTTACATCCTATTGCGTACCAAGTCCCCTATCTTTGCCGACATCAAATGGCTCCCCATTCACCAAGGCATTCATCTCAAGATCTCCACGTGAGTTTACAAATCCCTCAATGGCCTTGCTCCACTCGACGCTGTGCAACTTCTTTTAAGCTTAGGGCCCAGGTCTGACCTGCCGCTCTGCTAAACCTGAACTATGCGCCACCACCTCCCCCCGCCCCCCCGCCCCCCATTCTAAATTATCATCGGAACCACATTCAACTTTTACAGCACTGCGCTCCAATTCATTTCCCAAAGGACACCACCTTGCTTTATCCCTCCCCACATTCAAACACCTCCTCAAAACCTACCTCTTCAACCTCGCCTCCACTTCCATCCTCTGACATCCCAGTTTCTGATCCAATGTCCAATTCCCTCCCCCCACCATGAGACGTTTCGCTGCATTAAAGGCATTGGTGGTGTAAGTTGTTGTAGCAAGTGAGGTATGAAGCACATCTGCCTGCTGTGAACAGTGGAAGGATCTACTGAAAGCAGCTACAGGAAACGTTGTTATATCCGGCACCGACGGGACCGAGCTGTTGCCGATCTATCAAAACTGCCGGACATACAAAGTTAATGTTGAAGCATACGGAGGTTTTCATCTCCGTATCCGACAACAAACACTGTTGCTTAGCAACAGCTTGTAAACAGTCAGCCCGTACCTTGGAAGCGTCTCTGTAGCTTAGCAACAGCTTCAGAGAGACTTTCCAGAGCCCGACTGTTGAAAACAAAGCCACGAGAAGAAAAAAAAAACTATCAAAACGGCTCCTGATTTCTGCCGGTAGATCGAGGTTTCCGGACATACAACCTCCGGATAAACCAAAGTTTCCTGTATCGTGTTCTATACAAGGCATTGCTACAATCTAAAAAGGTAAATAAAAGATTCAGTGTAGCAGGTGGAAGGAATGCAGCAATATAACTTCAAGCGCATGTTTTGTTGGTTCCATGCCAGATTCCTTTCTGTAATACACTGGAACACTAATGGCTCTGGAAGTGCTTCAAGTAGGAAGGTTAGATTTTACATTCAGTAAAAAGGCGTATTAACAAATTACAAGCCATTTATACCTTTGAAGCATCGTGTCAGTGACAGGCTTCACCTTGTTCCTACCTGCATAGATAGTTCTGACAAATGTGTCCGGGGCTTTAATTTCAATGATGTCAGAGATGGCGGCAACATCAAGTTTAGCAGCGATTCTAGGTACAAGATTCTGTAAACAAATGGAAAGCTGTACATAAACTCTTCTGTATTAAGTACAGTAGCCAAAGTTGATACTTTTAAGAAGTCAAACTGAATTTATTACATATTTTTTTACTACAAGGGCAAGTTTTGGGGAAATCTTTAGCACAACAATTTCTTGCCCTTTTTGGTTTGGTTATATTTAGGTCATGCATTCCACGTCATGCAGGTGTCTGGGTGGGAAAACAACCAGTCCCAGGCCTGTGCCAGTACCAGTTTCTAAGAGGCCGCTCACGCATTGAAGGGCAGCAAACCATTATCCGATTCTTGCTTTACACCCGTGTCCCGACCTGGGCAGCATGCCACCCTCAACCAGTACCACCAAAAATTAGCTGGGGAATTGCTGTCGATGGGATCTTGCTGTGCGCAAAATGGCTGCCGTCTTAGCCTACATAACGGTACTCAAAATGTTTCTCTCTCTACTTGAGTGTTGGGTTGCTTCTTAATACTTAGTAGACCTTTAACAAGAATTTTACTTTCAATGAGTGCTCTTTGAAATTCTGAAGCAGAATTGTGCTGTAATATACACACACACGTATATTATTGAGAATATATATACGGTATAATATTGAGAATATATATACGGTATAATATTGAATATATATACGGTATAATATTGAAAATATATACGGTATAATATTGAATATATATACGGTATAATATTGAATATATATACGGTATAATATTAATATATACAGTATATTAATATATGCAGTATAATAATATATAAAGTATAATAATATATACAGTATAATATTAATATATACGGTATAATATTGATACTATATACGGTATAATATTGATAATATATACGGTATAATATTGATAATATATATGGTATAATATTTATAATATATACGGTATATAATACATATATTAAAATATTAAAATATATATATTCTATTAAAATACATATTAAAAATATATTCAAATATATATAATATATATATATAATAGACACACACATATACATACAAGTGCATTTTTATTTATACTTACTAAATTCACAAAAGATTGCACTTTATTTAGTTCCTGATGTCCATATAGCCTTTATATTCTTTTAAAAAATTCAATCTCAGTTTATCTCCACTTACTCCATGTTATACTAGAAACGTTATGTTGAAACCCTAGACACAGTAATGTTCAAGTGGGAAAGGGCAGTTAATTAGGATATTGCTGGGAAACACAGAAAATGGTGGAATGCAGTCCAGGGAAAAGAGCAGAGCCTAATTCAATAAAATAGAACTTATGATATATAATGCACTGTGTAATGCACTGTAATTCAATTGCGATGCCATTAAGCCAGTGAGCTGACAGCTCCAAAACAATATGAAGTATTGCAGGAAAATGCTGCAGGAAGTGTTGTTGCAATTCAAGGGGCTCGGTTAAAGAGCTAAAGGAACTGATCAACCATTTACAACATTAAACTCCTCTTGTATGAGCCAGTGGGCATTTTTCTTTTCTGTAGAATCCGAGATGTTGTTAGAATCATGGAATGATACAGCACAGAAGGAGGCCATTCGGCCCATCACGCCTGTGCCGGCTCTTTGGTAGAGATATCCAATTAATCCCACTCCCCTTGCTCTTTCCCCATTGTCCGGTCATTTTTGTTCCCCCTTCAAGTAATTATCCAATTCCTGTTTGAAAGTTATTATTGAATCTGCTTCCACCGCCCTTTCAGGCAACGCATTCCAGATCACATATAATCTGGTTATGTGGTGCCCTCTAACTCGGCAATGGACACCTGATGTTAGAGGTGCAAAGTTATTGGAACATAACCTGCAAGATCTAAATTAAGAACATCTAAATTAAGAACAGTCAGTCTATAAAAGAAACATTTTCAGGGAACAGATTAGCTTGTCTTCATTCCGTGGATAAATATTTTTATTTTCAGTCACCCATATTGATATTTCTTAATAGCAAAATTTAAAAGTCACATATAAATAGGTACATAATTGACAATAAGTACCAGGCACATTGCTTCAGTGTCATTAAATAATCAAATGGTAAGCAGTGAGTGCCAGGACCTGGTCACCTTTAATACTGATTAATTCCATTATTAAAGCTGCTTAGAACATTAATTGGCCCGCTCCTGTTCCTAATGTCCAGGGACTCCACTGGTTAAGACAATGAGTTGCTGAGTTATACTGGTTACTAGGTCCGATCCCCAATTTGTGCCGAGTTCGTTGGTTGCTACATTTCGCTAATTTAGCAGGAGTGGTGCAACTAACATCAGCACCCCTAGGCTCGGATAAGCGGAGAGGAAAAATGCATCATTGAATATACCGAATATGGCCTACGGCAACAGATCATTTAGCTTATCTCACTCGCCAAAAGAAAAGATTGTAATGCCCATAGCCCTGTAACACTCAATGTGTACAGCTGTGTGGTATAAACCATCGCTTGAAAAGGATAGCTAGTTTTAAATCGCAAAGCAAGACATGAAGCTAGGAACTCTGGAGTAATTAGTCGAACATCCTCAGTGAGAACCAGTTCTGACGAAGGGTCATCAACCTGAAACGTTAACTCTCTTTCTCTCTCCACAGATGCTGCCTGACCTGCTGAGTATTTTCAGCATTTTCTGTTTTTATCCTCAGGTGAGAAACTGCTCAAGAGTCTATGATGGCACATTAAAGATCATAAGAAATAGTCAATTTGGTTTCAGAAGCAACAGGCCCAACTTGACAAACCTACTGGTTTTTGAGGTTAAGTAAACAAGCATCAACCAATGCATGTTGTAGGGCCAAAAACTGGAGTGCAACATTAGAAAACCAGACTTTCTGATAAGTAGATCAGTTTTTAGGCAGCGAGGATTTTTTTTTTTTAAACGTCGGAAGGAGTTTTTTTTTCCTGGCAAAATTAAGAGTAAATCAATTTATTCCCATGCAAAACAAAATTTTTCTCCAAAGTATATATTATAATGCTTCGCTGACAAGCTAATGTGAATTGAAATTCTGAGTAGAATTATTATTTTTTTTTTTATAAAAGAACTGCCTGATGTCTCACCCAGAGAGTGGTTAGAAATGTGGAACTTGCTACCACAAGGGGTGGTTGAGGTGAATAGCAGAGATACATTTAAGGGGAAGCTAGATAAGTACGAGGGAGAAAGGAATAGAAGGACATGCTGATAGGGTGAGATGAAGTAGGGTGGGAGGAGCTGCCTGGGGGAGGAGGATACACACTGGCTGTTGGGCCGAACGGCCTGTTTCGGTGCTGTGGATTCTATGTAATGTCTCGGCGACAGCATTTAACTCACCTTTCCAAAGGCAGAAGCCCCTGCACATATATGTGTGAATTTAAATTGCTTTTGTGTAGCCAGCACCAGTGGCGTCAGCTCCTCTGTGAACGATACAGAAAACGCAACATTAAGGACACAAATGAGCAGAGACAAAACATGCATATTACAGAGAGAAGTAAAATAAGGGTGCTCGGAGGACATCACATGAAGCAAGAAATGTTCACATAGGCAGAACTGGAGGCTAGCACATCGTAAATAACTTACTAGTCTATTCATTTGGTTCCTATCCTTTCTTCCATTACTGTTGTGGAGCTTTGTCATACACCTGCTATCTAAAGCTATGGTGGACAGATTTATTACCATGATAGGAAATACTTAAAACATACAGTATGCGTTATCACTAGGTTGTTCATTACATGTTATGACATCCAATAATAAATTTCAGGCAGGCTCTTTTAAACTACGAAAACACATGCTAGTGATGCAGGCATAATACAAACATTCAACATCACAAGGAAGCAACAGAACGACAAGAGGTCGTTCAAGCCTGCAACTTCAAAAGACAGTGCACAATCTACCTCAACCAGAGAGAGTGGTTAGAATGTGGAACCTCTCGGCCCAACAAGTCTATGCCGGTGTTTAACCTCCACACACACCTCCTCCCACCCTACTTCATCTAACCCTATCTGCATATTAAATTCAGGAAACTTTCGATTTACCGGCACCTAAATAACCGGAAATCTCGGTTAACCAGCAAAATTCAGGAGTAGGTTTTACTTCATATTTATTTGCCTCCTTCCATTTGTGCTGTGCAAGGGTGTGGCTGTAGCTGTTGCTAAGCTACTGAGACGCTTGAAACTTGTGTTCATTGTTCTACAGTTGTTGCTAAGCAACAGGGTTTGTTGCTTTATACGGAGCTGTCAGCTCTCCCTATCTTTTACTATAGCGTTCGGTTATCCGGAATTTTTGATGAACCAGCACCACGTCGGTCCTGTCTGTGCCGGATAAAAAAAAGTTTCCTGTAGGATTACACAGGATATACGGCACAGAAACAGGCCATTCGGCCCAACCAGTCCATGCCGGCGTTTATGCTCCACTCGAGCCTTGTCCCGTCTTTCCTCATCTAACCCTATCAGCATCACCCTCTATTCCCTAGCCTCCCCTTAAATGCATCTATACTATTTGCTTCAACCACTCCCGCACCACTCTCAGGGCAAAGACGTTTCTTCTGATTTCCCTATTTGATTTCTTGGTGACTATCGTATATTGATGGCCCCTAGTTTTGCTTCCATTCCTTTCTCCCTCATGTGCTTATCTAGCTTTCCCTTAAAGGCATCTATACTATTCGCCTCAACCACTCCCTGTGAAACTCTGCCCTAAACGCTACATTTCCTGAATAAAATTCTTTGTAACTAACCCCAACTAAAGGTTATAAGCAAAACTCTAGTTTACGTAACCAAGCTCACATTTCCACCATTCAGACCTCGTTAACTGCCCTCCAGAGACTATACCCCTCTTCTAACCCCAGCAGCAGCACATCACATCGAGAATTAGTCACTTTAGTCTGTACTTAGCTCTAAACCTTCAAGCCCATTCTCAACCAGACATTTATTGAGCAATTTAAAAAAAAAAAAATTTATATAAAGAGAGCTAATCTACACAACAATAACTGGGTGTTCGGTTTTACATGTTAACCACGGTGTGTCCGGAAAGTGCAAGGGATGGGGGGGGGTGGTAAACGATTTGTTTAAAACAAATCCTCTTGTAATCTCTAGTCTCGAGGCCGGTGAAGTTTGGACCTTCATATTCTAGTTACACACTTACAACCCCAAATAGCCGGCCCCGCAAACCCCCTTTTCTCCAATTAAAAAAGTTCAGCTGTGCAACTATTCCCTTTTAGCTTAGAGCCCCAAGTCCAATTAAAAAGTGGCACTTCTGAAAAAGTGCTACACATTCTACAAGATGATCTAATTATATTCTACATGTGGAACGTTGAAGAGCCATCATTTTGTTTTTTAAAAAAAAATCACAGATTTATCTTATTTTCATTATGTTTCAAGATCTTGCAAATGATACGTCCCCAAATCACTGAGGATGCAGTCGGTAGATATCTTCACACTTATGCAACTCATTTTTTTTTTTAATCAAACGCTACTGTAATATCCGTGCCCACCTGGTAGAAAACCTTTGAATGTGTCATTCTGGGCCACGAGAATCTTCGTCACACCTTGCACTTTACTGACCTCTTCTACCACCTGTAACCAATAAGCAAGCATCAGCTTTGACTGGAGGCCCAGAGAAACAAGGCAGGATCAGCAAGAGAAACATGTAAACAATCCCTGGGTCACAGTAAGAGCAGCACTGTGGTATATAAATACAGGAAACTCTTTTTTTTTTACCCGGCACCAACGGGACCGGCGTAGTGCCGGTTTGTCAAAAAGTCCAGATTAGAGAGGTATTGTAAAAAGTACGAGAGCCTCGTACATGGCCACAGATCCAGGCGTCCCTGTTGCATAGCAACAGGTGCAGGAACCCCAGTTACACGGCCACAGATCCAGGCGTCCCTGTTGCAACAGGTGCAGGAACCCCGGTTACACGGCCACAGATCCAGGAGTGGCCACTAATATGAAGTAAAACTTACCTGAACCTACTCCTGAATTTTGCCGGTTAACAGAGATTTCCGGTTATTTAGGTGCCGGTAAATCGAGAGTTTCCTGTACTCTTCGTCTCTCTCTCCTCCTTTAAGACGCTCCATAAAACCGAAGCTTTTGGTCACTTGCCCTATTGTCACCTTCTTTGGCTCGGTGTCAAACTTTTTTAGGAACATAGGAACAGGAGGAGGCCATTCAGCCCCTCGAGCCTGTTCCACCATTCACTGAGATCATGGCTGATCTGTGACCTAACTCCATCTACCCGCCTTTGGCCCATATCCCTTAATACTTTTGGTTAACAAAAATCTATCAATCTCAGATTTAAAATTAATTGATCTAGCATCAACTGCCGTTTGCGGAAGAGAGTTCCAAACTTCTACCACCCTTTGTGTGTAGAAGTGTCTCCTAATTTCACTCCTGAAAGGTCTGGCTCTAATTTTTAGACTATGCCCCCTAGCTTCTGTGAAGCACCTTGGGACATGTTACTACATTAAAGGCGCGATATAAACTGAAGTTGTTGTTGGAGGTCAATAAAGTCCTAGCGGTACGGTGTAAAATACAATAGTGATTTTAAACTGCAAGAATCTTTGAATCGTATGCAAATACGTTACGGCAAGCGCTTCTTACCTTGCCACAATTTGTGCCGGCAACCAAGCAGCATACATCGCCACCCAGCTGCTTGGCAGCGGTGATGGCATTGAGGGTGATGGGACTCAGCTTCTCGTCATTGTGCTCTGCTAGTACGAGGGTGCTCTGAAATCGCTGCAGGTAGCAGACCTGCAAAAAAAAGAAAAGAATGCCTTAAAAACTCTTGTCACTTCTGTTTCTTTATACTTCTTAACTTTTTAAAAAGTAAAAATAAATCCTGCATGGAAGTGAAGAATGAAATGCATGATATTATTAATACTTTCATATAGCCGAGGTTTAAGATGATGGAACTTAGGACTGCTACTTGGTTTTTTTAATGTATTGATACAAAAAAACAGGGAATTAAGTTAATACATTTTAATGTTGAATGATATTACCATGTGACATTTAATTAGCCACGTCAAACTGCTCCCACCAATGACAGACCTGTAACCGGCAGCAGTGACTCAGTTGGTATCAGGAAGCTGTGGGTTCAAGTCCAACTCCAGAGACTTGAGCACAAAAATCTAGGCTGACACTCCCAGTGCAGTCGCGAGGGAGCGCCGCACTGTCAGAGGCCCTGTCTGCTCTCTCAGGTTAACGTAAAAGATCCCACGGCACTATTTTGAAGACCACCAGGGGAGTTATCCCCGGTGTCCTGGGCCAATATTTATCCCTCAATCAGCATCACTAAAACAGATTATCTGGTCATTATCACATTGCTATTTGTGGGAGCTTGCTGTGCGCAAATTGGCTGCCGCGTTTCCTACATTACAACAGTGACTACACTTCAAAAAGGTACTGCGTTGGCTGTAAAGCGCTTTAGGACATCCGGTGGTCATGAAAGGCGCTACAGAAATGCAAATCTTTCTTTTATACTAATGTTATATAGCTCAAAATGCTGTCTCGAAACACAACCCAGACTTGAAGAGAAAATCTATAATCCTACTGTTGGGGTGTTTTCCACAATGGACACAAAACTTCACAAACCTATTATCTTTTACTGTTTTTGAGGGATAAATATTGGCCAGAACACCGGGGAGAACTCCTCTACCCTTTTTCAAAATATTGCCGTGATGTCCACCTGAAAGGGCAGACGGGACCTCGGTTTAACGTCTCATCTAAAATATGAAAAGCTCAAGGTCAGTACTTGAGCAAACACTAGCTCTCATTGCCAACATCAAGTTTCAGTGTTGTCGAGCCAACAGCTGATGTCATTGCCAACACCAAATCTCAGTGTTGTAATTCCACAAGGACATTCAGGCGAAATGACGACTGACTGCAGCATCATTACGGCAGACGTGTGAAATAACCTTCAAGTTAATTACTCGAGCATTTTCTGATAATTAGCTGAAGTATATTCCTTCCCAATTCAAACAGTGTGCAATTATCCCGTAACATGCAATTCCATAAACATAATATTACTGCAGTTCAAAAATCACATGATACATTGACATCAGTTCAAATGAGGCAATTTGATTATGGGAGTCTGCAGTACATTACAGTCTCACAACACCATACGAAGGTACAGCATTTAAAAAACCAACAAAGGGGGAAGGATAATCTCGAGGTAGAATTCCCCATTTTTAAATAGAAGCAAATAGTCTCAGCATAAATTTATTTGAGTTTTTTTTTAAGAAACAGTGTTATGTCCAGTGCTGGTGTGCCTCAAATAGGATCTCCTTCCCCAAAACAGTCATAGAATCATACAGCACAGGAGGCCATTCGGCCCAACGTGCCTGTGCCGGCTCTTTGAAAGAGCGATCCAATTAGTCCCACTCCTCCTGCTCTTTCCCCATAGCCCCGCAAATTCTGACGTTTCCAGTATTTATCCAATTCCCTTTTGGAAAGTTACTCTTGAATCTGCTTCCACCGCCTTTTCAGGCAGCGCATTCCAGATCACAACTCATTGTGTAAAAAAAACTCTTCTCCCCTCTGGTTCTTTTGCCAATTACCTTAACTCTGTGTCCTCTGGTTATCGACCCTGCTGCCAGTGGAAAGTTCCTCCCTATCTACTCCATCAAAACCCTTCATAATTTTGAAATCACCTCTATCAAATCGCCCCTTAACCTTCTCAGCTTTGAGAACAATCCCAGCTTCGAGTCTCTCCACAGAACTGACACCGTCTTTCATCCCTGGTATCATTCTGGTCAATCTCCTCCACACCCTCTCCAAGGCCTTGACATCCTTCCTAAAGTGCGGTGCCCAGAATTGGACACAATACTCCAGCTGAGGCCTAACCAGTGATTTATAAAGGATTAGCATAACGTAAAGGTCATGCTTCAAAGGTACATGTATAGTAAGCATCCCAGGGTAGCTTCCTGATCCTGGACACCCTGCTACAAGCTGGTAAATTCAAACGTCTGGCCTGCAACTTGCTATCCGTGAGCTCAGACAGCTCTCGAGCGGTTCACTGGTTAGATTGAAGTCACAGACATAGAGCTGCTCTGGGACACATCCTGTAAATACCATCACCAGATGGCAACTGTACATCCAGAGAACGGTTCCTCAGTATGAATCAGCACCACGAAGAGTGGGGGCAAACTGGAGGCCGTTTACCTCGAGCTCCACTCTTGCAGTTCATGATGGTATCTGAGCTCCTTAAATCTTTCAGAAAATGTTAGGCGGTGTAACAAAGTTCAATCAGCGACAACTCTGAGGAAGAGGCGGCTCAGAAAGTTGGCGCTTTTGTTAGAATATAGATTAAGGGGAGATATGAAAAGCTGGTATAAGCTGGATAGAAACAAGACGGTTTTCAGCGATGACGGGGTCTAGAACAAGGTGACACAAGATTAAATGCAAAACATTTAGCACACAGAGGGTTGTGAGCAATGTTCCCTGTAAGCGGCGCTTTGTTCTGCGCGGCCTGTTTCTTTTAATGCGCGGTCCCTTGTAAATACCGCGCATGCGCAGAAATTTAAATGTAAGCGCCAGTGAGCGGCCGGCACGGGACGGGACCTTGCAGATTACTGCTCAGCTGCGCACCTTAGCGGAAACATCGGTTGCGAGGCCGTGGAATGCAATGCCGGAGTTAGTGATTGAAGCAGACCATGTCAACGTTTCAAAATAGGTCAGATAGGTGGTTGATGGCAAAGCAAATAAAGGGATATGGGAACTCATTGGGATTGGGACCACTGCTTGTGTTAAGGGTAAGCACCAACACAGACTGGATGGGCTGAGCAGCTGGTTTCCGTGTTGTACTAATGACTCAAGTTATTGCTGGGGACCCGAAGACTTGAGGAAATTGTACTGGAGTATTATAAAGGAAATTACAATTATCTATAGGCTTAATATTGCTTGGAAAGTATTATTCCAAATCTGGGAATTGATCAAGAACACAACTGAGCATTAAACTATGAATTTTTTTTTTTTTTTTTAATTCGTTCTCAGACATTTGTTGCCCTGACATGGCCACTTCAGCGGCCCCTAGAGTCAACTTCAGAATGTGGGACAGGAGTCACATGTAGGTCAGAGCAGGTAGCGTTGGTAGATTCTTTTCTTTAAAAAAACGTTAGTGAACCAGTTGAAGTTTTTTTTTTTTGCAACGATCCAGCAGTTTAAAATCGTGGTTTCTGGTGTTGTCAGCTGTGGCTAAGTTAGTACCACCCTCGCCTCCGAGTCATAAGGTTGTGGGTTTACAGTCCCCACTCCAGAAACTTGAGCACAAACATCTAGGCTGACGCTCCCAGTGCAGTGCTGAGGGAGTGCTGCACTGTCGGAGGTGCCATCTTTCGGATGAGACGTTAAACCGAGGCCCCGTCTGCTCTCTCAGGTGGACGTAAAAGATCCCATGGCACTGTTTCGAAGAAGAGTGGAATCCTGGCCAAAATTCATCCCTCAACTAACATCACTAAAAAAGATGATCTGGTCATTGTCACACTGCTGTTTGTGGGAGCTTGCTGTGCGCAAATTGGCTGCCGCGTTTCCCACATTACAACAGTGACTGCACTTCAAAAAGTACTTCATTGGCTGTAAAACGCATTGGGAGGTCCGGTGGTCGTGAAAGGCGCTATATAAATGCAAGTCTTTCTTTACCGCACAAATGATCAGGTTCCTTCAATCATTTTCACAACTTGCCACGTCAGGATTTGAACTCTCCGCCTCTGGCCCAGTACTATAACCGCTGTGCTGCCGCACTCATGTTACACAAACAAATAACCTCTCAAGTCTCTCATACTTGCAATGACGCTTATAAAAGTGAAGTGTCAAAACCTCTGCACATCTGTCCATGTAACCCCAGCTTTCTTCAGGGCAATAGGTTTGCAATGACGTCATTTGTTTTCCTTCGAATCACTCTGACCTTGGGAATATTGACAACATTCCTCTCCATATTAGGTTTTTTGATTTGATCTCAATTTTGAATGGGGGGGGGGGAAGGGAGGGAAGGAGAGGAAAAATGACCTAATGCAGTTACCCACTTTTTATTAAAGGGTCCTAATCCTAATATATTTCACACACACACACACACACATAGGGTATGGTAGCATAGGGGTTATGTTACAGGACTAGTAATCCAGCGACCTGATTTGAATTCAAAAACCCACCACAGCAGCTGGGGAATTTAAATGGTTAATTAAATAAATCTGTAATAAAAAGCTAGTAAAAAGCTACCATGAAACTACCAGATTGTTGTAAAAACAGCCACATCCTTACCCGGTCTGGCCTATATGTGACTCCAGACCCACA
The DNA here is from genome assembly GCF_052327205.1 of Somniosus microcephalus. Taxonomy (NCBI): domain Eukaryota; kingdom Metazoa; phylum Chordata; class Chondrichthyes; order Squaliformes; family Somniosidae; genus Somniosus; species Somniosus microcephalus. Next base: position 32,454,207 of record NC_141018.1, read on the forward strand.
GCAATGTGGTTGACTCTTAACTGCCCTTTGAAATGGTCTAGCGAGACACTCAGTTGTAGTCAAGGTGGCGGCTCACCATCACCTTTGAGGGCAATTAGGGATGGGCAATACATGCTGGCCTTGCCAGCGACGCCCACATCCTGCGAGTGAATAAATAAAAACTCCATATACCAGCGCCATCAGTATCCCAGAGCTCCTGGCTTCAGATGTTCAGAGATTCAAGCAAGTGGGAAGCAGGGCAATTTACCATCAATTTAACACGACACTCACCATAATAAAAGTTAACTACTTTTCTATTCTATCCCTCTAGAAATAATCTCTAGTGCTTGGTTTGCTTTTTTTTTTTTTTTTAATAGCCTTGTTAACCTGTGTTGATACCTTTGATCCTCTTCCCCCTTTAGATTCTTATTTTCCAAGTAATATGTGACCCCCTATTTTTTTTACCAAAATGTAGTACCTCTCAGTTATCGGTGTTGAATTTCATTTGCCAATTATATGCCCATTCTGAAAGTTTATTAAGTCTTCTTGTAATTCAACCTGAGTGTTGGCATCCCCCCCAATTTGGTGTCGTCCGCAAATTTAGAAATTGTGGTTTTGATTCCAAGGTCTAAATCGTTAATATAAATTGCTGTACAGACAGATTAACTCATTTTTAATAGCAGTCCCTCTCACTTTATTTTTAACCATCTTTTTAAACTCCTGTTCTATAACTCTATTTATTCCCTGGCCATCAATGTCCTCCCTTACTTTACTCTTTCCTATGCTCTCCTTTCCTGTTTTGTTTATATTGAGTCTGGTTTCATTTCTTGTAGATCCCTCCCCGTCTTACTAGTTTAAAGCCTTTACCACCTCCCTATTTAGCCTTTCTGTATGGCATTACTCTGTCGGTTACTTTAATAGAGACATTATACCATTAAAAATAGACAGGCTAATGCCTCCACTAAAATAGCTGTCAGAGGAATGTCATAAGGACAAGGTAAGCGGTCATCCATTACTATTGCCAATATGCATTTCAGCCTATATTGCTCTTTTAACGAAGATATGATGAACCTTTATAAAACACTAGTCCAACCGCAACCGAAGTATTGTGCCCAATTCTGGGCACCGCACTTTAGGAAGGATGTGAAGGCCTTAGCGAGGGTGCAGAAATGTTTTTACAAGAATGGTTCCAGGGATGAGGGAATAAAGTTACATGGATAGACTGTCAAATCTGAGGTTGATCTCCTTAGTGCAGAGGAGATTTGAGGGAGGTGTTCAAAATCACGAGGGGTCTGGACAGAGTAGGTAGAGAGAAACTGTTCCCATTTGGCAGAAGTGTGGAGAACCAGGACGAGACAGATTTAAGGCGATTAGCAGAAGAACCAAAAGGTGACATGAAGAAAAACTTTTTTTGACGCGAGTGGTTAGGATCTGGAATGCACTGCCTGAAAGGGTGGTGGAGGCACCACGCACCAAACTCATGGTCTACAGAGCAGCAGTGATACCCACCCTCCTGTATGCTTCAGAGACATAGACCATGTACAGCAGGCACCTCAAAGCACTGGTGAGGTATCACCAACGCTGCCTCCGCAAGATCCTGCAAATCCATTGGCAGGATAGGCGTACCAACGTCAGTGTTCTCGCTCAGGCCAACAACCCCAGCATCGAAGCTTTGACCACGCTCGATCAGCTCCGATGGACGGGTCACATTGTCTGCATGCCCGATACGAGACTCCCAAAACAAGCGCTCTACTCGGAGCTCCGGCACGGCAAGAGAGCCCCAGGTGGGCAGAGGAAACGCTTCAAGGACACCCTCAAAACCTCCTTGAAAAAGTGTAACATCCCCATCGACACCTGGGAATCCCTGGCCCAAGGCCGCACAAAGTAGAGGAAAAGCATCCGGGAAGGCGCCGAACACCTCGAGTCTCTTCGCCGGGAGCAAGCGGAAGCCAAGCGCAAGCAGCGCACGTCAACCCAAGCACCCCACCCACCCGCCGTCTGCCCCACCTGTGACAGAGACTGTAGGTCCCGCCTTAGACTCATCAGTCACCTGAGAACTCATTTTTAATGTGGAAGCAAGTCATCCTCGGTTCCGAGGGACTGCCTAAGAAGGTGGTGGTGGTGGAGGCAGATTCGATTGTGGCTTTTAAAAGGGAGTTGGATAAGTACCTGAAGGAAAAGAAATGTGCAGGGCTACGGGGGGAGTGGGACTAGCTGAAGTGTTCTTGCAGAGAGCCGGCACAGGCTCGACGGGCCGAATGGCCTCCTTCTGTGCTGGAACCGTTGTAGGAGTGCAAGTTGTTGTTGTTGTTGTTGCACCGACAGCAAAATAAATCCCCAGGCCGCGCTCCGGCCTCCGGGGCTGAGCTGAGCCGCTGTAACCCGGCCCCGGCCTTCCTCCTCTCCCCCGGACCCCGCTCTCTCACTCACTCACTCACCGCCGCCGCGGCCCAGGCCGGGCCTCTCCGCCGAGCGCAGACTCGCAGCATCTTCCAGCCCCTGGTCAGCCTGATCCCGCGAGAACTCCGCCCGCTCCGCGAGAGCGCGCTGATTGGTGCGTTCCGGCCCCCCCCCCATTCAACTTTATTGGCACTGTCCGCGCGAGCAATCTGGGACAGCACACCTGTCCATCACACTCCACTGCATGCACACCTGTCCATCAAACTCTCCACTGCATGCACACCTGTCCATCAAACTCTCCACTGCATGCACACCTGTCCATCAAACTCTCCACTGCATGCACACCTGTCCATCACACTCCACTGCATGCACACCTGTCCATCAAACTCTCCACTGCATGCACACCTGTCCATCAAACTCTCCACTGCATGCACACCTGTCCATCAAACTCTCCACTGCATGCATACCTGTCCATCAAACTCTCCACTGCATGCACACCTGTCCATCACACTCTCCACTGCATGCACACCTGTCCATCACTCTCCACTGCATGCACACCTGTCCATCACACTCCACTGCATGCACACCTGTCTATCACACTCCACTGCATGCACACCTGCCCATCACACTCCACTGCATGCACACCTGCCCATCACACTCCACTGCATGCACACCTGCCCATCACACTCCACTGCATGCACACCTGTCCATCACACTTCACTGCATGCACACCTGTCCATCACATTCCACTGCATGCACACCTGTCCTGCATACTTGTCTTACACGCCTGTCCTGCACACCACTTAAGGTACACCTGTCTCGCACACCTGTCCTGGACACCTGTATTGCACACCTGTATTGCACACCTCTCATGCACACTTGTCCAGCACACCTGTATTGCACACCTGTCCTGCACACTTGTCCAGCACACCACTTAAGGTACACCTGTCTCACACACTTGCCCAGCACACCTGTATTGCACACTTGTCTTACACACCTGTCCTGCACACCACTTAAGGTACACCTGTCTCACACACTTGTCCAGCACACCTGTCCTGCACACTTGTCCAGCACACCACTTAAGGTACACCTGTCTCACACACTTGCCCAGCACACCTGTATTGCACACTTGTCTTACACACCTGTCCTGCACACCACTTAAGGTACACCTGTCTCACACACTTGTCCAGCACACCTGTCCTGCACACTTGTCCTGCACACCTGTCTCACACACTTGTCCAGCACACCTGTATTGCACACCTGTCCTGCAAACTTGTCCTGCACACCTGTCCTGCACACCACTTAATGCACTGGAATTTGTTCCTTTCTTTCACAACACTTTGCACTAATTTGTAACTTTAGATTTGTAGAATTTCATTGTGATCTGTCCTTGGCTTTGGTAAACTAACCTGAGTGGATTAATAAAGAAGATAAATTACAACAAGATATATGATCCAAAAAGAGTGAGGCAGATTGCAAACCCACTTAAACACACAGAATAATAAAAAGACAGCTAAAAATGCTGGAAAAGACAGTAGTTCCAGCAGCATCTGTTAATGATTTAAGTTCCAATGAAGAGTCCTGACCAAATCATTGACCTGTGTTTTTTCTTTTTTTCAAATGCTGGCATATCTGTTGTGTCTTCTCATCATTTTCTATTTTTAAATGAATCGGGAGAAAACTCATTCTGGCTACTACATGCAATGAATTCGTGAACAATGTCTTTGAGATGTCTATACAAAGCAACCCGAACATTTCTCCCCCGCCCCTCATGCCTCCATACAACTATGTTCCATTTTAAGAGTAAGAAACATTAAACTAGATTTATATCTTTAAACCAAACTGAGTGAGTCTCGCTCAAAACCACCTTCATTTGGAGGGTTACCTCATTTTTGGACATCATTCCTATTAAGTGTCACTGGCATTTTTTAACACACACTGACCTCATTCCTTAGACTATCAAGTGTAAGAAATGAAATGCTTGTGACAACTTTCATTTCATTTAGTGCCAGTACAGCTGAGAGTGCAAGTCACAAGTTGTGAGGCACTTGCACAAGTTTTTTTTCCTATCTCCTTCTCCACTTTCCCTTCACCAATTGCATTATCATATGCATACCAAACGCAGCAGCACAGAGACAGGACATACTCACTCAGCTTGCTGGCCAGCACACAAGAAAGATCATAGTGGGGTGTAGTGATTTAGCCAATAAGGGAAAATTTGAACGTGGAGGCCACAAGGTTTTAATGTGAAGAGTGAAAGGGGAGTGCTGCACCTCAGAGTCCCAGATATAAGGTAGTCTAGGCCCTAATGGTTCCAGAGCCCTATAGCAGTCCCTGAATGAACAGATACTTCAATGCTTTGGCTGACTCTTCACCCTCACAAAAACTTCCAGACCTGAAACGTTAACTCTGTTTCTCTCTCCACGGTTGCTGCCTGACCTGCTGAGTGTTTGCAGTATTTTCTGTTGTTATTTCAGATTTCCAGCATCTGCAGTATTTTGCTATTGTATTCCACACAATAGAAAATCTGCACATTTACCTACAGATAAACATTAGATATAGGGCGCATCCAAAACTGGACAGACGGTTACTCAAATTCTGATGCTTGCTTTTCTAATGATGAAAGTTCTTAGCAAACTTTACCAGCCTTAATAACTAATGGATGTGCATTATGAGATGCCTGAGTGCGAGTAGCAGAGAGTGCCATTGAGAGTTTGGGTGAGTGTTAGGGTGAGTGGGGTGTTAGGTGCTGTTTTTGTTTTGTTTCTACCTTGTTTTTCCTGCCAGCCTCAGGATTAGCAAACAACGCGGAGGCGGAGCAGCGAGGCAAGGCCCAGTCGAGGCAGCCGGGAGCAGCAGCGGGTGTCGAGCCGCAGCAGCGAGGCGAGGCAGCCTAAACAGGCTCCACAAGCAACATTCCAAGGGGAGGTCAGAATTCAAAAGTGACATCACAGCCAAGCTGGTAGGTGATTGGCTGGTTGGTGAGTACTTTTCCTTCCCTTTTAAGCCTTTATAAGTTGGTAAGTTCAATTAAATAGAGGTGTGATATTCATCATCTAGAATCGGGGCAGAGGGTATTTAAAAATAATAATAATAAATTATATTAATTACATAGAATGGGAGAGCAGGTGATGTGTTACTGCTGCAATATGTGGGAGCTGGTGGACACCATTAATGTTCACAGTGATCACATGTGCAGTAAGTGCTGGATGCTCAAGGAACTCCGGCTCCGTATTGATGAGCTGGAATCTGAGCTTCAGACACTGCGACACATCAGGGAGGGGGAGAGTTACCTGGACTCTGTGTTACAGGAAGTAGTCACACCAATTAGATTAACTAATTCAGATGTAGTCCGTGGTTAGGGACAGAAGGGTGTGACTATGAGTGAGGCAGGTACGGGGATCCAGGAGGTAGTGTTAGAGGAGCCGCAGCCCTTGCTCTTAGAAACATAGAAGATAGGAGCAGGAGTAGGCCATTCGGCCCTTCGAGCCTGCTCCGCCATTCAATGAGATCATGGCTGATCATCCAAATTCAGTACCCTGTCCCTGCCTTCTCCCCATATCCCTTGATCCCTTTAGCCTTAAGAAATATATCCAACTCTTTCTTGAATATACTTAATGAACTGGCCTCCACCGCCCTCTGTGGCAGAGAATTCCACAGGTTCACCACTCTCTGGGTGAAGAAATTCCTCCTCATTTCAGTCCTAAATGGCTTACCCCTTATCCTTAGACTATGACCCCTGGTTCTGGACTCCCCAGCCATCAGAAACATCCTTCCTGCATCTAGTCTGTCCAGGCCTGACAGAATTTTATAGGTTTCGATGAGATCCCCTCTCAATCTTCTAAACTCCAGTGAGTATAAGCCCAATCGACACAATCTCTCCTCATACGTCATTCCTGCCATCCCAGGTATCAGCCTGGTGAATCTTCGCTGCACTCCTTCCATGGCAAGAACGTCCTTCCTCAGGTAAGGCGACCAAAACTGCACACAATACTCAAGGTGCGGTCTCACCAAGGCCCTGTACAACTGCAGCAAGACATCCTTGTTCTTGTACTCGAACCCTCTTGCTACGAAGGCCAACATACCATTTGCCTTCTTAACCGCCTGCTGCACCTGCATGCTTACCTTCAGCGACTGGTGCACAAGAACACCCAGGTCTCTTTGCACTTCTCCTTCTCCCAATCTATTGCCATTCAAATAATAACCTGCCTTCCTGTTTTTGCCACCAAAGTGGATAACCTCACATTTATCCACTTTATAGTGCATTTGCCATGTTTCTGCCCAATCACCCAACCTGTCCAAATCGTACTGGAGTTTCACAACATCCTCCTCACAGCATACCCTCCCACCCAGCTTTGTGTCATCTGCAAATTTGGAGATATTACATCCAATTCCCTCGTCCAGATCATTAATATATATTGTGAACAGCTGGGGTCCTAGGACCGATCCTTGCGGTACCCCACTAGTCACTGCCTGCCACTCGGAAAACGGCCCGTTTATTCCAACTCTTTGCTTTCTGTCCGCCAACCAGTTCTCTATCCAAGTCAATACCTTGCCCCCAATCCCATGTGCCTTAATTTTGCACGCTAATCTCTTATGCGGGACCTTATCGAAAGCCTTCTGAAAGTCCAAATACACCACATCCACTGGTTCTCCCTTATCTATTTTACCAGTTACATCCTCAAAAAATTCCAGTAGATTAGTCAAGCATGATTTACCTCAACAAATCCATGTTGACTTTGTCCGATCCAGTCACTGCTTTCCAAGTGCTCTGCTATTACAACAGGTTCGAGGCTCTTACTCCCTGTGAGGATGGGAACGGGGACTGCAGTGAGGATGAGCAACCTGGCCACAGCACCATGGAATGAGGGGCCATTCAAGTGGGGGGAGTAAAAAGAAATGTTGTAGTGGTAGGGGATAGTATCATTAGGGGAATAGATAGGGTTCTTTGCAGCCGAGAGCGAGAGTCCTGAAGGTTGTGTTGCCTGCCCGGTGCCAGGGTTAAGGACATCTCCTCTGGGCTGGAGAGAAACTTGGAGTGGGAGGGGGAGGATCCAGTTGTCGTGGTCCATGTTGGTACCAACGACATAGATAGGACAAGGAAAGAGATTCTGCTGAGGGAGTATGAGCAGCTAGGGGCCAAATTAAAAAGCAGAACCACAAGGGTAATAATCTCTGGATTACTACCTGAGCCACGAGCAAATTTGGCTAGGGTAAATAAAATCAGAGAGTTAAATACGTGGCTCAAAGACTGGTGTGGGAGAAATGGGTTTTGCTTCTTGGGACACTGGCACCAGTACTGGGGCAGGAGAGAGCTGTTCCGTTGGGACAGACTTCACTTGGCCAGTGCTGGGACTAGAATCCTGGCGAATCAAATAACTAGGGCTGTAGAGAGGGCTTTAAACTAATTAGTGGGGGGGGTGGGGTTTCAAGAGAGCGAAAAATAAAAATGTCAGCGGAGAAGGCAATAGAGCAAGGTAGCAGTGGGGGAATTAAAAACCAGAGCGTGTCAGGAAGGGACAGAATGTATAAAGATAAAGGTAAAGTAGTAAAGGGGGTAAAAGCAGGAATAAATTGTCACAAAACATATTTAAAAGTTCTTTATCTGAATGCACACAGCATTCATAACAAAATAGATGAGTTGACGGTACAAATAACTACACATGGGTATGATCTGGTGGCCATTACGGAGACATGGCTGCAAGGTGACCATGACTGGGAACTAAACATCCAGGGGTATTTGACTATTAGGAAGGACAGACAGGAAGGTAAGGGAGGTGGGGTGGCTGTGTTAATAAAGGATGGAATCACTGCAATAGTGAGAAATGATTTTGGGTCAAAGGATCAGGATAGTGAAACAGTTTGGGTGGAGATAAGGAATAATAAGGGGAAAAAGTCACTAGTGGGCGTAGTCTATAGGCCTCCTAACAGTTGCAACTCTATTGGTCGGGGTATAAATCAGGAAATAGTTGGGGCTTGTAATAAGGGAACAGCTATAATCATGGGAGATTTTAACTTTCATATTGACTGGACAAATCAAATTGGGCAGGGCAGCCTTGAGGAAGAGTTCATAGAGTGCATTAGGGATGGGTTCCTTGAGCAGTATGTTACTGAACCAACCAGGGGGCAGGCAATCTTAGATCTGGTCCTGCGTAATGAGACAGGATTAATAAAAAATGTCCTAGTAAAGGATCCCCTTGGAATGAGTGACCATAACATGGTTGAATTCCAAATTCAGTTGGAGGGTGAGAGAGTTGGATCTCAAACCAGCGTACTAAGCTTAAATAAAGGAGACTATGAAGGTATGAGAGCAGAGTTGACTAAAGTGGACTGGGAAAATAGATTAAGGTGTAAGATGATACATGAGCAGTGGTGTACATTCAAGGAGATATTTCACAACTTTCAAGAAAAATATATTCCACTGAGGAAAAAGGGACGTAAAAGAAAAGACAGCCATCCGTGGCTAAGTAAAGTAATAAAGGATAGTATCCGACTGAAAACAAGGGCATATAAAGTAGCCAAATCTAGTGGGAGGATAGAAGATTGGGAAGCATTTAAAAGCCAGCAAAGAATAACTAAAAGATTAATTAAGAAAGGGAAGATAGATTATGAAAGTAAACTAGCAAAAAATATAAAAACAGATAGCAAAAGTTCCTACAGTTATATAAAAAGAAAAAGGGTGGCTAAAGTGAATGTTGGTCCCTTAGAGGACGAGACCGGGAAATTAGTGGTGGGGAACATGGAGTTGGCAGAAACGCTGAACAAATATTTTGTATCAGTCTTTACAGTAGAGGACACTAAAAATATCCCAACACTGGACAAACAGGGGGCTATGGGGGGGAGGAGCTAAACACGATTAAAATCACTAAGGAGATGGTACTCGGTAAGATAATGGGACTTAAGGCGGATAAATCCCCTGGACCTGATGGCTTACATCCTAGGGTCTTGAGAGAAGTAGCGGTAGGGATTGCGGATGCATTGGTGGTAATTTTCCAAAACTCCCTGGATTCGGGAAAGGTCCCAGCAGATTGGAAAACTGCTAATGTAACGCCCTTATTTAAAAAGGGAGGTAGACAAAAGGCTGGAAACTATAGACCAGTTAGCCTAACATCTGTGGTTGGTAAAATGTTAGAGTCCATTATTAAGGAAGCAGTAACAGGACATTTGGATAAGCATAATTTAATCGGACAGAGTCAGCATGGTTTTATGAAGGGGAAGTCATGTTTGACAAATTTGCTCGAATTCTTTGAGGATGTAACAAACAGGGTGGATAAAGGGGAACCAGTGGATGTGGTGTATTTGGACTTCCAAAAGGCATTTGACAAGGTGCCACACAAAAAATTACTGCACAAGATAAAATATCACGGGATTGGGGGTAATATACTAGCATGGGTGGAAGATTGGCTATCTAACAGAAAACAGAGAGTTGGGATAAATGGTTCATTCTCGGGTTGGCAATCAGTGACTAGTGGTGTTCCGCAGGGGTCAGTGCTGGGGCCCCAACTCTTTACAATCTATATTAACGATTTGGAGGAGGGGACCAAGTGCAACGTATCCAAGTTTGCCGACGATACAAAGGTGGGAGGGAAAGCAATGAGTGAGGAGGACATAAAAAACCTGCAAGAGGACATAGACAGGCTAGGTGAGTGGGCAGAAGTTTGGCAGATGGAATATAATGTTGGAAAATGCGAGGTTATGCACTTTGGCAGAAAAAATCAAAGAGCAAGTTATTATCTAAATGGAGAGAAACTGCAAAGTGCTACAGTACAAAGGGATCTGGGGGTCCAGGTGCATGAAACACAGAAGGTTAGTATGCAGGTACAGCAGGTGATCAGGGAGGCCAATGGAATCTTGGCTTTTATTGCAAAGGGGATGGAGTATAAAAGCAGGGAAGTCTTGCTTCAGTTATACAGGGTACTGGTGAGGCCACACCTGGAATATTGCATGCAGTTTTGGTTTCCATATTTAAGAAAAGATATACTTTCTCTCGAGGCAGTTCAGAGAAGGTTCACTCGGTTGATTCCAGAGATAAGAGGGTTGACTTATGAGGAAAGGTTGAGTAGGTTGGGCCTCTACTCATTGGAATTCAGAAGAATGAGAGGTGATCTTATCGAAACATATAAGATTGTGAGGGGGCTTGATCGGGTGGATGCGGGGAGGATGTTTCCACTGATGGGTGAGACTAGAACTAGGGGGCATAATCTTAGAATAAGGGGCTGCCGTTTCAAAACTGAGATGAGGAGAAACTTCTTCACTCAGAGGGTAGTAAATCTATGGAATTTGCTACCTCAGAGAGCTGTGGAAGCTGCGACATTAAATAAATTTAAAACGGAGATAGACAGGTTCCTAGCTGATAAGGGAATTAGGGGTTATGGGGAGCGGGCAGGGAAGTGGACGTGAGTCTAGGTTTGGATCAGCCATGATCCTATTGAATGGCGGAGCAGGCCCGAGGGGCCGTCCTACTTCTTATGTTCTTATGTAGAAAATAATTGGAAAATCCTTACAATTTACATTATAGGAGTCTCCAGACAACTCATACAAAAATAGCACTGTCTGGTTCAAACCCACATGGATGCCTTCCCTCATTAGGAAAGATATGATATATATAATTCTACCTTATGATACACATGTCTTTCCTTCCTGCTACAATCTACAGGCTTTGAAAGCTTACTTGCTCCAACCTAATCACAATTTCTTGATATATCCCATCTGTTCTTTTGATTTGCAGCTTTGGTGGTGTTCTACTCTGGTCCTTCACCTGGAGTTTTTCAATATTAGATTTTTTTTTTAAATCAAGCCTCGCTCATTTTGGATTCTCAAATGTAACCTGTCCTCGTCCATCTCACTCTGAAAAATAAAACCAGACTTACCAAACGTCGCCCAATAGGAGGGGCAATCAATCATTTTGGTCTCAAAATGTGATTTCTTTTGATGTATTTCACTCTTAAAAACAAACAAAGCCCCACATGTTTAAATGGATTTGCAAATTGTGTCCCGATAACTGATCGTAAATGTCACTCCTAACAGTTCCCTGATGTTGACACCTCCGAAAGAACCCAGCTCCATATGTTTAAATCCCTTTAGTATCTCTCTCTCTATGTGATCATAAATCTCACCTTCCTGATGTCGACAGTTCTGCATATATGCACACTGGTACCTAGATCATAGGTATTCGCATTAGAATCTGCTGATACCAAGCTGTCTGCAAGGTTATCAGCCTCCTGCCAATCTGGAGCTGGGCAGAGTGCATATTAAGAGCACAGGATCTGGAGAATTCTGTACTCTGCAATTATTGGTTTGCTAGCACATCATTTCTATTGCTTTGTAGTAATTTAAAAAAATCTTTACTGCAATAGCATTATGTTCCTTTGGGTAAATGACACCGTATGTCAGAAGTTGAGGGGGGTCTGAGTCAATATTTGTCCTAGGAGTGTGTAAGTAATTACAGGTCATGCTCAGAAGTGCCTCAGTATTTCCAAACAGTTCTGAGAGGATTTACAGAGTCCCTGAAAGTGCATCAGTGTTTGAAGAGGGTCCACAAAGTAAAGTTTGAAAATCACAGACCTAGACCTTAGACATATATGCACCATATATATTTACTATTTTAAAAAGCTATCCATTTTTACAAGATATTATCCTATCCTGCAGCCTCACATTAACATATAATTCAATGAATGAAAAATAACAACCAGGTTCCATTTAGTCAAGGTCCTGCTACATAAAAACAATGCATGTAGTTGAGAGTAAAAGCAGATACATACTTTTAAAAATGTCCCTAGCCATAGCAGAAAGACTCTCAATTAAATTAATAGCCTTTTTAACTCTAATTTCAACATCCCGGTTGACTTTTTTTCTGTTGTAACCGGTGATCTACTGCAGGGCTTGGCTTATGGGGCTAAAGCATCTTCTCACCCTCACTTGTCTCAGGACTCCTGAAGTCATCTTGTGCTTTCCTCTCAACAAGTGCAAACACACCTGAAGAATGCCTTTTGGGACCAGTATGTGTTTCTCTCTTTATTCGTTTATGGGATGTGGGCGTCGCTGGCAAGGCCAGCATTTATTGCCCATCCCTAAATGCCCTTGAGAAGGTGGTGGTGAGCCGTCTTCTTGAACCGCTGCAGTCCGTGTGGTGAAGGTGCTCCCACAGTGCTGTTAGGGAGGGAGTTCCAGGATTTTGACCCAGCGACGATGAAGGAGTGGCGATATATTTCCAAGTCAGGATGGTGTGTGACTTGGAGTGGAACTTGGAGGTGGTGGTGTTCCCAGGCGCCTGCTGCCCTTGTCCTTCTAGGTGGTGTAGGTCATGGGTTTGGGAGGTGCTGCTGAAGAAGCCTTGGCGAGTTGCTGCAGTGCATCTTGTAGATGGTACACACCGCAGCCACGGTACGTCGGTGGTGGAGGGAGTGAATGTTTAAGGTGGTGGATGGGGTGCCAATCAAGCGGGCTGCTTTGTCCTGGGTGGTGTCGAGCATCTTGAGTGTTGTTGGAGCTGCACTCATCCAGGCAAGTGGAGAGTATTCCATTACACTCCTTACTTGTGCCTTGTAGATGGTGGAAAGGCTTTGGGGAGTCAGGAGGTGAGACACTCGCCGCAGAATACCAGCCTCTGACCTGCTCTTGTTGCCACAGTATTTATGTGGCTGGTCCAGTTAAGTTTCTGGTTAATGGTGACCCCCAGGATGTTGATGGTGGGGGATTCAGCGATGGTAATTCCATTGAATGTCAAGGGGAGGTGGTTAGATTCTCGCTTGTTGGAGATAGTCATTGCCTGGCACTTCTGAGGAGCAAATTTTACCTGCCACTTATCAGCCCAAGCCTAAACGTCATCCAGGTCTTGTTGCATGCGGGCATGGACTGCTTCATTATCTGAGGAGTTGTGAATGGCGCTGAACACTGTGCAGTCATCAGCGAATAGAAATCAATCAGAAATAGTACCAGCGACATTTTTAATAATGAGCAGTTCAAGCAGTATTTGTGGTTCTAGAGATTGGTGCAAAATCTGTGTCAGTTTCAACGTGATCTCCGTGGAATTGCGACAATATCGCTGACGATTGGAATCCAGGATTCAGAGGGGAACAAGGTCAGTCCTTGTGAAATCTACTAAAACCCAGCGTTGAAAGATCATTCCAATCTTGTTATGGTTTTGATTTCCTTTTCGTCCTATTTCCCTTCCAATTTCAATATTTTGATTTAGTTTCCATTAAAGTTTCACATGGAGCAACGAATTTTGAGTTAAACTGTGACCATTGCGCGAGAGTGCGCGGGTGGCAACTGGTGAAAGGAGAATTTAGGACTGAAGTGGGGAGGTTTTCACACAAAGAATGATCCACACTTGGAATAGTTTCTGCAGTGAGATAATGGAGGAAACGTCAGTTTTTAAAAGTAGCTGTTGACACCGCCGCCGTTTCAGGAACTTTGGCATTAAGGTTAGGGTTAGGATTAATCTTCCGGTTTGGATTAATGTTAGGGCTAGGGTTAGGGTTAGGGTTAGTATTAATGTTAGGGTTAGGATTAATGTTAGGGCTAGGGTTAGGGTTAGGGTTAAGGTTAGGGTTAGGATTCATGTTAGGGTTAAGGTTGGGGTTAGGATTCATGTTGGGGTTAGGATTAATGTTAGGGTTTAGGTTAGGGTTAGGATTAGGGTTAAGATTACGGTTAGGATTAATGTTAGGGTTAAGATTAAGGTTAGGATTAGGGTTAAGGTTAGGATTAGGGTTTGGGTTTAAATGTGACGACTGGCCGACCCTCATTGTAATCTATTCCTTACTGACAAAAAGCCTCTTACCTCTTATAAAAAAGGTAAGAAATAACGTGTATTTCTATAGCGCCTTTCACGACCTCTGGACGTCCCAAAGCGGTTTACAGCCAATGAAGTACTTTTGAAGTGTAGTCACTGTTGTAATCTTAATGACCAAAATATTGGAGTGGTTCCAAATACAATTTGGATGCCACGATGAGACAGTTAATGTGTTTGGTTTGTACCGGTCCAATGGCCCTTTTCTCCTACTTAAATAACTCTTTATTAAGTCGCTTGTTAAGAACAATGAACTGTGGGTCTAACTGGGTCGCTTGTAGCCGCTCTGTCGAGGGTGAATACTCTTGTATTGAAGTCCATTACTTGAAAGTCTCTTGACTGTTTGGCGATAAGGCTTTAAATGGTGTCATAAATTACAGCCAAGCCCACTTTAAACACAGGCGCTCCCTTGGGTAGAGAGAACGAATCGTGACCAGGTTCAGGGAAAAGTGCATTTACTGCCACAATGTGGAGGATTGCAACAGAAAGAGTAGCGAGTAAGTAAGCAGAACAAAAGGATCATTTGGTCAACATATCCCATAGTGAAATCGTATCGTTAATTTGCGAATATTTTCCTCCTTTTTTTGCCAGTAGTTTCGCTGCCCGTCATAATAACGGGTTGTGCTCCGGTGTGCCTGGAGGGATTTAATCTCATCCAGCGGGATTAAACGCACCTTACACCGAAATACTTTGTACAGTGCGCCGCTCGCCTCCCCGTCCTTCAGTACAAGTGTTCAGAGTTTGCTGTGGGCTTCGCGCTAACTGCAGCTCAGAGATGTAGTTATGAGCATTAATACTGGGCGTCACTTCCCATCAGACACAGCCCGATAGAATCGCCCCAGCCAAAGGCAAGAAAGTACTTTTACAACTTTATATAATCCAAATCGTTTGGGCATCAGAAATGGTTCCGTTGTTAAAACAGACTTGAGGTTTGCTAAGGTAATGACTGATTCATTTACTTGAAATGTATATCTTGGTCCTGGATCTATAAAGAGCGCTTGAAAAACCGGTCCGACCCATTGATGATTTGGCCAAGCCATTCAGTCTGCTATTAATGCGTGCAGAAGTCATGTTCATATGGGTTACATGTGTGTTAGTTCGTGCTCGTGTGTAGTTCTTTGTTTGAATACGTTCGTGGGTGTTTTCTGTGTGTATTTGTGTGTGTGTGCGTCAATTAGTGTCAATTGCTGTGCGTTAGTGTGAGTTTGAGGGTGAAAATTGTATGAGCATGAGTGTGCTTCTACTATGTTGTTGTGAGCTTGCTTGTGTGTTATTGTGTGATTATACCTGTGTCATTGTGAGTTGGTGTGTTATTGTATGGTTGTGTGTGTGTTAGTGTGAGTTTGTGCTTGTAAATTGTGTTACTGTGAGTGTGTTAATGTGTGTATCAGTGCGTGTTACTCTCTGGTTGTGCATGTGTAAGTGTGAGTTAGCATGAATTTATGTGAATTAGTGTGAGTTAGTGTGAGTTGGTGTGAGTTAGTGTGTGTGAGAGAGAGAAAGTGTGTGTGTGTGAGAGAGAGAGTTAGTGTGTGTGAGAGAGAGTTAGTGTGCGTGTGAGAGAAAGTTAGTGTTTGTGAGAGAGAGTGTGTGTGTGAGAGTTAGTGTGTGTGAGTGAGAGAAAGTTAGTGTGTGTGTGAGAGTTAGTGTGTGTGTGTGTGAGAGAGAGTTAGTGTGTGTGTGTGAGAGAGTGTGTGTGTGAGAGAAAGTTAGTGTGTGTGAGAGAGAGTTAGTGTGTGTGTGTGAGAGAGTTCGTGT